>NC_060950.1:21733798-21965461 GCF_022045245.1 Lucilia cuprina
GACTAGACTATAGACTAGACTATAGACTAGACTATAGACTAGACTATAGACTAGACTATAGACTAGACTATAGACTAGGCTATAGACTAGACTATAGACTAGACTAGAGACTAGACTATAGACTAGACTATAGACTAGACTCTAGACTAGACTATAGACTAGACTATAGACTAGACTATTGACTAGACTATAGACTAGACTATAGACTAGACTATAGACTAGACTATAGACTAGACTATAGACTAGACTATAGACTAGACTATAGACTAGACTATAGACTAGACTATAGACTATAAATTAGACTAAAGCCTAGGCTATAGAATATACAATAGACGACTAATATCTTATTGAATACGTAGAGAAGTGGCTACTTAAATACCCTGTATATATTATTATGCCGTACATTGAAACTAATTGTTACCACAATTTATAATACACAAAAATTATTTTAGCCCTAACAATAATACTGACTACAATAATAATTATTATAATAATGATGAAAAGCAAAAAAAAAAAAAAAGAAAAATGAAAAACGAGATTAAATATTAATATAGAAAATACGAAACAAAAAGTTGACAACTCAAAAAATGCATTTAGATGATGCTACAAAATGCAAATATTTGTCACGCTAATGAGTCCTTACATTACACTAAATTACGAGACAACAATAGCAGCAATGGGTTGGTTGGTTGGCCCATTATTAAGGGGTAAAATATATAGAGGAAGATAAACACAGAGATGGTGTAATAAATGGACAGACGACATAGCGACAGATGAATTATAAACTTGTCATTTATAGTTGTTATTGTTGTTTTGTTCTATTCAAAATTTCCACTGACATCAAAATTAAATTATGTTTTTATATTCCGCAGTCGGAATTTGTGTTTGTGCTATTGCTAGCAAATGAAAATAAAATTATTAAAAGTTTGTCTAGAACATCTAAATATTAACGCCACATTTAATTGGAAATGTTAGTTCAAAAAAAATTGTAATGAACACTATATATAATACACAATTTCTTTAATATTAAGCATTGTTTGCTGTTTGTCTGTATTTACAGCTTTCTTTGAATCCAAATTTATTTCATAAATTTCAAACACCCTCCGAGGAAGATCAGAATTCCCGCAAAACTCCATTTGAGCGCAGAAGCAGTAATAGCAATGAAGATTGTCGTGAACAGCAAAGTAAACGGCTAGATTTGGAACCACTTAAGAACCACATCAAATCTGAACCTTTTATGGATGGCGAAGAAGCAACTGCTAAATCTCCCCAAATGATAGACGACATAGACGATGAGGATGATGTATTTCGTAATTCCTCAACACCTCCATCGATATATGCACCCCATTCGTCTCTGTTAAGTCACTCTCAAGCGGATAATTCAGAACATTCTCTGATGAAAATGCAAATGCGTAAGTTTCTTTTTTAGACTTTAGGATGTTTGTTTCTTCTATATTTTTCTTCCAAAATACGATTTTTGAAAACATTATAGTAACAACAATTCCTCATCAATTTTCGACCTCCCATCCTGCGATGCCTCCCCACATAGAAGCTCATCGTTTTCCAGCCACCCCACTCGATTTTCAACAGGCCCTGATGTCAGTAGGACCTCCAACATCTAGCCTCGATCCTCCTGTCAATAATAAACATTTCTGTCACATATGTCGTCGTAATTTTAGCTCCAGTTCAGCGCTGCAGATACACATGCGCACACATACGGGTGATAAACCGTTTCAGTGTAATGTTTGCCAGAAAGCTTTTACCACCAAAGGAAACTTAAAGGTAATTAGATTTCTTAATCTCTTAACTAGTTTTAAGAATAATGTTTTGTTTGTAGCAATAAAAGATTAATTTAAATTTGCAACAATTATGTTTGTTTGAACAAAACAAAAATTGTACTTTACTTTGCATATTTGTGTATTTTACTTTTTAGGTTCATATGGGCACTCATATGTGGTCGAATCCCACCTCCCGTAGGGGCCGACGAATGTCTTTGGAATTGCCTATTCATAGACCTGGTGGAAGTTTGGCATCAGATTCTGATTTTTTACCCAGACGGCCGGATATATTTTTTCCATATTTACCGCCATTTTTCAATGGCTTGCCACCAAAGGTAAGTGAGATTGAAGAAAAACTTTATGTTTGCAATTAAAAAATTAATACAATTAATTAAATTAATAATTGATTTCGTAAGTTAGTATAATTAGCCGTAGAATGAGGTATAGAGTAGATATAATAAAATAATTCCATTAGATAGAAGAAAACTACTTTCTTGATTAGTAATTTAGAAAACTTCTTTGGGTATTCCAAGCTAGAGAGGGTTTTTAATAACAAGATATTTGTTACTCTTTAATAGTCAAAAACTGCAATTTAATAACACTATTTTATACCCCTTTCACAGCCTGGCGATTTAAATTCAACGCCACCATTTCCACCCCACATAACGCCTCAACATTTAGCCAATGGCTCTGCCGGACCTCCCAAATACCCACCAGGTTTACCCATGGGATTTCCACCATTTCTACAACCTCCCTACAGCTTTAATCCAATGCTAAATCAATCATCAACGACCTCTTCATCATTAGAACGACAAACGAATGCAAAAACTCCTCTCAGTACAGAGCGAGAGGAAGACGAACCAAAGAATACAACACATTCATCGCCTAAACATCACCAACACAGCACACATATGACAGCTGACAAAGCAGATTCCCCACCGATTCCATCGGCCTGGAATCCCATGTTAAAAATTAAAACTGAAAACAATCAAAATGATATTAATCATCTTGTAGATCATAATGCAGAGTGTAGTAATCAAGATTAGTTTAGAAATGATTAAATTAATTAATTAACAATTAATTTAAAAATAATTATACATAAAAAAAACTTAAACAAATAAGTAGTAACGAATCAAATTGAAAACGATATTTGTGTAAGAAGACAGACAGACAGATTATATAGTAACAGTAAAGGTAAAAAATATTATATAAATAATAATAAAAAAATATGATTGAAAATCATGGTTTTTAAGGAGTACATATCTTAAAGCATAATTTAAAAAAAAAACTTATTATACGTTAGGCTTAAAATATTATCTAAATATAAAAATTCATTATTTCAAAACACTAAAAAAATTTGAAAAAAAGGTGTCTGCATTCTTAAAGCATTTAAAAAAATGCATTATTTTATTTATTTTCTCTGAAAAGAAATTAATTTTTAATTATTTATTTAAAATTTTGTAGCTTTTAAGCTGTAAAAAGTTCAAGTAGTTTGTAAAATATCCCATCAAAAAGGATCCCTTTTGATTTCTTAAATAATAAATATAATAAACAGTTGTAGTTATATATTTATTATATAATTAATATAAATATTATTATATGGCTCTAAATTATTATAATTTAAATGAAAAAAATATGAATATTATAACGATACGATGATATAAATAGTGAACTGTGGTAGTTGCATATAAAATTAAAATTAAAAAGAAAAATACTAAAAATAAAGAAATATAATTATTTGAAATAAAATTTATTTATGGGTTTTGTTAATTTAAAGAATGATTTTTAAGAAGGTAAGTAATACTTGTAAAAGTTTCTCTCCAAAATGAGAGAGAAATTTAAAATTAATTTTTTAGATTTTTGTTAACATATTTCAGATTTCCGATGTGTTGTTAGATTTAGAACGGAATTCTCCTTTCCTGAAGTTGAATATCTTGTTAGATAGTCCACTGCTTAATACTAGATTTTTCATTTATAGATGCAGTGAAGGAAAATATATAATTGTGGGATTTTCTTCTCAACCATTATAGTCGGAAAGTTCTATAATCTTACAAACCTAAAAGGACTAGAATGCTTATCAAACTAATCGCGATAGATTTACTTCTAAAGAGAGTGTTTGTATTATTTCGCAATAACACCAAAATCAATTTAAGGTTTAGGTTATAAAACAACCTCATTCAGAGTCCATAGGATCCATTATGACTGCTTTTGTAAAGTGTTAAAATCCAAAAATATATAGAGGGAAAAAGTACCAATATTAATATAATCCGTTGTCAATGAGCTTACCACGTTTTTCATTTTGATTACACTTTATACCAATTATATACATCGTTATAATTTTGACAATGATTCGTTGTCATTTTGACAACACAATGTTCTGTTTCACAAAATAGTATTTTTACTCTTATAACACATAATTTATTGTTGATTTGATTACTTCGTGTTTTATTACATTTTTGAAATTCCAAAAGGATTTCAACGTAGAAGTTTTACCTTATCGGTGCCCTATAAAGAGAATTGTGAGAGAAACTTAATGTCCCTATAATAACCATTGGAGGAAATAACTAATTCATCTCATAAAACTAGTATACTGTTTGTCACGGAATCAATTTCTCAGTCGTCTATAGTTTCTCTGGATCTTCGTATATCCTGGAAGTTGCCTGGAATTTTACTGTTCCACTTACTGATAAAGACCCTACATTTGAAGTAATTGAGTAAAGTCTTTGACATTTTGCTATCAATTCTAATATTCTAGGTCTTATTAATCAGGAGACGAATTCTCCCGAAAACCTCTTCTTTGTCTATCATCAACTTCAAGGTTCAAAAGTAATCTAACTAGATTGTCAGCAACCTTAGCACCATCATATTGCAGATTTCCGGCATCCAAAACAGTCTAAAGCTACTTCAACATGGTTGTCAAATCTTCTAACGTTGGCAGATCTGAAGAATTGTAAGAAAACCTAACAATTTCATAGCCAGACAATTGCAACAAAAAATGTCAGTTTACCTTGTTGTCAGATTTTTCTATGGCAAATGTTGCCAGATCTTAATTTAAATGTAAATGTTCTTTTAATGCATCGTGCACAATGCACCAAGAACAATGAAATCTGACATCTGACAAAAAACTGTGAAACAATTATCTCGATAAACAATTATCGAGAATAAAATTGTTATACGAAATACTGCTTTTTCTAATACACGGTAGTTAGACTTTTTCTGAACATTTTTCTGACAACGTTGGAAGATCTGACAACCGTGTCTTAATAGTAAATGTTCCTAACAGGCTTGGATATTAATTACTATATTTTCAATTACAATTACATTTGAAGTCAATAACAATTATTTGTAATTGAAGCTTTGTCAATTGCAGTTGTATATGTAATGTGTAATTTGAAAATAATCAATAACAATTACTTGAAGTTTTTTTTAATTACAATTCTCTGTACATTACAATTACATTGAATTATGAATTTTGTCTAATTATAATTACAAGTAATTTGGATAATTCAATTAGAGGAAATTGCAATTGGTTATTGATCAACAAGACATTACAAGTAATTACAATGTAATTTGAAAACTGTAATTTGTTATTATCCCATTACACATTACAAGTAATTGATCATGTATTGCATTATTTTGTGTAACCATTAACAACCAAGCCTGGTCATTAAAACCATTTCTATAAACCATAGCCATGTGCTAATATACCGTATGTTATGCCAATTCTATGTCGTCATAAATGATAGCAATCGACACTATAATATCGATATGATTATAACCCAATTACAGATAACATATAATCCATTAATTTAGGTAACCATTATACAACAAGCCTAGTCCTAAGTGCTTTTCTACAATTCATAACTAGGTACGAATGTCTGTATGTCATGACAGTCGTATGCCAGCAAAAATAGTAGCAACCGGCCCTTTGATGTCGATATGATTCCGTATGAGTTCCTTCGCTTTCCAAATCGCCAGAATATCTGCTCGGAAGACATTATTATAAAAAAGACGACATCTATATCTGAGTCGTAATGCTATAATCTGTAATTGCTCAAAAGAAGTAATCACGATTAAGTAGACTTACTTCGTACTGAAATTTTGTATGATATTCTCCTAAGGGTTTACCAAGACAAAAGAAAACAAAATATTTTATAAAAATTTAAAAAAAGAATAATTCCTTTATGTAAAATATCAATCTTAAATGACTCATTAAATATTTAAAAGCCCTGTCTAAATTTCCCTTAAAAAGTACAACCAAACATATTATTTATCCCCCCAATAATATGATTAAAATTTATTATATTAACCAAAAAAAAAAAAAAGAGAAAAAAATTGGCACGTTCCAAAGAAATAAAAATCGAGGCCGCAGACCAACAATAAATTTTTGAATTTGAAAGAAGGGTAAGTTGTAAATCAATGAAATAAACATGTGTTTTAATTAAACCACTTATCACATTCAATCACACCCACTTTAGACTTCCTCCCCAAAACTAATACAAAACAATATAAAAATTCAATTTTAAAATAACTTAAATATGTGTAAATTAAAACTACAAGAAAAAAACATGAAATGGAATTAAACTTCCTATTAAAGTGTTTTATTTTGGGGTTTTCTCTTAGTGGAGAAGAAAAAAAGGAAACAATTTAAAATATTTTAACTGCACTTTAAAAAAATAAAAATACATATTTATATAAAATTTTATAAATTTATAAATGCTGCAAACACATGCATGTACACTTTATTATATGAATTTATGAACATACCACAAGCCAAACATTTATCATCTTAAATATGCGGCAGCACTATAATATAGCACTATCACAAGTTGCAACAATAGCAACTAAAGTAGCAGCAGCATTAGTTGTTGTGATAAAAATACGACCTTAAAGTGAAATGTTATATAAATACATGTACATATATATGTATATATGTATGAATGTGTGTGTAAGCATTAATGATCATGTTAATATTTTTGTGGCAGACACACATAAAGCACTTGCTACTTATTTCTGTCGGTCTATCTGTTTCGTCTGTCTGTCCTTATGCCAGTTCTATCTCTTGTCTGTTTGCTGTGATGGCATACAATGTTGATGAGATGTTCTCTGAGAATGTTGTAAAATACTTCAGACTTATTGTTAGACTTATTGCCTATGTAAGTTTGTCCGTTTGTCAGTCCATTCCATCTGTTGTCTCTCACTATTAAAATAATTCATATTTAAGTTGTTTGTTAAACATATTCATATTCATATGAACATTAATAGTGTTGCTGATATAATCACACATCCATCTATTATGAATATGTAGTATATTTTTATATTTTAACATATTTGTTAAAATATTTTACGCATTTGCCACCCAAAAATCACGCTGACAATATTTTGTTTCTGCACTCCCTCATCCCTTGATCACAAACATATTCTACTTTCGAAAGTTTGATATTACTGAACTTTTAGATAGATCATATCGACCATTTTCAAACCCTACATGGTATTAAGGACTGGTACTACCTATTTCAAACCAATGGACGTGGTGACACTTAAAAAAGGACCATAGTAATATAATGTTCATGGACTTTGTAAAATTTTTAAAACATAAATGTATTGGAAATTTTGTTTAGGATTAATAAAAGTGGAACTCTTAGCCCGAATAGAATTGCTCGTAATTTTAGTGAATGTTATTTCTTGGATGCATTTAAGTAAATGATCTTAAAAAGCGACCTTCGGCCGGTGCTGTGATTTATTTTAGTTTTCCATGACAAATTGCCTATTTGTAATCCATGAACTGTATATCACACATGGTCACTCTGGCAATGTATAGTGTTCGAATGGGTAAGTCAGATTCTTTCAAGAAATAAAGGAAATATTCGTTAATTTTGTCAAATATAGAGATGGCTTTATGTGTTCTGAAGACAAAGAAAAACCTGCCTTTGGTATGAACATGGCTCCATTTTGCAAAATATAGGAAACCGATTATGAACTACAGACAACTTTTACATACATTCTAAATTGGCAGCAAGTTTTTACTGCAAACGATGTCCTCCGGGGCAAAGCGATCTCAGTTTTAACATGTAAAAACTGTAATGAGTACTGAATTCGATGATGTAAGTATATATGTGTTTCAATAAATGAGGATATAAATATATTTATGCGATACGAAACATAATTGGCGATTGTAGACTTAAGTAGGACTTCTAATTTGTAGCTTTATTAGAGTTTGGGAATGCCCAGACTTTTTAGTTTCTCGGGAAATGGAAATGAAGAAATTTCCCGGCCGTAGTTCCCAAACCTTAAACTAGCCAGTTAGTACTTAACTAGAAAATGTAAGATCTTAGATAAGTGTAATCCTCGGTTGAAATTAAACGGTATACGAGATAGCAGAAATCGTGAAGGGCCTATAGAATTTTTTCGCTTAATTCAGAGCAAAAAATGTGACTTTAAAAAAACTTTAAAATTTAGTTTTAGATTAAATAGATTTGTAATACAAAAACAAATAATGTAAGTCCCGCATTAGACCCTTGTTGGACTCTGAAATGTACCTTTTACGTCTTGTGAGAATGCTTTTCTTTTGAAAACAGGACCTAATTATAATTAAGAATATTCTCCATTAATGCAGTTTGTTTTGTATTAAAAAATAGACAAAATACTTATGTACAGTTTGTCGTTAACCATTAAATAAGTATATTGTTTAGATTTAGTTCTATATATAAGTACCCAGCAAAAAATAATTGATGTCATACTTTACAAACGACATCTAAATCACATCTAAAAACGCGATTACATATCTTTCGCTTTTTTAAACAATATATTTCCTTACGAATGAAAACTCTGTTAAAAGTGAGGATAGAGATGTAGAAAAGTCACTACAAATAACATATTTGAAGTACATCTAACTTTGGTAAAAAACCAATGAAATTAACCTAAAATTCATAGGTTTTTCACCAAAATTGGTGAATGTGGTGAAAATTCTACTTCTTTTTCCTCACTTTTTTTTGCTGGGTAGGTGTAGTAATGATAGATAATGGTATTAGGAATCTAACTACTTGTTGTGGGTCCACCAATTGATTTAAATGATATGATGTTAAGTGCGGTTATTTAAGGTCAAAAATCTATTCCAACATCCATTAGAACTAATAAAACTTCGAAAGAATCCGACACAGGAACCTTTTCCTGGCAGCATAGATTTTTCTCCGGATTTAAAATTTCTCATTTTATTATAAATCCCGTCGATAGGGCTAGGAGTGAATAACATAGATCTTAATTTCCCTATAAGTATGTTTTTAAACTCAACTTCTCTTAGGTATTATCTAGGGAGTCCTTGAAATATATTGTCCTCAGAACGAAAACACATGACAATTACAAAAACGGCCAAAATATCAAAATTGTAAGATCAGAAATTTTCTTACAATCTTGTAAACTTATATAATTTGTGTCTGGCAATAATGTCAGTGAAAAGGTTATTATATAATTTTCAAAAATCAATGCAATAGAAAAATTATCAAAAATCTGACAAAACACACTTCGTTTTATTTACCAAAAAATTATCCCATGTTGTCAGATGTTGCATATTGTCAGATGCGCGACATCCGACAATTTTGTCTCACAATTCTGACTACCCTGTAAACTAACTATTTTTTGCCTGACAATATTGTCACATAATTTGTTTGTCAGATAATTGTCTTGCAATGTATTGACAAATATCATACTATCTAATTTTTTTGCAATATTTTATTTTATGTCATTGACAGCACATTAGCAGATCTGACAATATGTTAGATCTGACGAACGTAAAGACATAGCTTAACATTGAATACAAAATTCTTAAAGCCACAGAAAAAGGAAGGACTCTTTTTCATTGGGAATGTAGTTTCTTAAAACAAAACTATTGTTTTCAATACCTAATGTAGGGTAAAACTATTGTCTGGCTTGTTGTTGCTGCTGCAGACTTTGTATGTATTTTTGCCACATATTTTTGCGTTGGCGCGTCTCTTTTGTGATACCAGATGTTTTAATACAATAAATATGTATGTACAACAAGCGAACAACACAAAATTGTAAAATTTTTATTTCATTTTAATTTTTCCAATGTTTATGTCACAGTCTCGAGTTGTACAAAGTCAGAAAAAAAAGAAACACAAATAAAAGGAGTAAAATAAGTGTGTAAAATACATATAAACAATAAATAAAAACGCCACCAGAACACACTTGTCATTTTCATAAATAAAACTCTACTTGTAATTGTCTCTCTTCTACGAGTTGTATTTATGATTTAAAACACAATTTTCATTTTTATTTCGAGCGGAGGTGGGGTGCGGCAGATAAAATTAATTACATTTATTTCTAGACCGCAGCAAAATGCTAAATGCGTAAATTAAAATAATTAAAATTACATGTTTTTTTTTTTGTTGTTTTTGTTTTAAAATTTGATTATATTAAACTGCCGGTTGGCATGTGTTTGTGTTTATTATGAATATTCGTGATGATATTGAAAACTTCAATAGAAATTAATTTAAATATTTGAATTCTGCGAAAATTTGTTTTCATTAAAATTATAGAATTTTTAATAAGTTTGTAGTGGCAAATGATTTTGGAATTTATTTTTATAAAGGATGGTATTAGAATACATACATATGTACATATGATGTTAGTATTAGTTCTGTTACGAATATCTAGTGCTTTACGTGAACACCTGCCTGGATGCCCTTATTTCACTGTGGTCTTTTTCATCCACTGGGTAGACTTCTTAATGGTCTACAAATGTGCACCTGAATCTTTTAATGAAGAACTCAGATGGTATTTTTAGAGCATAGATGAGCCGGTCCATGTACAATCACTTTGCTGAAGTACTCGAGCTATCTAATCTCTTGCCATACAACACTCGTTGCTGAATGACTGCATGGAAAGGCTGCATGGACTCAAGCCCAAAGCACACCCCGACAAGGAAAAAGCAGTCACTGTTCTAAAGTCAATATGAGGGGAGACAAACCCCAAAATCAGGTGAAATCAATCTTTTGGATGTACCGGAATGTAACCACCCTTATGATGCCATAAAAGATTGCATTATTTAAAATGCAATCCCCATCATCTAATGACTAATTCCAGTGTATTCCTTAACCTCGCAACAGCACCTAGAGACATACATATCTGGTAGTCCGAAATACCCATGAAAATGGATCAGAATCCCTCTTTTATGAATTGATCTATGTGACAAAGGATGTAGGAATGTAGATCACTCTTCGGGATGATATGCAACCATTGAACGCTAACCTGACCAGCAAATACCAGCCTCCCATTACACGACCAGTGAGAAATAACGATCGGGTTCTGGAATCCAGCATATGCTGCTTTGTACATAGACCTGTTTGAAAAGAGAATTATCCCACCAATTAGGTAAAGGATATATCAGTCCTTAAATCAACAATCACTCCACTACGTGGATCCCGAATGAACCTCAACCAACTGGACAAGTCCTGCGGGCAACTGGCCACTTGTAGTACCAGATTATGCAGTGCTCTGTTTAGACCCCCCGTCAAATCATTTAAGGCGTCGACGAGGATACATTTGACATCACCAGTTTATAGTCCCGGCAGACTACAGGTATTGGTAGCACCTCTTTACCCCGGGATTGCAATAACACCAAGTTGGAGATTTCACAAAGGTAACATGCCCCCGGGGGGCAATTAGTTCAGACAATAGTGATTTTTAGTTTGATGAGAAAATTTACTTGGATGGAAGAACGAATAAATGGACATGTCTTAATAAACTGAAAAGCGATCTGCTGATGCTATCAAAATAAGTATTAAGTATTCAAGAGTTTTAATTAGTTTTTTTATACAAAACATCCAAGAGATTTAAAATTTATACAACTTAAATATTTTCTTCTTTTCATTATAAGTGCCTTATTATCTCTGCCTTAAAATGTGCAAATATTTTAAACATTATTTACTGACATTTGACATATTTATGGAGGAGAAAAAATCAGGCAAAAAATATTTGCAAATATTCATATAATTTGATTTATGTTAAAACTTCTTAGCGCCTGCCTGTTAACCAATTAGCCAAACTTCAAAAGATACCGCCGACAAAAAGTAAACCAAAGAGTTGCATTCAAAAAAAGGCGTCACATGAATACTATTTCAAGTGCACTCATGTATAATAAACAGCATTAATTTTAAAAATTCACAATTTCATATTAGCAAAAAAAAAATCATAATATAAACCTACAACAACAACAAATACTATAATTACAAATGATTCTTCATAATTCTATGTGGCACAAACGAAAAAGATGCATTAGAAATGTTTTTAAACAACAGACGACATTGTTAATTATTCATATACATCAAACAAATTGCATGCAACATAAATATGAAACTCAGAATTGCCAGAAAGCCAGACAAACCGAAGCGTAAGATAAAACTTTATAATTTCATAAAAATTAAAAATTTTTGTAGTTTTTAATCAAACCACAGAACATAACACGAATATGGCAAACATTTACATATGTGAAGAAAATGTGAAAAATAAGTAAAGAAGAAACCAAGTCCCAGACACTTTGCCAGACATTTAAATGCACAGTTTATTAAATCTGTCATATCTTTCCAGGAGGTTATTTCTAAATACTACGTTCTATATTTTTATATCCTAAACCACTATAGTGGGAAGGGTATTATACGTTTGTGCTGATGTTTGTAACACACAAAAATATTAGTCCTATATCCACCTCAAAGTATACCGATCGATTCAGAATAATTTTTGTGTCGATTAAGACATGTCCGTCCGTCTGGCTGGGTGTCCATGTAAACCTTGTGCTAAAGGTACAGGCCGCAATTTTCAAGATAGTTTGATAAATTTGGACCACAGGGACGAAGCCTATTAAAATGGTTGAAATCGGTCCCGATTTGAGATTTTTTAAATTTTTATGCCATAATTACGTCAAATATACTATTATCTCTCTAAAAATTGGCACAAAAAAGTTATATATATGTATAAGGACACTTTATGAAAAATAAACATTTTAAAAATATACTCATGGTGTAGGGTATTATATGCTCGGCCATGCCCGACTATACTTTAATACTTGTTATGCTTAAAGATGTATACGAAATTTGTATTATATCTAGAAAGATTGAAATTTTCGCTATACTTTTTGATTTTTGTTAAAAATAATTCATCTTTCGGTTAGCTACATCAAATCCAAAGAAATACACCTGCGCCACCTTCAATAACCGGGGCAATACAAAGCGAGAAACTCTGCCCTATGGGATACCAATACATTTGATAATAACCAGTTTAAAGATCTAGCAAACTAGAGGTATCTGTAGCATCAGGGGGATGTTGAGATGACATGTTAGCAAGCTATACCTTGTAGTAGAGTAGAATACTCCAAGGTTCTTGGATAAAAGCTGTATATACATATTTATATGCTTTTTATATTTTTGAAATCATTACTAGCTGTCTTGCTCCAACCTTGATGCAAGTTTATGAACAGCTTATGGAGCATGTAATGCCTATTGATATCTCGAATCTTAGTACGTCGGTGTCCTTATCAGACTTTTAGAAATTGACACTACCACGTTACCTGAATTAGTTACTAAGGTTGTATACATAGTTGTAGACTATTCTTGTAATAACAGAATGTTGATGATACATGAATCGCGAATAAATAGACACCCGAAGGTATTGGGTTATTTAGGACATGAACCCTTCTATTCATAATTCATGTTTCTTCAAGATCAGCAGTTTTTGAGGGCGTACTATAAAAAGGTACATACGACTGATGATAACTCTGCGACAATGGCGAATGGATGCCGACACCCAAATAGGTATCTTTCACAGGGGGTGCCCTCAAGAGAGGTGCAATTAGAAGAGTGATGCCTTCGTGGTTCCGTAATCAAAATCCAGGAGCGTCTGTTTCATATTGGACGGCTTACTGGTCTGCGTCTGACGGGAGTAAACATAACAACCTGTCTTTATGGCATTAAGAGTGAAACCGCTCTATCTATCTATCTATCTATCTATCTATCTATCTATCTATCTATCTATCTATCTATCTATCTATCTATCTATCTATCTATCTATCTATCTATCTATCTATCTATCTATCTATCTATCTATCTATCTATCTATCTATCTATCTATCTATCTATCTATCTATCTATCTATCTATCTATCTATCTATCTATCTATCTATCTATCTATCTATCTATCTATCTATCTATCTATCTATCTATCTATCTATCTATCTACGTAACCAACCTAATGTAGCGTATTATTATGTCTGCAATCGTTTTCGACTTTGAGGTGCAAAATTTCCCTATTTTACCATAATTCAAACATCATCATCATCGGCAGAAGAAGCACCATCATTTTAATAATCATAATCACCGTCACGATTGTAATTATTACTATTATTAGTGTAGATTTTGCATTATTAGACGACAATATTTTTGCTGTTGTGCGGTAATTAAATTAATTTTTGTTTTTTTTTTGCATTTCTACGATTTCTGTCTGTCTTTAACGTCGTGTGTCTTACAAAATATTAAGTTTATATGCCGTTGCAGTGTGATTGCATCGCATTTTTATTAAATGGTCTATGCTTTTTATATGCATTATGAAATATGATGATTATATTAATTGCATTTCTCGGGAAATATGCATACTAGTGGAAAATCGAAAATGAAATTCATGTCATAAATTTCAGTTTGTACAACTTTCGCTTTACACATGTAAATTATGGGAATGCAGACAGATGTTAAATGGTTAGTATTTTGCTAAGGAAAAAATATTTATTTTTATTTTATAGTTTTATGAGAATTTGTGGTAGACTAAATATTTCTATGAAAACAATTTATCAATTTTATTTAATAGTATGTGTTGAAAGTGGCAGAAATATGAATATGCATACATAAATATGCAATATTTTGGGACTCCTAGTTTAAGTTATCACAACTTTTGAAAATAGAAAAAGTGATCAAAGTAAATATTTCGAAATAGACAGACATATCTTTTTATTCATATCTTTTCAATCATCTTATTATTTTGAACTTTGCAAAATTTTCAAAATTCTTATCACGAAATCTTTTATAAACCCCCATAAAGTTCTACCAGAGACATAATAATTTTTCAATTATTTAAAGCTTTAAAAATGAAATGAAATCATATCAATTTATCTATAATTTGCTAACACCCAAACAATTACTTACAAATTATTGCCGTTCTTAAGACTAGACAAACTTGTACTACCAACAACAACAAACATGCAGTGTCCATTGAGGCTCATAATTTTCAAACTTTTAGCAAATAGAAAAATATTTATATAAAGCAAGAGACCAAATAAGAAAAAAAATAAGTAAATCCCCAATATAATAAAACTATAAACCATAAATATTGATACAATGATAAATATTGTTCAAATACAACACAGGATAGACGGACAATAAAGTTGTGTGTGTGTGTGTTGTTGGTTGGTTGTTTGTGTAATAAAACCTACATCAATTTCCAAACCATTCAATTCAATTCATATCATATTCCAATCAGCAAAAGTCATAAAACCAACTGGTCAAGAAAAAGAAAAAATAATAATTTTCCATGCTGTTGCAAAGGAATTGTTTTTGTTTTTATATACGTACACAGAAACATACATATACTAAGGCACTCACACCCAGACAATCAAAAGAAATGGCAAGTAGTATGAGTATTTATGGTTTTGCCTGGTAAAGTGCCAAAATAAATATGAATTTATCAACACACCTAAAACTCATTGTACGGCATAGGTTAAAAAATACAAACACAATAAAAAAATACACAAAACATAGTTAGTTCTACAAGGTAGGATATTGGCAGGCATTCGAAATTGCCACACTCAGAACTGGTTCCGTGAAAGCTTTAACTAGTCGTCACTCATTTCATGGTACTATTCTGAAATAAATTTATTCCTTAATGATTATTATACGAATTTGTCACCCTTGGATCTAGGAAAGCTTCTGAGAACATATGCATACACCTACTTTGCTGCAGTTATTTTGCGATTTCTCTTCGAGATTGTTAAAACTAGAACCGATTTTTTAATAAAGTTCATGAATTATGAAAGGCTCAATTATTTATAGAACTTAATCACTAGTTCCATGGATGTTTTTCAAGAAACTGAAGAGGTTGTGTTCCTCACTAATTCTAGATCTACTTTCCTAATGTTTTTACTGAGTTATTCCTATTTAATTAGGGAGATACCACTATGTGCTTATATTCACGACAATAACGGTCATCTTCAGTTTCCTGTTAATTGCCTCTTAGACTCTATGAACCCGATGCATTGAAAAAAATCCAGATAATTGTAGATGATGATAAAGTTGTGCTCCTTTTTAAGGTAAATTGTTAGCAGATAAAAATTAACACCTTCTATTCCATTCCGATCGCGATGAGTTCGCATTAAGTCATGATCGCATTAGTTCAAGGTAAGTTTACCGGTTTTGAAATTGCAGACAAACTATGTGCTACTTACAAGCTCTGATATAACTTTAAATTCCAATCATGGAAGACTAAGATGCAGACACTGTCCTTCCAAACGATTCGGAAATTTTCTTTAATAAGTGCATCTCAAATTTATTTACACATGTAACGTCTCTGAATTAAAATCTACCTGTTGAACATTGATGTCTAAAGACATCTACAAAAGATCTTAGTACCAACATAATATGGTTCCAACTCAGAATGCACGTTAAGTGTGTTTTTTTCCAGAGCTGGAAGTTTGACATAGAAAGTCATTTATGAAGATAAGAAAGAGGATCTTCATAAATGACTTTATATGTCAAACTTCCAACTCTATTTACACTTTTACCGATGACAGCAATATCTGCCATTCCTATTCATTCAAATATAGGCCAAACCCTCTAGAGATTGGGGTAATAAGGCGCAATATAAATGAATCGCTTCATCACGACTTTATAAAAATCTCTAAATGGGGTCGTGTAAACAGAGTCGATTTTAACGCCCGGTGTAAATATTAAGGATAGACTAAACGCATTTTCCAACTGTCGAAAGAAGCATTTTAGTGTCTCGGTTTTTAAAAACGGTGTAGGACATACTTTACTTCATGTTGTCTTCTTACTATTTACACCACTTATGTCCGACCGAAAATGGAATACAACTCACATGTTTAGGCCGGAACTTCGAAGTCTATTTTGGAGCTACTCTACCGCGTACAAGAGAGGGCGAAGGTACTTATTGGTGACAGTAGGGTATCCAATTATATTGATTTTTTAAAGCACCATCGACATGTGGGTTGTATTTCACTCTTCTATCGATACTATAATGGAATGTGTTTCTCTGAAATTAGAGAACTCATTCCCGTATACTTGTATATTTTTTCGTAGCACACGATTGTCTTCAAGAACACACCCATTTGTGGTCGACTGGCCAATGTTCCGCACAACACATTACAGGGAAAATTCATTCTTCAGCTGTTCGAAGGTGGAACAAACTTCCTGCAGAAGTATTTCCCGCCACTTTCGATGTGAAAAGGTTTAAATCAAATGTCCACAAACACTACTCTCCTTATCCTCCCTCCCACAACCAATTTTCCTAGTTCCAGAACAATAAACTGCATAAGTAAAGGTCATCCCCTAAATGCTGGTCCACAAGTGTCATGAGTCAAGCTCAATCTAACACCGACAAAGGAGAAGTCAATCACCAACATTAGGAGAAAACACCCTATAGATTATATGAGGAATGCCATGTCCCTAGAAACATTTTTAATATCTAAGAACTCACCCCAGTACATCCCGGAACCAACATCAGGTGAAAATACTCTCTTGATTACATGTGGACTGCCACGTACAAATATTCGCATCATCTAAAGACTCACGTCAGTGCATTGCGGACCCAACGTCAGGTGAAAATACCTACTTGATTATATGAGGAATGTCATGTCCTTGCAAACGTTCTCATCATCTAAAGACTCATCTCATTGCATTTCTGTTACTGCAATTACGAACTTGGAACGGTAACAGAAACGTGTCCCGAAAATGTGTATTTCACGTTGTATCAATCGAATATGGGTTTAAACCACAACCGCTACTTGTATTCTGAAGGAACCTTAACCATCTGACCAGCCAGGACAAAACCGGAATTATTTAGAGGAATAAGCGAGACGGTAATCAAATGTCTAG
This sequence comes from Lucilia cuprina, assembly GCF_022045245.1. Lineage (NCBI taxonomy): Eukaryota > Metazoa > Arthropoda > Insecta > Diptera > Calliphoridae > Lucilia > Lucilia cuprina. The sequence goes on from NC_060950.1 coordinate 21,751,743, forward strand.
AAAAAGCTCCAGTGTTTTTTATTCTAACATGAAAAAATTTCACACTTATTTTTTTTTCAAACGTAATACGGGGCAGTGGTGTATTTCTGGTACATTTCTTTTTTTGGCATAAAACAAAAAAAGTATGATATAGAAAAAACTATTGTAAGTCTTTTTTTAAGACAGTTCAATAACTTTTATAACTATATTTCTTATAAAATAATAAAGAAAATATCCTTTAAAGGTAACTTTTTTCCTCTGCCTTCAGATAAAGTAATATTTTTCGTTATATTTTGTAATAAATTTACCCAAGAAAACAAGTAGCAACAGAACAAAACAAACATATTGCAAATATTACACAAGGGTTTAACTAGTGGGTACAGTTGAAGAAGGGTCAATATATTGTTTATGCTTCCTTGGAGATAGAGTAAAGTGTAACGAAAACGAGCAAAGGATACTTTTGCCACAAAGGGTGGGTTTATTATTATAATTTGTATTATAGTTTCAGCATTTTTTTAGTTATGAACTAAAATAGCTCACAGATTTGCTTATTTATTTTTATGCTGACCTTTGTCGTAAAGAAAATTATGCTTTTGTTTTTTTTTGTTTTTATTTTAATAAATATGTATGTTTTTATGTTCTCTCAGGTATGGAAGGGAATTCAAAGTTTGTGTAGCTTGTACGGATATGGTAGATACAACATATGCATAATTTTTATTTTATGACCAACACTGACAACTTCATTTACACTCTCTATACAACATTGTTTGAGTTTTATGTCCAGATCCCAAGACAATAATAAAATCAATATAACGATAAAAGCTGAAATCAAATCAAATCTTATTGTTGTTATGCTAACAAAAATAACAGGCAAATTTTTCGCTAAATTTTAGGAGTTTTAGTTATGTTGAAATATATTTATACTAGAGTGTCTCGTGAAATAGCTTTTTTGTGAAAAGTATTTTTAAATTTTGAGATCTCAAGATGGGCATGATTGTAGCGTGGAAAAAGAATATGGATTTCGCATACAAATCGCTTAAATAATCCCATTCATGTATAGTACATGGTCGATTTTGGGAATCATGTGGGTCTAGAGATAAACAACCGGAACTTTTAGAAATTTTATTAGATTCGTTAGTGCCACATTAGTCATGAAGTTGGTGACATACGTGAATACTGTCGTGTTTGCCTTAGTTCATGATGGTACTTTTACTACCATAGATACGGCTAATAATATCATCATAACGCTTCTTACACTACCGGTTGTCCTAGTCCATGCCCAAGCACTTTGCTCAAGTACTCGAGCTTTATAATTTATAATTATTACAAGATGCAAAAACATTACTTTGGCAAAAACTAGAGTTGTAAATAGTAAACCGAAATACGAATCCATAAAATAAGCAATTTTTAATCACAGATATCACACGGTAGTAAATCTGGTATGAACAGAATAAACCTTGAACATACCCGGACCAGGAAGGAGCATTCAATGGTACCACTTTTATAAGTCACGTTACATCTATCACCATTTAATAGGGCTCAATTTTTATTAATTCGACACACTCATTAAAAAAACCATCCGACTCACTCATTTTAGATACGGGTTGTCAAGACCCGTATATCCCCACATACATTCCGTATCTTATATACTTGAGTTTCAGCTCATTTTCTACTCTTAGTCCCACATATTTGCAGAGAATAATGTCAAGATCCCTTTATATAATAGACACGCTAATTATGGATATTTTGCAAGTGGTATTCTGAGTTTCAATTCCTTAGATAACGCTATTACCGGGTAGTGGTGTATAGTCCCCGTTTTACAATACAACAATTTCGTTTAACAACAATCCGGTAATTGCATATTCGTTTAGTATACTATACCCCATCACTGTCAATTCCACTATATTCAGAAAACTTTTTGAACTACTTTGGCCATAAAAGACGCAGGACTGTCCACATATTGTATGTTTAAATGACTTAAGTCGAAAAAAAGTACAGGACGTCAGTAATATAAATAGGCAATCACAAGAATACAATATCACTGAAAAACTCTCAATCATATAATCGAAACCATTTTCTCGGAACTATATGTGTAGACTTAGATCATTTCAGAGATTTCGCAAAAATCTAAATCTAATTCAAAATTATAGTCAGATCAACATTAATTCTCATAAGTTCACTTTCCAAAATTAAAACTATTAAAAAAACGAAACAAGTTGTCTGCTTTCGACAATTTTTTTTTTATCACAAACTGTCTAGCCCTATTAATCATTTTCATTGTTTATGAAATGGATTTACTTCACACCATTCCAACAAGATTCTTACTCCAGACATTATTTTTAATGAAATCATTTAACAGTCATGCATTGGATAATAAGAAAAATTACACTAAAGTCTGTCATAATTCTCGAGTATAAACCAAACATCAACATCTACATTTATTTAGAGGGCCACACAGACACCCTTAACATTTCGTGCATCTAGCTAAAGAGTTGAGGTTACTACTGCTGCACCAGGCAAAGACACGGTGCTGACAGGCCACCACCGCACACACATTCTAAATGAACACTTTAGAATTATGAAGATGATGACTGCATTTTTTTCTATGTTGCCCTAATAGACGACAAGTGTATTTATTTTATGATCTTAATGTTGTTAATGATATTTTGTTAAAGCCAAGTTGCTGAAATTTTATGTTAATATTTTTATTTATGCTGCCACTTATGTTGCTATAGTACTTTCCATATTAAGTTAGTGGTTGCAGTTTGTATATTTTGAGAAAAATATTTTCAGCATTTAGATTAATTTGTAATTTTGAATATTTTTCACACTTATGGTATTTATTTGAATTTAGTTTCAGCGTACCCTACAGACAACCTACTGAATAAATTACAGAACACGAATGCCATTCTGTTTTAAATTCCAAAAAGATTTCAATCGAATGCGAAATGAATTTTATCCACTATAGACTATACTACAGTCTCATCACCAGACTAGTTTATAGCTAAATCTATAGTCTAGTCTATAGTCTAGTCTATAGTCTAGTCTATAGTCTAGTCTATAGTCTAGTCTATAGTCTAGTCTATAGTCTAGTCTATAGTCTAGTCTATAGTCTAGTCTATAGTCTAGTCTATAGTCTAGTCTATAGTCTGGTCTATAGTCTAGTCTATAGTCTAGTCTATAGTTTAGTCTATAGTCGAGTCAAGTCTAGTCTATAGCCTAGTCTATAGTCTAGTCTATAGTCTAGTCTGTAGTCTAGTAAATAGCCTAGTCTATTGTCTAGTCTATAGCCTAGTCCATAGTTTAGTCTAGTCCATAGTTTACTCTAGTCTATAGTCTAGTCAATAGTTTAGTCTAGTCAATAGTCTTGTCTGTAGTCCAGTCTAGTCTATGTTCTAGTCAATAGTCTAGTCTATAGTATAGTCTATAGTATAGACTTTAGTATAGTCTGTAGTATATTCTATAGTATAGTCTAGTCTATAGTTTAGTCTAAAAATAATCCATTTCCACTCCTGATCTACTTTCTTAAACCGATTTCAATGATTGTTATATCCCTTATTAATCTGTTCGATGAACATCCGAAACGCCCTAATAGTCAACCATTACCCAACTCCCTTAAATATTTTATTTTATTTTCATGATACATATTTAATAAAGTGTTTTTTAAATGCTTCAATATTTATATTCCATGTCTGGGACGGATCTACACAATACATCGTACACATTCAAAATAGCTAGAGGAGAAGAGGTAATTTAAAATAAATTGGTTGAGGTTAAAAATTCTTTTCGCTCTGTCTTTCTTGCCACTACTTGACTTGACACTAATTGATTTTGTTTAGATTTGAAAATGAAAAACATAAAAAATGTTAAAAAATTTCTTGTACTATATTCAGGTGAAATATTGTAAAAGTGGCGACTAAACTAACACAAAAATGTAGTATGGAGAGACTAATCAATAGAAATTGATGAATAGATTGGTGCCACAAGACGTTAAATAGTTGGTGGTTGGTTGTGGATTTATTAAATTTATTTCATTTCAATCAATACTCTGTTAAATTTGCTATTATATTTATTCGATTTAAAATAGAATATTGTAGAACGAGTACAACAATTATAGAAATAATAAAATAAATAAAATACTACAGGTTTTTCTGATCATTATTGCGTATGTATTGCATTCCACATCACGTTGCTCTATAATATATTTTTTGTTTTGTTTTTGATTTGCTTAACATTACCAATTAACAAATGTTGCAACATCGGCTGGATGTTGTTGTTGTATTTGTTTTGTGTTCATTGTCTCTTGTCATTTTTCTGTTGCTGCGTTTTTGTTCGTGGACAACTGACTTTCTATGGTTCTTTTAGTCATATTGGCTGTTGCTGTAGTTGTTTTTGCTTTAATATAAATTTAAATAATTTCAATTCTTACAAGATTCTTCCATTTCCAATGCACTTGTTTAACAAGTACGTGTGTAGGAGTTTTATGATCTAGAAAATTTTAACCAATCAAAATCTATTATATTACAACAGAAACTAGAATTGCCGAAAGAGAAAAAATAAATAAAAAATAAACTTGAAAAGAAAATATTCCGCAAATTATTTTTATTTTTTCTAACATTTTGTCTACAAAGGCCACAATCACGTTTTTGTACAATGTCACCAAATGACTTGAGAATTTTACATCATGGAACTATGTAGCAATGTACTAAAAGTCAAAAACCTTTTACTTACTAAATTTTGACTCCCTTATTCATAAACAATATCTCTTCCCATAAAAGGTTTATAAAACAATATTTCCATACAGAATTTTATTTATAAATCGTTTATAAGAAAAAAATTCCGTTTATGAATAAGGCCTTGAATGTTTAAAATCTCCAGAAAGGTATATATATCAATATATATGTTTTTATCAAATTCTAAATTTGGTTATACCCACCATTAATTGGAACATCTAACCAGCTTTGGATGTTCCCTGCTTTAATCGTGCTTCTGTCATCACCCTAAGTACTTTTGATTGTGCTATTTTAATCTTCTCCATTCTCGAAAAAAAGGAGCCTATACTGGTATAAAAATCTGGGAAAACGTAGAGAAGAGCCATTTACATTCAGATCCCCATTATGTTCAGGTCCTCAATTACCTCCGGGAAGGTGGAACGATTAGATAACGAAGGACATCAAAATATTTTTTATTCTATGACAATTTAATAGAGGTTCATCAAACGATCCAAAATGGCAAAATTTCTATCGCAGACAAATGCATTTGGATAGCTATTCTTCGTGCGGATTTAGTTTCCGCACAGATAAGAGTAAACCTCTATCATGGACTCTGGAAATGGTAAATAATCACAAAGATCATCTATTGCTATTGTCATAAGTATATAGGTTCCCCCAAGGGCATGTTACCTTGATGAAATCTCTGCCTTAATGTTATTGTAATCCCGGGGAATAGAGTTGTTACCAATACCTCTTGTCTGCCGGGCCTATAAATTAGTGATGTCAAATGTAATGTGATCTAACCAGAGCACCAGATAATCAGGTACTACGGTTGACCAGTTTCCCGCAGGATTTGTCCTGGCTGGTAAGTTAAGTTTCCTTCGGAATCCATGTAATGGCTATGGTTTTATACCCAAAAACGCGGGGAGAGAATGTTGATTTATGGATTGATATATCCTATACCTAATGGGTTGGATAATTCTCTTTTCGAACAGGGTTGTATACAAAACAGCATATGCTGGTTTCCTTACCGGTCGTATAGTGGAACGCCGGTTATGCTGGGGAATTGTCATGTTAGTATTCAATGGTTGCCTGTCATCCCGTAGAGTGATCTTTATGATCATGGGAATGGAACTGATGCGAAAATTGGTGAAAGATCGGGAATGTTTCCATATATTGGAGATTACTACTGATTTCATATGCCTTTTTACGCTTATATTAATACATGCTACGCGACTAATTATCGGGGCAGTTTAACTTTGGAAATTCCTATTTTCTTTGTAACATATATCGGCTTATAAAAGAGGTATCCTGAACCATATTGTTGGGTATTTCGGCCGAAACAGAGCCATCTCAGTAGTGTGGTTGCGCAGGCTTAATGAGGTTAAAGATTGCACTGAAATGGGTCATTAGATGATAGGAATAACATTTTAAATAATGCAAATCTTTCATGGCATCATAAGAGTGGTCATCTTCCAATATATCCGGAAGATTGATTTCACCTAATGTTGGGGTTGATCTCCCCTTCCATTGACTTTAGACCAGTTATTGTTTTTTTCCTTGTCGGGTTGTGCATTAGGCTTGAGCCTATGCTGCCTGTCATTCCGCAACGGTGCTGTATAGCAAGAGATTAGATAGCTCGAGTACTTCAGCAAAGTGCTTGTATATGGACTGGCACTTCCATGTACAAAAAATGCCACCTAAGTTTTTCATTGAAGTATTCAGGGGCGAAGGTAGACAAAATTTTAAACCTTTCGGAATAAAAAACGGGGCTTGTTTTTGGACTTTAACTTTGCTTCCAAATCTAAGGTAATTCTTCTGTCGAATAGGAGATACGTGTAGGATTTCGTCTTATTGTTTATCTGTTTATCATTCACTAGTATTCTGAAGTCCAAAAACACTATATTTTGGAACATCAGCGTCATCTTATAAATTTTATTATTATTCTGCCACATAGTAACTGTACATAACTTTAAATAGGTTAGGTCCGTTAGGTAAACGTCAGGTAGTTTAGTAATTCATAATCACAGTAAACTTTCGATTTTATATACTAGATCTTTCACACGGACTTTATGAAGAAAATTCCACAATTTTTCTTTTCGATTAGACCAGTTCTATGTTGTTTACGGAAAACAAATTGGTGAATATTTTCTCGAATTGCTTTGCTATAAAAATGTAAGTTTTATTTTACAAATAATCTCGACAATTGCATGTCAATAGTGAAGGAAGATAACGAGCGAAGAAGAAGTGCAAGGAGGGAAACTGTAAAAAGAGATTACTGATCTCGTTAAATTACAAACGAACCACGTAATATAACCAATTAAGTTTTCTTAAGATTTCACAGCAACTATAGTTGCATATGGAAAATATAAAACTCAATATCTTTCCATAATTTATAACATGATATTGGCATATACTTATGTATATTATAGAAATCATACAATTCTGTAGAAAATGTATATAGAAATATGCGAAAGAACTCATAACAAGTGCTTTAAAGTTGACTTTGTCAATAAGAAACTTAAACACCGGATTGTTTACAATTCATCTGTGTGTATGTATGTACATATTTATAAATAATCGTAAGATTGTGTATGTGTTTTGTATCTGTAAGTACATGATTGTTAAAAAATTCCTTGACTCGTTTACATTTTATGATGGTCTGTGTGCAATGTTGTTATTTTTGGTTCGTATTTATTTTCTTATTTTGTATCTTTTTTTTTTTTTTGAAATTTTTTTGATGAGCTCCTCCTTTATGGTTAAATGTTTATGATTATTGAATTTTGTATTCTGCTTGAAAACTCATGTTTAAGAAAATTGCCAACAATCATCATGGATGACTAGACATTGCATCGCGTTTATCCAATCAGCTTTTGACATGCCACGAAACGAAAGATACTCTTGGTTGCTGTTGCTGCAGCTGCTGCTGATGATGTCGTTGTTGTGGCTGCTTTCGCTGCTAATGTCGAAGATGCTGATGATGAGGACGTTGCAGATGATGGTAGAGTTGAAGATGACGATAATAATAATAATATTGAAAATGATGATTGGATATGGAAGCCATTTTTGGAGGGCATAACATTAAAAAAGAATAATAAAAGAGATTTTTTTATATGAAGTTTATTTTAATTTATATTCATGTTGGAGAATTTAAAAACTATGAGAATGAATTAAAAAAAAAATTATGGAGGAAATTACATGATGTTGGCTGCTACTAAGTAACTATGTTGTAAATGCACATGAACAATTTTGTTTAACTATGTTGGTTGATGTAGTTGCATTATTGTAGTACTCATAGTTAAGACATAAATAACTTTTCCACTTCTTTATACTGAGTTTCGTAGGACCAATCAATTGATTGATGACTTAAATTGCGTATTCAGATGATAGCCTTATACCCTTCGTTAATTTCTAGACCTCGACCAAGATTATCTAATAGACTCCTTAATATCCCTCCGGACTATTCGGAGTCATCCCATTCTGTTACTCCGAATAGATTTCCAGAGATAGACTTTCTTTTGCCCCAGTTGATATGCTTTAGAAATCCTTTGTAATTTGTCAGCCATAGATTGTTCACGCTATCTTTCTGCTTGCGTCCATAGAAAGAATCCTTGAAGACATTGTTTGCTATCGCCTTTTTGAACTTTCACCCTTTCTATTGCATTGTAAGGACATTGTTATTCGGGTTCAAAAGGATTTTGAAACTCCAACAGATCGACATGCATTTCAACTCTTTTTGATCTGTCATGGGAAATGTGAGAAGTAGAGAATTAAAAAAAAAACTCTTGGATCAATAGTTTGCGTGTTCTGAAAGCATTTGATTCAGAAATGACCAATATACTAACGGTCCACAGCAATGTGTGGTATCCACTCCACTATTTACCTATTAATTGCACTAACAACTCAAATGTTGTAGCTGTCAAAACTTGCTAGTGCAGTTGTGATATTTGTATTCATTCCATAAAATCGGCATTGGTTGAGTGTATTTGTAATCATTAAGATGATCAGCAATCTTTGTGTGGTATTTTCATTATATTTGGCAACAAAATGTTTTTTTATTTGATTGTATGTTCGTCAAACTCATCATCGTCAGCAAAGTCTACAGCTCACCGTCACCGTCATCGCCATCATCATTATCGTTAATGTCCATAAATTGATGACATTTGTTGTTGTTTTGTAAATGTAATTGTTGTTGTTGTTATTATTGGTATTTTCTATGTAGATGTTATTGATTGAATTGATTGACTAACATGCATAAATATTTTCTCTTGTAAACCTAGTTTCCATATGGAGATTTTTTTCATTCCATTAATGAAAAATCAAAGATTGATTGAAGAAATTTCTGTATGTGTATATGTTTGGTTGTTGTGTACATGCCACAGCACCCTCACCTGTTGTTGCAACTTGTGTGCACTACTGCTGCTGCTGCAGTCGTTTATTTGAAAGCCTACTGAAATATATAGACTTAGGAGCAGTTAAAGAAAAACCGGATGAGTATGTCGCCAATGTCATCATCATCCATCATCATCCATCGTCAACCAAAAGTAAAATGACTGTATGTATGACTCTGTGGCTTTGTACTATGCATGTGATCGCATCAACAATCATTGAATTTTATGCAGAGTTTTTTTGCATTTTGCAACACACATCGATCCAATTTTTGTTACGTTTCGTATCATTTTGTTTTTGTTGCTGTTGTTATTGTAGTTTGTATTATTTAGAGACGCAATCAAGTTGCAATCAATTTTAAAATATTTTGTTTTTGTCTCTTGTTGCTTTTCATATTACATTGATTGTTTGTGTGTGCATATGCAACATGTTGCAAACGCAATCAACAATAATTTTTTTCATGTTGTTAGTCGATTATATTATGTTTGCTACTACTATTAAATATTGTTGATCTTTTGATGCATTATATGATTTAGTAATATTTCTAAGGAGTTTTGTCATTTAAATATATATACTTCGAGACTTCAGTTTGGCCTGTTGTCCTTTACATTACTAGTGCCTCCAGGTTAGGTTTGGTTTCACGATGTGAAACTTTTTGTTGTAATAACTACCATGTTAGGTTAGGTTTGATAGGTGGCTACATCGAACATCCAAAATTACAGCTTTAGATAGGTCCAATAATGATCCCTTTGTAATATGACCTGTTAGAAGAAGAAAAGAATAGGGATAGTGGAGAGAGAAATAGTGATTGGGAAGTGTATAGAAGGAAAATGTGACGAGAGAGCCCTAGAAATAATGATATGGACACCTAAGATGCGAAAACATACATACGTCTAGCTAAGTGTGAAAATCGTAGTTCACAACCATTTTCACAAATTCACGAATGTAGTAAGTCATTCTAGATGAACATTCGAAAACAAAATCTTTTCAAAGCTGGGCAGTGACTTAGAAGATATACTATCGTCTCTTCCTTATCCTCATTTCGACAACTTCTACAGAAGTCGTGTATTGGGAAACTAATGCGCTTTGCACAATTGCCAAATTTGCAGTGAGGTTCTATGTGAAGCCATGTTGGGATAACATTCGGGCAACATATGCTCCACAGAACTGGTTCATGTTCATATCTGCTAGCATAGTTCTAGCCTTTGCCAAGGTATCAGCTATATTATTGACATTCATAGTCTCCCAAACTAAGGTAATTTTGAAATATCTCGCTCATTTAGAGACGTCTGGCATTCACGGACAAATTGTGATGTTAAGAAGACACGAATCAAGGATTAAAAAGCAGCTCGTTATCAGTACAAATTCGGATATCACTATTTGACATCCTCTTGATCAATGCTATTTCAGTTTGGAGGGGCTTGCATTCGTCATTAAAAGTAAATGAGATTTTTGCCCCAAATTCTTAAATGAAGACGCCTCTACCAACTATTTTCATTGTCTTGAATCCGTCAGTATATATACGAAAGTAGTTTGTAGTCTGAAGAAGTAGCTTGAAGACTTAAACTCTGAAAAGATTTAAGTAAAGGTGTTGCGTTAAAAGATCAATGATCTTCGCATGACCCCTGGAATAAGTGTTCCATTTGCCAGTCAAGCTTAATCTGACAGCAGTGCACATTGCCAACTGTTTGGCTATTATGTCCACTGTAGTCCAGTTTAGCATAGCAAACAACGTTGCTAGAGTTGTTCTCATAGCACTGGCGATGAGAAGGGCAGACAATCTCAAAACCTTTTCAAGATGATATCTGTATGAGGCCTTTTCCGTCGCATGCCACCACGAGCATTTATGATTTTTGAGGTTCTGGAGAGTATATTCATACTCCAAAATAGCTTTTTTTCTAGTATGACGCTTAGGTATTTTGAGCCATCCGAGAGAGTTAGGAGCTGGATGTAACGATACATCCACGTTACATCCAAGGATATTATGGCATTGGACATTTTGTACGTAGCACTCAAAAGAGTGAGCATTATATACGATGCATACAATATTCAACCCGCTCGGTATGTTATCACTGATCCATTTATAAGATTATTATTACGAAAGTCCACATTAAGATTTACCGTCGATTTTTAAGCCAAATACCTGAACTTGAGGATTTCCAAAAGCGACTGGAATGTAAATGGTGTGAACCGACTGGTTATCGAGATAGTCTAAGATAGACTAGCCAAAAACCCCACAAATAGTCTGTCAGAGATTTACTTAACCCGAAGTTCATTAGAAACTCATCAGAAAGTGACTGCAAACTGATCAGCAAAGCCAGCCAATAAGTTTGAAGATGAAGAATCTGAGGCATTACTATAAATTAAGAATTTAAGTTAAACTTAAGAAGAGCCGGCAAAATTATTGGGAGCTACAAAATGGATCGATTATGATATACTGTAGATACGTATCAAGGCCGTTAAAGCTCTTCGTTTGGTGGGCACAAACGGTGTTATAAAGAAAGCTTAGAATATGAGGTGAGACATTGAAGCGTAATGTTTCATCGTGACAGGTCAGAGTCACATGTTGGTATCCGAAATTAAATTGCCTGCTATATGAGAGACGAATCTAATCTAATGTTGTTATAAAGAATAATTTCCTATATTGTAGGGTATTTGACAAATCACAACTACCAATGATGTATTTTTTAACGTTTATTTTTATTGAAAAAAATACTTGGTATGCAAAGTTAAATTTTATTTTGTTATTGTTATCTTGATTTAAAAATCTGATCTGTTTTATTTTATTTTTTCTTTTATTAAATCCTTATTGCTCTGATGATGACGATGATGAGTATGTTTGAGGATGTTGTTTGTTATGGTGATATTGTCTTGGTTTTTTTTTCTTAAATGACATTGTCAATAACGACAACGATGATGAGAGCTAAAATTGCAATGATATGCAAAATTGAAGATTTAAATAACCACTTGGTTTGTATTCATTTTAACTCGATTTGAAAAATGTTCGTTTTGAACATTTTCCGATTAGTTGTTAACATTTGTGAGATACGGACTTCCAAATCATTAATCGCTTGCAGTTTTTTTTTTCATTGTTATAAGGAGAAAAAAATGCGATATGGTTATGATATTAGTGTTCCTTGATCAATTTTTTGGTTTCTGTATTTCCATTACAAATGAACTTCTAAACTTTAAAGCATAAACGAAATGTTGTAGTTTTGAAAAATGTGATAGAAATTAAAAGAAGAAGAAGATTAAAACTAATTTTAGTTCCAAATATAATAAGTTTTTAAAAATTCTAAACCAAATCAAAATAAAACTTTTAAATTTCAATATACGATAAATGATTAACCTTCTCAAGTTCTTTGCGAGAAATTTTCATATTCAAAATCTGCTGATACAGCATGTTACTCAAATGATTCTAAATGCCGACCAAGAACGAGTTTCATTAAAATGTTTATTATCAGTGAATAAAAAGCCAGCGACAGCAAAAGGAGCAGCGTCAGTATCAGTAAAACAACTACAACAACAGATATTCATATGGCAAAAACCTCCTTCACCATTTTAATTTTCAAAAAGAAATTTATGAATATTTACATTAAAACGTTATTATCTTCAACCAGAATGCCAAACAACTTGCTGCCTGCCTGCCTACCTACCTACCGACAAACGAGCGATGGAGACGCGGTAAACTAAGGTGAAGTAACCTTTAAATTTAAAACTTCAAACTTAACAAGATAAAGAACGAACATACGTACCTCTACCCATACAACGAGCAGTGGAAGATTATGCAGCCACATGTGCACTGTTGTTCCATCGTTGATCGCCGACGAATGAGGGAGCATTTTTTTCCATCTATCCATGCAAAATGTAAAGTATGAAAAAGAATAAAATGATCATGAGCAAAAAAACAATATTGAAAAATTATACATATTGAACAGAGAGTTTTAAACTACGCCATCATTGTTAAAGTCATCAAGCAACATCATCATCTTCTTAAGCAGCATCATCATTTTTATCGCTTAGAGGTAACAAAAAATGTAAAAAAAACAAATATGTTAAAATACTGAAATTTAAAATGTGCCACAGCGAATTTATATTGCACTTCAGTTTCAAATATAGCATCTGAACCAGTATTCTTTCCAATATTTATTTAACAGACGGATTAAAAACAAAAAACTGCAGTATAATCCAGACCAAATTAATGTCCGTTAAAGAAGCTCTAGAAAAATTTTAGTATCATAGAATATTAGTGGGAAATGTCCTTTTTAATTCTGCACACTTCTGGAATTTATCAAAAATAACGGCTGTATCTCGGGTTCCTGATCATGATAACATATACGACAGCCAAATAGCGCATGTACTACCTCCTCTTTAAATATAGTGGGATAACATATTTATGGTAGAAGAGAAGCTTTTACTTATTACAAGGTATAAGAGAAACCAACATTTTTTATAAATGAAAATGAAGGACATGTCTTACACTAAACCTACATAGACTTAATCTCAGAAACCCCATGGCGTTATCTATCCAGCCATTGGCAATTTGGTGAACTGGCGAGAACTTCCTTACAACGATTTCTATAGAAGATGTAAAGATGATGGTTCTCCTACATACATATATAGAATAACTATAGGCATAGAATGGGGTCTTAGTTCTACTATGACAAATTGGCTTTATAAAAGTGTAAATAGACCAATTCTTGCTTATGCTTCAATAATCTGGCAGACTGCTTTAAACAAAAGCTACAATGAGTTCAGCGTACATGCTGTTTGGTTGGTTCCATGTGTACAATGTAGACATCCCACCTATTGAAACATATTTAAGATATGAGGTGGCGCTTAAAGGATACATCATCAATGTATACGGGACACATTGGAAGGTTATACACACTCATCGGACGAGCCTGATTGCTTATCATGTGAGAAACTTTGAAACGCTGATCCCAGATAGCACGTCTTGGTCAAGCGGAAAACTAGAGCAAATACCAGCAGGAATTTGTTTTAGACGAATGGCTCTAAATTAGGGGATAAAATGAGCCTGGACTTTTACATTGAAGACCCAGAAACAAAAATATATCAGCGTTTACCTAATCACAACACTAGCTTCCAGGCAGAGGTCCGGGCAATAACGGAATGTGTTAATTGGATTAGAAGCCCTTAAAGTAATTAGGGCGATATCAGGTGATAGAACTAAGACCGTATTGGATTTTAAAAAAGCTTTAACTGAATACTCTCCCAGAGGTAAGATTTACATCATATGGGTACCAGGCCACTCGGAAGTAGTCGGCAACGAAAGGGCGAATGTAACAGCTTAAGAGGGAAGGGAGCTCAATGTAGTTAATCTGACAAACGCAAAACCATTTGACACAACAAAAGCTGAATTGAAATATAAGTTAGAGAATCCCATAAGGCCTTTAGGAATAATGAAAAATTGGGTAGAACCACAAATACAAATTGGACGTGCGGATTCAGACGAATGTAGATCATTTGGGTATATATAGCAAATATTTATACACACATATATGTAATGTCCATGAAATTTAGTGACATTTTTGATATATTTATCAAAAATTCTTTAGCTGAATAGATCCAAAAAGATAATACCTTAATTAACATCGGATATTTTGTATTGTTGTTTCAGATTAAATCTAATTCCTAAAATGCCTACCATAAGATAGGGGATAATATACAAATTATAAAAAAAATCATAAAAAAGAAAAAACAACAAAAAGTCATACATATTATTAAATAAGCCGCCATTGTACAAAATAACATGAAGAAAAAAAACAACAAAAAAAGTAATAATATTGAAGGTGCAGCAGGAATAAGATTCAATATAAAATAAAAATGGTGGTATATCAGTTCTGCAACAAGGTAATTTCAATTTTATGTTTAACCAACTTTGAACAGAATTAAAATCGCAAAACGACAACAACGACAACAAAAACTAAAACAATATTCATTTTAATATCTTTTCAATCCAATAATCATTGTAAGCTTCTGAGTCTGAAGTTAATATCTGGTCAAAAAGGAATATTTTATTTAAACATGTAAAGCTTGTATAAGCAACCAACACTATCGCACATAATGACAACAACGATGTTGATGATGATGATGACGACGATGTCGCGGACGACGATGAGAACTATGATGCGTATAAAGCAGAGATATTGATTATGCTGCTGATGCTGCGACATCGGTTAGACTTCTTCTTTATGAAAATTTCAGACATTACAGTTGGGAGTTTTGATATGTTCTGGTTAATTTTTGCTTCTTTCCCTCTGTCGTTTTGTGAAAACATGTTCGTTCGTTTGTTTGTTCTCCTTTTAAAAAATCCCAACAATATTTGCAACCATGGCTGATGATGATAATAACAATGTGACAATAGTGATGGTATGCAGTAAACTTACTGCTGATGCTACATCTGACCACTTATGAAGGTGTACAAAACATATAAGAACAGCAACAGCAACATCAACAAATATACTACATAGTTGACCATTTATACATTTACACTCGCATTCATATGCACATTTTTTACCTTTTTGCGATACGCAAAAACAATCAAACAACCAACAACAAAACAAAACAACAACAATCCAGTCAACATAGTCCAACATTACTTGGTATTCGATTTTAACAACTCTTCTTCGGCCTGATTTTACTTAATGCCTCCATGCTGCCATCATCCTTGTATGGAAGGAACAACTGGAAGGCAGCAACATAACATTGTACTCACATTTACATGTACAAATATGAAATCCATAAATCTCGCTAATAACCAATCCAAAAGACAGAGAGAGAAGAAATGTTGAAAATGCAAATTGCTCATGTCATATGTTATGGTCATAAAATATATCGGCAACAACAGCAAAGAATTGCAACAACAATAACAACTGCCGGTAGAGTAGAATAGTGTTGTGTGTTCTGATTCGATTAATTAAATACAAATAAGTATTTAATTGGTTTAAGGGATATTGACGGTTGAGAAGTAATCCATTTGGATTATATGCGGATCCCAAGGGAAAAAGAATGAAACTAGTCAACATTTAAGACTTATTTTAACCTGTGATGCATTTTCGTATGGCGTACAAAGTGGATATATTTATGAACTCCCAGATATCGCATACTTTCTGATCTTTTATTAGCTCTAAGTTGTAGGAGGAGTATTTTGAAACTACGCGAGCACATTACCATGCATTTTGCAAATTCACTTTTGCTGTTGATCACCGGCATGTACTGGCTACCCACTGATATAGTGGTTAAGCATTTTGCCTTAAACTCAATACCGCGTACGTCTAAAGGTCTATCAGGTCTGGTCACGCTTCTATTTTGGGTAATACAACCTACATACCTACGACTTACACATGTTGTTTTAGTGACGAATTTAAGTCAGCAAGTGATCTGGGAGTTGTCTTCTTTATTCCCTTGTTTTATAAAGAGGGTGAATTTTGCTCATGTTCTAGACAGACCTGTGCCTCAGGTTGGTTTGATCCGCTTCTACTATATTTATTTAGAATAAGCACTGACATTAAGTATACCATCAAATCTCTAAAATGAATTCTATACCACATCTATACTAAATCGGGAATGTCAGCGAGTCATTCGAACCTAGAACTACTCCAGATACCGGGACAATGGAATAATACAGCGAATGTACGAGTGAAAACTGGTGCTCATTAACATTGCTCTTCGATTCCACTTTCCTGCTATACATCTCTAATTGAGCAGGATCTGATGAGCATTTCAGACCACTTGTTCAAGTTCTAGACCGACCTGTGCCTCAGGTTGGTTTCCGCTTCGGTGTATAACAATGAATGGGCTCTGTCGTGTCGTGTCTAAATAACATAAAACTGATGGAAAAAATTATTTAACTCTGTAATGTGTTGTTCGTCTGCAGAGTCCTCCCGAACCGATTTCGTTGCATTTAATGCTATTCGCGTAGTTAAAGCGTTTGTAATCGATTTTATAGATATGGGGATGGGATTTTCAATGACCATTTCCATTCAATTTCCTTCGTAATTTTTACAATCTTTCCATTATGTACTGAAGATTTGGAAAATTTTTATCAAAATTTTATTACACAATTTCAGAACAGCCCTAACAACCCACTAAAGGTACAATTAGAGCCAAACAAACTATTCCAAATTTACAACACAATACAAATAATCGATTAAATACTCGTAATCTAAAAACCCCATCACACTAACTAAGAATATGGCAATTGCCATCAACTTTATTCAGTATGGTTGGTTGAATTGTCTCCATGTTGCATCATGACATGTTACATGCCAACAAGGAACGAGGAAAGGGGGTAAAGAAGGTTAAACTAAGCACAATTCCTGTCCGAAAAGGATGTTGTACGAGACTATGGAGTAAAATCACGTAACATGCATATGACAGCATTCATGGCTGCCGTTTTATTATTATTATGCATTTTGCCGGAATATGAGAGGAGTCATTGTGTTCTTTTCCTCTTCTCCATATCGTGCAATTTACGTGGGGTGGGGGTTGGAGAGGTACATTTTTAATCCTGTTTTATGTTCAATATTCTCGCATTGATATTTGTGTTCAGTTGTATTGTGTTGCGTTGCGTTGTTTCTGCTGTTGCTTTACATTTTGGTTTTGTACATAATCATAATGCATGCGTTATGTATTTGTTGTCGAGGTGTGTAGCAACTATAATGTTTTGTATATATATGGCAGAGTCGTAGGTTTGTTATAATTAATTTCAGTTTGTTCCTTATAAGGCTCAAGTAAGAGAGTGATGAGTGTTCAGAATAAAACTTCTCTTCCTAAGACTCTGTAGATTTGTTATTGTATTTAAACTACATATCTATGTACCATTAGTGCAATAACCACGCATGATGTTTACTGAATATATGTATTATCTAAACAAACTTACAAACCAATAACTCCCTCTCCTAACATATTATTTCAGAATTGGGCAATATTAATACATTTGGAGTAGGATATTGATTTGGTGGCTACTTCAATTAATTTTTTTAAGGGTAAACTTATATATTATTGAAATAAGTGGGATAAAGTGACTTTCGTAAGTGGACCTTATATGATAATTATAGCCAATTATGGACTGATCTGGCGCAGATCGATTTACATATTCACAAAATATACTCATGTCGAATTTAATAGCGATATCTATGTTTGTCAATGAAATATGTTCGTAAGTGTACCTTATATCGGACCTATGATCAATTATAAAACGATCTGAAAAATATATCGTGGAGGGATATGTGCATACATAAAACATATTTATATGGAAAATTTTCCAATATCCATTCCATTCAGTGGTTTTCGGAAGTGAATCATATGGGAGCTACGAGCAATTTTTGATTCTAACAGATCTATATTGATAATATGATTTTTGTTCATATAAATTTCATATCTGTTTGTAACTCCGCATAATATTGGTCTCATACCCACCTTTAAGTATACCAGAATCATTTTCTGAGTCGATTTTGCTTTGTCCGTCTGACTGTCCGTCCATGTAAACCTTGTTATCAAACTACAGATCGCAATTTTGAAGATAATTCAATGAAATTTGGTACATGATCTTCTCAAAGACGAAGTTAATTGAAAATGCTTAAGATCGGTCCATTATTTCACCTAGCCCCCATACAACTGAACCCCCGAATAGGGCTTGTAAACCTTGTAATCAAACTACAGGTCGCAATTTTGGAGATAATTCAATGAAATTTAGCACATAGTACCGTAGAGGAAGCGTATTGAAAATGGTTAACATCGGTCCATTATTTCACCTAGCTCTCATACAACTGGAACATACAATAAATGGCTTAAGTATATCTGAGGCAAGGTACAATTCAACTTAAATGTTTTATAATGAAAACTTTATCACATTTTACTTTTTGTAATAGGTGTAGGATATTATATGGTCGGCCTCGCCCGAACATAATTTCTTACTTGTTACTCATAACTTTTTACTTTGTGGACCGATTTTTGCTTATTTTCAATACCAAACTGTTTGGGACATGAGTGAATATTATCTGTAATTTTGATTGATTTCACAACCAGACATGGGACAAGCACATGAGACCTCTTTCTTCCAGAAGTTAGAAGCAAATTGAGAAAAAACTATTCCATTTCTATATAATTAAAGGATTAAACAAATCGAATGTTGCCCATATATGTAAACCTTTAGACGTACCATATATTTGTCATTGCCGTTTTATGCGAAGTCTTACTTACCATTACAACTTTTCATTATGCATGATTATTTGTATTGTCTATAATTTTATTTCTACTTGTACAGGAGCTCTTCTGCTATAACACATGATACGATTTTGTCATTAGTATATTTTTATACCCACCATCAAAAAAGATGGGGGGTATATTGTTTTTGTCATTCCGTTTGTAACACATTGAAATATTCGTCTAAGACCCATAAAAGTATATATATTCTGGGTCCTTATTAGATTCTAAGACGATCTAGCCATGTCCGTCCGTCTGTCCGTCTGTCTGTCTGTCTGTTGAAAACACGATAGAGTCCAAACGGAAGTAGCTAGCGAGCTGAAATTTTGCACAGATACTTATAGTTGATCCAGTTTGTTTGACATTATCGCCAATAACTGACTAACAAAAGCATCAATAGCGCTCTAATGCGGCACAAACATGTTTTATGGGAACATAAATCTTTTCATAGAATTTCATTAGGATCGGTCCATAATTGACCCTACCCCCCATACAAAGTACCCTTCAGAAAATGACTTTATCGTTCACAACTAACTAACAGAAGCATCAATAGCGGTGTAATTCGGCACAAACATGTTTCATAGTGACATAAATCTCTTTGTAGAATTTCATAAGGATCGGTCCATAATTGACCCTACCCCCCATATAAGGTCCCCTTCAGAAAATGACTTTATCGCCAATAACTGGCTAAGAGAAGCATCAATAGCAAACATGTTTTATAGCGACATAAATATTTTCATAGAATTTAATAAGGATCGGTCCATAATTGACCCTACCCCCCATACAACGTACCCTTCAGAAAATGACTTTATCGCTCACAACTGACTAACAGAAGCATCAATAGCAGTGTAATTTGGCACAAACATGTTTTATGGTGATATAAATCATTTCATAGAATTTTATAAGGATCGGTCGATAATTGACCCTACCCCCCATATAAAGTCCCCTTCAGAAAATGACTTTATCGCCCATAACTGGCTAAAAAAAAGCATCAATAGCAGTGAAATTTGGGACAAACATGTTTTATAGGAATATAAATCTTCTCGTAGAATTTCATAAGGATCGGTCCATAATTGACCCTACCCCCCATATAAAGAACCCCTCAGAAAATGACTTTATCGCTCACAACTGACTAACAGAAGCATCAATAGCAGTGAAATTCGACACAAACATGTTTTATGGGAACATAAATCTTTTCATAGAATTTCATAAGGATCGGTCCATAATTGACCCTACCCCCCATACAAAGTACCCTTCAGAAAATGACTTTATCGCTCACAACTGACTAACAGAAGCATCAATAGCGGTGTATTTCGGCACAAACTTGTTTTATGGTGACATAAATCTCTTCGTAGAATTTTATACGGATCGGTCCATAATTGACCCTACCCCCATATAAAGTCCCCTTCAGAAAATGATTTTATCGCCCATAAATGGCTAAGAGAAGCATCAATAGCAGTGAAATTCGGCACAAACAAGTTTTATGGGGACATAAATCTTTTCGTAGAATTTTATAAGGATTGGTTCATAATTGACCCTACCCCCCATATAAAGTCCCCTTCAGAAAATGACTTTGTCGCTCATAACTGGCTAAGAGAAGCATCAATAGCGGTGAAATTCGGCACAAACATGTTTTATGGTCTCATAAATCTCTTTGTAGAATTTTATAACGATAATTGACCCTATCCATAATTTACCCTATCCATAATTGACCCTATCCCACCTATAAGGTCCCTTTCAGAAAACGACTTTAATGCTCATATCTACCTTAAAAAGCATATATATAACAATAATATTCGACATATAAAAGTTTTATGGGAACTAAAATCATTTTCTTAAATTTTATGAGGATGAGTCCATTATTATCTAACCCCCTAATAAGGTACCCTTTAGACAATGAATTCAACGCTCATTACTACAAAATTCTACATACACAAGTTTCGTGCGAGCCAAAATCTCCCTATAAAATTTTATAAGGATCGATCCTTATTAAAAGTAAGAATATCGGTTCACGTTTTCTCCTATCCCTATTATAATGCCCCCTTCAGAAAATAACTTTATCGCTAAGAGATGTATCAATAGCTGTGAAATTCAACACAAACATGTTTAATGAGAACTTAAATTTATGCTCATATCTGCTCATATCTTATATATAAAGCAATAAAATTCGACATAAAAAAGTTTTATAGGAAATAAAATCATTTTATAAATTTAATGAAAATGGATTTATAATTGACCTTACCAAGGTCCCCTTCTGAAAATGACTTTAAGACTTATTACTGACCCAAAAATGTGAGTACATCAGTAAAATTCTACATAAACATGAATGATTTGATGGTGGGTATATAAGATTCGGCATGGCCGAATATAACACTCTTACTTGTTTATAATATTTTTTTTTATTCATATACATATGCAGATCAGTTCTGAGCCAAACTGAGCTCTAAGGAAGAGGGCAATCTAAAGGATTATATGCGGTATAACAATATTGATTCTATTTGTGCTATTTGTGTTGTTTATGTGCCCCTTTTAGTTGTAGTAGATGTTGTGTTGTGCTGATGCTACTCCTGCTGAGGGGTTTTTGTTTTTAGTTTATGACCAAGTTGATATTTTATGCAAAGTTGTTTTAGTTGGTTTTTGATTTTTATTAACATTGTGAACATTATATCAACCGTGTGGTGTGTACAACACAGTGGAACGAGTGACAGTTGGATGTAAATTAAGTCGATAACTATGGCTGATGATATGGTCAATATTGTTTTTCTTGTGTGTGTGATTCGTTATCTGAGGTGATTTTACATAAGTGATGTTACGAAATTGGATTATTACTTTAAGAAAATTTTAACTAATGGGGGTAAGAGAAAAAGTGTATAATGTCGGAAATATTTGGGTATATAATTGTTTGGAAAAAGTTAAGGCAGGGAGGATTTTGAATATCGTTGATTGTGACCATCTATAGGAGACACTTGTGACCAACTATAGGAGATACTTTTTAAAATTAAGTACACCAACTCCGATATAATATCCCAGTGTGCGTAAGGGATATTATATAGGAAATAATATCTGGAATCTAATTTACGCAAAAGCCTAAATTACAAAGAAAGTAATCAAGAATTTCACTGTCTTATCTTCATCCGACCGGGGGCATCATGGTGTATTGCAATCCACGGGTAAAGAGGTGCTACCAATACCTCTAGTCTGCCGGGACTATAAACTGGTGATGTCAAATGTATGCTTGGCTTCGCCTCGGAATGATTTGGCATGGGGTCTAACCATTGGGAAAGTCTCCATATATTGTAGATTAGTACTGATTAAGTATGCCTTTAACGCTTCGGGGAAGTTCTTCGGTGCTGTTGCCATCTCAATAGGATATATTGATACATGCTGCGCGACTAGTTGTCGGGGCAATTATTGGAATTAATTGAAATTCCTACTTCCATTGTTACATTGATCGGTTCATAAAAGAGGGATCATGATCCAAATATGTCTCTAGGTGCTGTTGCCAAAACAACAGAGCCATCTCAGTAGTGTGGTTGCGCGGGCTTTAAGAGGTTAAGGAATGCACTGGAATGGATCATTAGTTGATGGAGATTGCATTTTAAATAATGCAATTCTTTCATGACACCATTAAGGGTGGTCACTTCCGCATTGTCGGAAAATTGATTTCACTTAATGTTGGGGCTTGTCACCCCCTTCTATTGACTTTAGACCAGTGATTGCTTTTTCCTTGTCGGGGTACGCGGATTTATTCCAATGCGGCATGTCATTCCGCAGCGGGGCTGCTATGTTAATATTATTTAAATCAAATTAGTTGTATTCTATTATGCAACAATTTCATTTCTTAATAATTTCCAAAAAAAGAACATAAAAATGACATTCTGAGAATGACTTCAGATGTTGTGAATTTGGTATCAAATAAAAAGGACATCTCTCCTAGGACCAGCCTGTATTAAAATCATAACTTCTTGAGGTAATTTTCAGTACTTCCATGGAGTAAATTCTACTTCGTTTTTGCTTCTTTTAAAGTTCTTTTTTTACAGGGCCTTCTGTTAATGTGATGTTAATTTTTTGAATTAAACCCCTTAATTTGTTTTGTATGTTGTCTATTATACAAAAATTTCACCTCTTAACAATTTCCAAAAAAGAACTTAAAAATGACATTTTGAAAATAAACATAAAAATTACTTTCTGATAATGACTTCAGATGTTGTGAATTTGAAATCAAATAAAAAGAACATGCCTCTTATACAAGCCTGTGTTAAAATCATCACTTCTTCAGGTATTCTTCAGTACTTTCTCGGAGTAAATTCTACTTCTTATTCACTTCTTAGAAAGTTTTTTTTTTTTTGCTGGGTTCAGCTATATTTGTAATCACCCAAATCAGGGAGCGTTAATGCATCTATCAAAATGTTTTATTACTCCTTGGAGTAAATTCTACTTCTTATTCACTTCTTAGAAAGTTCCTGTTTTTTTTTTTTTTGCTGGGTTAAGCTAGATTTGTAATCAACCAAATCAGGGAGCGTTACTGCATCTATCAAAAGGTTTTATTATTTCTTAAACTATAAGAAGTACCCATATGTTTTTAAAGTTAATTGAATTTAGATGCAGAACTTTTAAGGATTTACCAAATAAGTTCACTATGTGGAGAGCAATCAGTCCAAACACATATATGACTAATTTCAACTATCGTTTTAATCGGTAATGTTAATATGAGAAAAAATACCCATTGAAATACACATATACATATGTACTATTAAATTATAGGATAACTCCAGAAATATTCAAAGAAAAATTCTATCTTTTCCGATAAACGAATTTCAATACAAATTGGTATACATTTTTCGTGTATTTCTTTTTCAACAAAAATAAGATATTAACTTTTGTTTAACAAAACTCTTTTTAACTAAGTGCTAGACTAAGAAAAATAGAAGAATATTGCATTTATATGCATTTTTGCTTTGCTCACCTTTTCAATTCCCATAAACTTCTGCTTAACCAAATAAAGACATTTAAAAGCAAAAAAACAATGAATTATGAATTATAACCAAATATAGACAACAAATGTCGACAAAAACACAATATCTATTAACTAATACACTATACTTTGCCATATTAACTCTGGTCTATAGGTAAAGACTAAAAAAACATAGCAAGAACAATGCTTTTAAAATATAAGAAAACTATATTTAAGAGTTTTTTTGGCAGGTTTTTTGTGTGTTTTTCATGGATTTGTTGTTATCAGTTGGTGAGATATTTTTGTTAGAAGAATTGAAAGTCCCCAAAACCTAAAACGAAACAAATAGTAGAATAGAATTTGGCAATATTCTAGCAAACATATGGAGTTAGTTTAGTTGTAAACTAACGATACGTAGTCAACTTTAGGTGGAAGGAAAAACAATAGACTTGTTGCTTTTTTGTTTTGAATCTTGTTGCTGTTAAAATGAAACTTAAGAACAAACCAAAAAAAATTCATACAAAATCGAGCAACTTGTAGTCATATGTTTGTTCATTTGTATGACTTTTAACCATAGACGACTTTCCAATATGCCAAAATTGAACAGCGGCATTGTGTCGTCATTTTCGATATCTTTATATACCCCCAGCAGCAGCAGCAGTAACTAGCAGAACTTCTTCAGCAAAAACACCGAAACTCGATGAAAATTTCCAATAACAAGTAAAACAAATAATAAAGAATAAAAGATAGAAGTAACAAAAAAAAAAAAACTTAAGTGTGTTTAGTTTAGCATTTATTTGTTACTATTAACTCGCTTTTACTGACGCTTATCGATGCAACTAAATCCTTTTTGCCACAAGAAACAAAACAATTGTTCGTTGTGCAATGAAAATCCACAAAATACGAGTATAAAGCTTTTTCAAACATTATTTTGCTGCAATGAGCTGAGCAACTGCGAGCAACAGCAAATAAAATTTTTGCATTGACTTGTATGGATTTAAGAACAACATAAGCAAGTATCTCCTTTACTACCTTTATGCTTTTTCTTTAAGCGATGATTTTTTTGTTATTTAGTTATTTTCTCAAGATCATTGGATTTTTGCTTAAATGTACCGCTGCAAATTGTTTAACAAACGCCATGTACACAATATGACTAGAATTATTGTACAACACACATGTGGAGACTTTTGGCACCACCGCCACCATTTATTCAAAAGAAAGAAAGACAAAATTAAAAGAAAAAAAATTGCCAAAGAACTGAAAACAATTCATATAACCAGACGCCGAGTAGGAGTTACAGATGTTGGGATAATGTGTTGCGCTTTGCCAAAAAAAAGAAAGAATTACAAAGCCCACTAGAATGAAAACAAAAAGGACTCCCCGTTTGTGACTTGCAGAGGAAAAAGAAGAAAAATGATATGCTTACTCAATGTTGAATTAAACATACATATATGAATAAATACATTCAGCTAATATGTCCTATCTTTATGCTGAAATGGTAAATCTTTGGCACATTTGTAATAAGGAAATGTCTATGACATCGTTTATGTTCAGAACCACAATGAATGAATTTTCCAATCAATGTATGTAAGGGATGTTATATCCAAAATAATGTATCTGGATATAATTTCGAGAAAAGCCTGAAAGTAACAAAGAAAGTACTTCAGAGTTCCATTTCCTCTATCTATATTCATTTGTCTGAATACGCATGTTTAATTTTGTATAACTGAATCTTCTCAGAATATCAATCATACTAACCTTAGGTAACGGTAATAACTTTACCCGATTTATTTCGAATTTTCTCTGATTCTGATTCTCTATTGATTGGATCTCATCAAACGAGTTCAAAATTAATTCAGGCCTTAAGGCCTTCTATGCCAAACTTCCAACTCTGCTTACACTTTTGCCGATGTCAGTAATATCTGCCATTCCTTTTCATGGGGTAATAAGACGCAATATGAATGAATCGCTCACGAATTGATAACAATCTCTAAATGGGATCGTGTATATATAATGTATATATAAAGACGATCTTAATGCTTATAACACATAAACGGATGGCAGATAATTTTGATCCATCTATATTTAGGGGTGGTGTAAATATAAAGAATCAGAATCTCTTGATGTTTAGGCATGAAAATACAGTGCGATGTCCGATGGACTAAGCACATTACCAACTTTCGAAAGAAGCATTCAAGTGTCTCGGTTTTCTGAATAATCCATCTGATCTTCTTACTAATTACACCACTTATATCTGACCGGAATTGAAATTTAACTCCCATGTATGGACCGAAGCTTCGAAGTTTATTTTGAAGCTACTCGACAGCGTACAAGAGAGGTCGAAGGTACATATCGGTGACAGTTCATTCTTCAGCCGCATTGTTCCTATGTGCAACAAACTTAATGCAGAAGTATTTCCACGATATGAAAAGGTTTAAATTAAATCTTCACAAACACTACTCCCTTTATCTTATTATCCTAGTTTCAGCACAATGCACTGCATGAGTAGGGGTCATCCCCTGAGTGCTGGTTCAAGAAAAAAAAAATAAATCTCAAAAACTTTTGCATAAACACTCAAGGTTGTTTCCCTCCTCGCTAAGTCAAGACATACATACGTGAACGAATGGCAAACTCGACAATAATAATCTTACAATGATGTTTTATAGAGGCTTGGGTCAACTAGTATGAAGAGTTTTAGCCTAATACTATATTTCATAAAAGATTTTTTATAATAAGTCGATTTACTGCATGATGTATAATATTGTGGAAACGATCAATTATTGACCCATCCGAATTAAATTCGGTCAATAGAGTGCGGTTCTTTTTGACTTTATATTTATTTTCGTAGCTGTATTCGTGTATTTAAAACATTACCGTTAAAGACGTTTCCTGATGGGAGAATTATATCGGGGCTAATGTAAAATTTACTCCGAAAATCATAGGTTATAGTAAGAGTTCTTGGTAAATAAAACTAAAATTTATTTTTTTAACAAAATTGTCAAATAGAAAAGATTTTGAGTACTATCGTGCTTCCAATAGAGAACAGACATGTCTAGATCGTGTTAACATTTTGCAAGGACCCAGAATTTTCGATGTGTTACGTAAAGGAATGAAAATGTACCCTTGATAAAGGTTAAAAAAGGTACATGCAATTCTGGAGCTGTTGTAAAGGTTAAAGAATATATATGTAAAACAGTGGGACTTCTTGATACAATTACAAAATACTTCAAAGTTAAAGATCTAGCGTATTAAGGATAACGTTATTGATAAATTACAGAAGTTTCATATATCTCAATTGGGAATGTTTTGAGAATTGAATTTAAAGAATTGAGATACGCTGAATCCGAAACTGACTTAAGAATTCCTCAATCACATCTGATGTTTTAAAAAAAACCATTAAGTCTAGTATAGAACTTGGTTTTGCAGCTTTTTGTACAGATATGAGTATATTAAACATAATTATGAACTTAAAAGCTCTATTTGGGGGTTCAGCTGTTGGGGGGCTAGGTGAAATAATGGACCGATGTTAACCATTTTCAAAAAGATTCGTCCCTGGGACAATAGAGGATTGTGTACCAAATTTCATTGAATTATCTCCAAAATTGCGACTTGTAGTTTGATTACAAGGTTTATATGGACGGACAGACGGATGGACGGACATAGCTAAACCGATTAAAAAAATGATTCTGAGCCGATTGGTATACTTTAAGGTGGGTATAGGACCAATATTGTTACAAACATCAGCACAAACCCAATATACTCTCCCCATTAAAGTGGTGTAAGGTATAAAGTGAGGAAAAAAGTGTTATCTAAACTTCAGGACGTCTCAAATTCTAGATGTGATTTAGAAAATTTGATTTCAGATTTTTAACAGACATGTATAATTTGATGGTTTTTTTTTTGTGTTTAAACTTAGATCAACATCCAATTATTTTGAGCACGACAAACTTTCGGTTTTTTTATGGTTTACGAATCCAAGACCATCTATATGAAACCCTTTATATAGACACAAATAAAAATACGAACCTAATAAGACATGATTGAAATAGCATGAAAACTTTTAATAACTATTTGGTCTTCTCAGCATTTTCATTTTTCATTGTTACTTATATATTTAAATAAAGCAAAAATATAAGAATATTCCATTTACCTTTAGTGAATAGTCATTTCCCTTAAACAGTTTATAGATCTGTTAAATGTTGCATACACTTTTCAATGATTTTCATTTATGCATTCTATAAAATCATACTCCTCGTACAACCAGCCAACAATCGCCAATACTGTGTATATCTGTGGATTTGGAGTACGAGTACTTACTTACCTACTTTGGATGGTGGTGGTGGTACTTAGTGGTGATTGTAAAGTTGGCCCCTCTGCATTTACTTACATTGTCGTACTTTTAGGTTTTTCGTTTATAAAAAAAAGATCTTTTAATGTTCTTTAATGCTCATCGTAATTTTTCCATGGTAAACAAATAGTAACTACTCCCATAATATATTTGGGTTGATTATTTTTTTATGTTTGTATTTTGTGTATGAAGGTTTTGTTATTTCGGTGCCTGCTTATAAGTTGGAAACTATAACTTCCTTTCAAATTGTGGAATATTGTTTGTGTGTTTGTTTTTGTTGTAGTTGTTGTCTTATATATTTGTTACGATCTCCAAACATATCTTCATTTGCAGTTCTGTTCTTTTAAGTTAAAATAAAAGAAAATAAACAAACAACATATATAAATATCTGACTTATATATAGTATTTAAGCTTTTGTACCTCTGATTCTGCTTCCTTTTTTTCCTATTTTACTTTAAATAATGAGAATCATGATTTCTTTATAGTTTTACAAAATAAAGCCAGTAAGGATAAGTTATGATTGTGTTGTGGTAAACTAAGTAATACGCTAAATATGAAAAAAAGTTTCGGAATATATGACCATATGACATATGAATCTTCATAAATTTTGATCCTTAACATAAACTCTAGTCCTTTTAAGAATCACTACAGCAATGTTTGGCAGATTACCAAAGCTTAGGATAAATTGAAGTTGCTTGCAGTAAGTTTTATATTATTATCTGAATTGCTTTTACATCTTGTAATCTTTGAGTGTTGTAGGGTATTACAAGTACCAATTTTTCATTGGGAACTTTTGAATTTTTTTTTCTGAATCTTTTTTTTTAGTTTACGCCATTTTGTTTGAGTACAAATTGATATGCAAATTCTTTTGTCGTTTAATACCTTCTTCATTGGCATTCATTGGTTGGTTGGTTGGATATTTGTTGGTTTCGTTGGACGGATGGTCGATCAGTTGTTTGCCTGGATTGGATTTTTGCAGTTTAAGATTTTCTTGCATTGGTTCTTTTTCTTCCTCTTCAGCTGTTTTGTCTGTTTACTTGTTCTTGCATCAGTTATCATCATCATACGCGAGTACATTTAGTTCAGTAGAGAAAAAAAATAAAACTTGAAGAAAAAATTAGTGGGTACGTTAATTAGTAAACACTGTGTAATGTTAAATTCAAAAAGAAGAGATGGTAACAATTGATTGTCATATGAACGTTTAAACGTTTATGCTGCATTATTGACTGCTTGCAACAAGCAGTGTATACATCTTCCATACTACAGCCATAATCATTTTCTGTCCGTCTGACCATCTTGTCTGTCTGTCTGTCTGTCTGTCTGTCTGTCTGTCTGTCCGTTTTTTTGAAATGAGGACATATTTTGTAAATGTTGTTTAATTATAAGATTTGTAAATATTCATTTAAAAGATATCACTTGGCAATGCCAAAAATATGTTGCTTATTAGCAGTAAATTTTGTATTTATTTAAATAAATAAATATTTTAATCTCAAGGTCAATCTGACATTGTTAAATATACATTTTAAAAACTCTTTAGTTTGTTTACATTAGTATTGAAATGATTTTAACTTTATTTTAAGTTTATATTAAGAATTCAAAGTTCTGCATTTTTTTAAAACCGAAAAACCTAGAAGGGATCTATAGGCTATATCAGACAAATGTTTGCATAATATTCACTAGTCTGAAGGGAGGCGGTAGAAACTAAAACAATAAAAAACTTATATTATATTCACCACTTTAGTGGTATAAGTATACCAATCAGAATCATTTCCAGAGTCGATTTAGCTATATCTATCTATGTAAACCTTGTAATCAAACTACAGGTCGCAATTTTTAAGATAATTCAATGAAATTTGTGCATAATCTTCTATTGAAAATATCGGTCCAATTTTTCATCTTGCCCTCATACAAGTGCACCTAATGGAGCTTTTAAGTTCATAATTATGCTTAATATACTCGTATATCGGCAAAAAGTTGAAAACCCAAGTTCTATACTAGCCTTAATGCCCTTCATGAACTTTACAATTATAGGGCCTCATTTGAGGGCTATCATTAGAACAGGCATTAGGGATGCCAAACGGGAATTCCCGAAAATTCCGGAAAGTACCGAAAACCGGGAATTTTAAAAATGAAATCCCGGGGATTTTCGGGATTTTAAAATCCCGAAGTGTTTTTCCTCTAAATTTATACATTTATACAAAAATAAGCAGGATCATAAAATTTTAAACATTTTGGACTATTTTTAAATCGAATTACATTATTCATTGAGTAATTAACTTAACATAACTCTACTAACTTACAAGCTGAAATATCAAATATAAAAAGGGCAATAAATAGGCATAGACACTATCGGATATCTAAAAATAAAATGTAAGAAATTATGATTTAGTTTTCATAATAGCACATTTGACTTGATTTGTACCTCGCCTTCGATATATTTAAGGAATTTATTGTTAAAAAATAATTTTCTGAAATGCGCTTTATATAGGGGCTTCCTCCAAAGCCTCCTATTTGAGGCGATCCTCATAAAATTGTTAAAAATATTGTAGTTTGTTTTATAATTATTCGTTCATCTACTTGTTATAAAAATACTTGTTCAAATTTGTAAAAATATAATTTCTCATTGTATGTATTTTTATTTTAAATCAAATTGAAAATAAAAATTTTCACTCTTTGTTACAATTCATAGAAACAATACACGAAATATTTTTCTCTGCTAACAAAAATAAATAATATTTATAAATTTACGATAAATTTACGGTCACATAAAATATAGTTACGCTAAATTTCACTATGGCACTAGTCATTTTACGCGGATTGTGGATATTAACGTCATTTTTTGAAGGGGGGATTTATAAGGAGGCTTGGGTCAAAAGAGGCCTGAAATTTAATAGGGTCTTCAAGGCTAGTATAAAACTTATTTGCCCTAGTTTTTGTCGATATACGAGTATATTAAACATAATTATGAGCTACTCGGGACAAACCCAATATATCCTCCCAATCCCTCTAAAGTGGTGTAGGATATAAAAAGTACAATAAATAGGCATTGATACTATCGGATATGGGTATATCAGAATATATACTGGCAGTCAACCTGTTAATAAGATGGCGAGATGATAATTCTCTTATTTGGGTAAGAGGACACGATATATAACTGGAAATAATATTGCTAATAAGTTGGCAAAAGCTGGAACTACGATGGCTATACTTGATATAGACCAGTTTTGTAGTGTTTCCCTTGTAGCCATTAAAAACCATATATCCTATATTCAGCTCAAAACGTTTGGTCACATGAGTGGTGTATTTAGAAAGCACTGTATTTAAATAACTATTTTTCACAAAATACTTATGGAAAAGCTTTCTGTATTAGTATACGCATACTTAATGTATTCATATTGTAATATGAAATAGAAAATGTTATTTTTGTCAGTAAATTATTAAGATTTGTTGAAAATTTATTTATATTTTTCGGGATTTATAAATCCCGAAAATTCCGGGATTCCGATATCGGGATTCCGGGATTCAATTAAAAATCCCGAATCCCGGGACTTTTAAAAATTAGTCCCGATTGGCATCCCTAACAGACATCTTCGACCAAAAATTGGAGAAATATTTGCCCTCGAAGCATGTATCCCTTCATGAATAAATAGCACAGAACGACATTTCAAACTATGTCTTTTAATCACAGAAGATAGAATGTGGAAAGTCCACCGGGGAGAGTTTCCTTGATAAATGACCTCTTCTTGGTGAATTGCAATTCCAAGTTTTGGCTGGACTGTAAACTGGTGATCATCAAATTTATCCCAGCCTTTCCTTGGAATAATTTGACATGGGGACGAACAGGTGGCCAGTTGTTAATTTGTTGGTTCAAAATATTAACTTTCTGTTACCGCTTCTAGTTTCTAGGAGCTGTACAAACCACAGAGCTAGGCTGGGGTTGAAAAAAAGCTTGGATATGAGCTGATATTTAAATCTGATGGATAATAGGGATTCAGAGATTCTGTGTACTCTGTGAGTAATAACAAGCCCTCGCCTTATTTTATGGACTCATGTTTTGGTCGATAGACCATGAGTCCTCCAATGAGTCGGCAAGAGTCATCCCACCTCCGTTGTCCCACCTCTGTTGTTGTTTTGCATTTCGCAAGTTAAGTAACGGGTAGAAATCGTCAGAGACTATATTGAATATTTGAACAATGTGCTTATTTGCGAATCAGCAGAACCATGAAAAAAATTGATATTGGTATGTAAGATACACAAAAGAGCGGTGCTGAGTCGTCGAAAAGGCAGTACAATTAAACTTCGAAAGCTTGTCGGAAACATCGAAAAATTTAATCTCAAGACTATATATATTAAAATAATTGGACATATTTATCAAATTACATTTAGTAATATCGAATACATATCACTTTGTCAAGCAAATGTTAATCGATTGCCTTGAACTGAAGTTGTGTATTGTGGTCTCTGGTAGGTAAGTGTCCTAGTCTGAAATGCCGGAGATTGTGGATTCGATTTCCAAATGATACACTAGTAAATGAGCGCACAATAGACCCGATGGGCGAATTACACATACATCCTCCATACAAACTAATAAAGACTAATGTGTAATTACCCTTCAGTATGAAAGGTGCCAATTTCCACCTTTCACTAGTTTGCTTGCATAAAACTATTTTAAACTCCCCTCAAATCTAAGTAATCTATAACAACACAGAATATCTATTACAACACAGGACTAAAGGATTGAGTATCATTAAATCCTTATCCGCACTTCAAGTTTTTGGAATATCTATCTCTAAATCTTAAGAAAAATAGTTTTAAATAAAAGCCAGATTAAATTTATATATACAAAGTCAAATATTTCGCATAGTTTACATTCAAATGTTAGAATAGTACAGTTACACTCCTAGTCTTTCATCACCGCATACTAAATAAACTTCTCTTACATTGCTCAAACTTACATTCAACACAATCGTTTATTTCTGATAACTTTAGCCATCTATGTAACGAAACCTAAAATAAAGTAATGAAAATTAATATTTAATGATTTTAATGAACCATTTATATGATAATATTATGTTTTCCTACTTTAAAGTTCAAATTACAAACTATAAAAACTGTCAAAATATTAAGTATTTATATGCTATTAAAACGCCATGTTGGCGATAACATCATCCATCCACCAGCGTCGTCGTCATCATCGTCATTATCATCTAAACAACCAACTAACCAAATGGGCCAACTACCAGTACCTAAGTATGAAAGATAAATAGTAAAATATGAAACGTTAATACTACTCAAAAACGAAACCAACAGCCAGCGTCGGTAAATCGCAAAAAGGGGCTACAACAATAAGATGAAATCTTACCAACAAAAAACCCACACTTGAAAGAAATCTAAGTCTCTTATCTTAACAGCAGCTATTAAGTTTTAACACTACCAAGCAAATGACTACTTCCTACTTGCAAAAAAAAGCCAACTGGAGTTTTAAAGTAAAAAAATATATAGTTTGTAGTGGATTTTCTTACACTGCCATACAGACTTTTACACATATTTACACTAACATTATAATGCTTATTTTTAGTGTAAAATATTTATTATTAAAAATATTGTTAAATACTCTACTATATTAGTTATTTATTTTCGTATGACTATTTTTATTGGTAGTATTTATATTACTATGGATTTAGTTAGTTGTTCTTTTTGCAATTCAAATAAGTTTTCATACTTCTCGTATTCACATGTTTGCTTCAGCACAGCAGCACGTTATTAAGCCCCATCGAGTGCATATGGACAAAGAAACAATGTTTCACCTTCAGGCTTCAGGCCAAGATTTCAATGCCATAAATGTCTGCTTTATGTATTTTCTAAA
Organism: Lucilia cuprina; assembly: GCF_022045245.1. Classification (NCBI taxonomy): domain Eukaryota; kingdom Metazoa; phylum Arthropoda; class Insecta; order Diptera; family Calliphoridae; genus Lucilia; species Lucilia cuprina. Next base: position 21,786,221 of record NC_060950.1, read on the forward strand.
AGGAAAATGTTGTGGTTCTTTTACTCACAGTTACTAACTGCATGTTTGCTGGGAAAGAATGAGTTGCCATTTATTGTATATTCTGATTCCTAAATCGTTTGTTAATAGTAATAAGTAGAAAGTTTGTGGTAATCATTTGGAGATTTTTAAGGCGACCAAAACCTCAATAGAATTTTATATACGATAAGTCTTCTTTTCTTAATATTCGATTTTTTGCATTGGATCAACTTCTTGATAGTCGTATTATAAAGTATCCTTTGTACAGCCGCGGTTCCAGCTCGAGCGGATCTTGATAATCGTGTTTTACAGTTTCCTTTGTACAGCCGCGGATCCAGCTCGTGTGTTTGAGGGGTTTTAATTTTGTTTTTTTTATTGTTTAGAAAATTTTTCAGTTTCGGAGGACTGCTCAACTCTTGACAGGATATGTTTTATATTGAAGTTAGAAATTTTGAGTATATCAAAAGCTTGCTTTACTTTATATATTTTGTATGTCCTTCTCGCTGCCTTTAGCTCTTTGAGATTAAGCTCCCCAAATAGAAAAAGTTATAAACCTCGTCAATAGTTAAATCTTCTTAATGTTATTTTGAAATTCTGCCCAGGAAAACTTTACTTACCCGGTAAGCAGGCAAGTAATATGGAAGCAATATGGAAGTACTTACTTTTGGGGTGAATAACGTTGTTCGACGAGGTTCAAACAATAACTGGTTACAAATGTGCTTACCCAATTTTTGCAGGCCTAAACCTGGCTCTACAGTTATTTTTGGAATATATTAGTCTTTCTCTCTCTCTAGTAATTGGCCACAAGTCCCATTAAAAAAATGAAATAATGTTATTGATAACGACCACTCATTGCCGGGTAATGTATTAAATAACTACATTATCTAAATTACTCGTTAATAAAATTTAAAGATTTTTTGCTGGGGGTATGATAGAAGTCTGATATAGAGAAATTTCATATTGCACAAACAAAACGTTGCTCAATTCAATATCTTAAATAGTTTTAAATAATAGTTGGGACAGAACATAGACTTGATGAACATCTACGTTAATTCCAATGGATTTGCTTTAAGAGCCTTCATCAATGATGATGAAAAATAGGTTGTTGTATGGCTCTATGCCTGATATACATATAATAAGTTTATTCATTAATCGTTGTAGCATAGGGCCATAATAAGATGGTTCCAATAATTTTGATCAGCTTGACTTTGTTACACTTCATAAGAAATCTCGAATAATTGAGTGACGAACTCATACCGTATCCAGGTATAAGTCACTCAATTATTTTACTGTCTGCCTAAAGATTTCGGAATGATGGGAAAATTGTTGTCTAGGGTCACACCGACTGGGAAAAGAATATATGTAAGTCCTGCAGTTGTCCAGGAATATGTTTTATTCCCCGTTAGTCGTCCTAAACTATGCGTGTCCATTGTGCTCTCTGTATTAGTATTTTCAAGGCCTATATGATCTTTTAAATCACTCATCGTAATAAAAATGTCTCCATTGTGCACTGTAGCATTGTGCTATTGAAAAAATCATAGAAACATTCGTTTGTGGATTTATTGGAAGTTTTCGTGAGAGCATTGGACACAATATAGTTTAGGCTTTACAGCAATCATTAAGGTTTCGAAAAGGGAACATATGGGCAATTCCATGAAAAGGTAAACCACGACTGAAAAAATAAAACCCTTATAACTTCTGCATTATTTTTACACCTTGCCGCCATACAAACGTACCAGAAAATATGACTTTTTAGCTTATAATTCTGATAATTATAATACTATCCTTTCAAAAATCGACAGATCTAAAATGTTTATAAGCCTAAACCTTTATGCCGATTTTCATAAAGTTTGGACCTCATTTGACCCTAGTTCCATTCAAAGTTTAATTTCAGAAAAACACTTAATCGTCCATAACTCATCTCTAATCACCAGTATTTATGAGAATCGGTCCATATTTGACCCTAGTCGTCATATAACACCAGTTTTCTTACTATACCCTCCACCACCATCAGTGGTGATAGAGGGTATATATAACTTTGTCATTCCGTGTGTAACACCAAGAAATATTCATCTGAGACCCAACAAAGTATATATATTCTGGGTCCTTATCAAATTCTGAGTCGATCTAGCTATGTCCGTCTGTCCGTCTGTCTGTGTAAAACACGCTCACGATAAAACGAAGCAATAGAATTTAACCAAATTCACCCAAAATGTTCTTTGTTTTCCTAAGTTGTTTGGTATTGAAAATGGGCAAAATCGGTTCACATCGGGAAAAGTTATGAATCAAAATTTGAAACAACCTCGAAAAAAATAGGCATTTTTTACACATTCTGATGTAATTTTCTCGAAAACTATGCAAGATAATTCCATAAAAATTGGCATACATTCGTTTCCACACAAGAGCTTAATCTTTGCGTAAAATCGTCAGAATCGGTCCACAATTTCATATACCTCCCATACAAAAGTACAAATTCCCGGAAATTTGGTTTTTTTTTAATAACTTCCGTCTTAATGTCGATATTTTCACAAAATTTTAGAAATTGAAATTTTTTGACAATAGAATTTATCTAGAGGAAAACTTTTTTTGGTGGGTCCATAATTGGTCATAGCTCCCATACAAGGTCCACTCCCGAAAATCACTTAAACGTGCACAACTCATTACTAAATTAAGATATCGATATAAAATTTGGTATAAGTATTGCTCTTATATACAGAAATATTACAATGAAAGCTTTTTTGGATCGGTCCATAATTGGTTATAGCTCCCATACAAGGTCCCCTCCCGAAAATCAGTTAAACCCGCATAACTCATTACTAAATTAAGATATCGTTATAAAATTTGGTACAAGTATTGCTCTTATATACAGAAATATTACAATGAAAGATTTTTTGGATCGGTCCATATTTGGTAATAGCTTCCATACAAGGTCCCCTCCCGAAAATCACTTAAACGCGCATAACTCTTTATTAAATCAAGATATCGATATAAAATTTGGTACAAGTATTGCTCTTATACACAGAAATATTACAATGAAAGATTTTTTGGATCGGTCCATAATTGGTCATAGCTTCCATATAAGCCCCCTCCCGAAATCACTTAAACGCGCATTACTCATTACTAAATTAAGATATCGATATAAAATTTGGTACATATATTGATCTTATATACAGAAATATAACTATGAAAGTTTTTTGGATCGGTCATAGCTCCCATACAAGGTTCCCTTCCGAAAATCATAAAAAACTCACAGAACTCATAACCAAATATTGATATCCATACATTTATCAAAAATATTGCTCTTATATACATAAATTCACTATAAAATTGTTTTACGATCGGTCCATATTTGGTCATAGCTCTCATACTAGGTCCAGAAAATCACTTAGAATCACAATATATGTATTTGTATTTTGAAAATCTCTAAATCTTTCATATACATTCATACAAATTACACGCAAATTGTTAAATTTATAATGTTCAATAAATCTTGGAATTGTAATAGATTTAACTTTTTGGATTTTTTTTCTATTAAAGACATGAGAAAACTTATTTTTACAAATATTTGATCAATTAGAAAATTAGTAACATAAAAGTAGCTGGTGGAGGGTATTTAAGATTCGGCACAGCCGAATATAGCACTCTAACTTGTTTTTATCTATAAATTGCTTAAATATGTATATAGGTCGGCCATGTCCGACTGCGCTCTTCTACTCCTTTTGATTTGTTGAAGTGTGTGTATGCATATATTTTCAAAATATATATTTTATAAACTAAAAAGAAAAAATCAGGAGATTTTGACACAAACGATGTGTCTCGTACGTGACACATCGTATTTACTTTAAAAACACTTCATTTTTTGTCACGTATTATATCGCCATATTTTGGAAATAGCATTGCATAGTAAGATATAGTATTCTTTAAATGGAACTCCTAATTTACAAAACTTTACCACTCTGGAGGCCTAGTTTTCATGTCAAGTTACATTAATGTTCTGTTTTCAACAATTTCAAATGGTTTATATACACTGAAAAAAAATCCATGCTCGTGTTTCGCACCACGAAATTTTTTCGTAATATATACGAAATTGTACGAAATATTTTAGTATAATGCAAAATATTCTTGAAAAAAATTAATTTACATAAATTTAAAAAAGGGAATTTTGAATAAATATGGTAAAATTTACGAAATATTAATTTATTCAAACATTTTTGTTCATTTAAAAAAAAATCTAATTTTAGTTCAAAATTATTCTCCACACGAATTTTCAATTTTTTTATGAAAATAATTCAAGAATAATATTATACTTTATCCTAAATTTTTTAAAATGTATAAATAATAATGTTTAATTTCGCTAAAATTGAAGAAAAAATATTACGAAAGGTTTTCGTACTTTCGTAAAAATAGAAAAGGGTTTTATTAAATAATATTTCGTATTATACACGAAATTTTTGTAAATATTACGAAAATAGAAGTTACGAAATTTTTTTTCGTAAAGTTGAGCATGGATTATTTTCAGTGTAACGAATGGATTAAATTGGCTTGGATTAATTTATAGGATGAGCAAAAACAAAACAAATTCTGATACAAATCAAATTTATGGAGTGTTAATAAAATCAGGGCACTTTTTATGTGAATTTAATTTTTAATTATATCATAATGCACTAAATATCAAATAATTAATTATTATATATTATGGCAACTCTATAAACAAGTTGTTGCATATATTTGTTAATTTCTGTACATAGATTTGTTGTTGTTTGGTCATAAATACAAGAAGAAAAATACAAAAAAAAAAATACATACTCACAAAACGAAATCTAAATTAAAATAATCTTTGTTTTCACATTTGGGTGTTGAAAGTCAAGTGTGTCGCGCATTCACAATATGAATTTTGAGAGAGTGATAAAGTTGATTTTAGCACGATAAACCCATTATAAATGCATTTATGTCTTTAAAAATACTAAAGTAAACTAACAAAATACACTAGATACTCATACATATAAAATCACATTAAAATATATTCATATTTCTTACTCCACTGTACAAAAAAATCATATGTCGACAAACAACAGGTTAGTAGTTAGTTATCTGCGAGTCTGTTTATCTTTTAAGTTTGTTCATAAGTATCCCAGCAAAAGAATATGGATTTTCTAATAAGGTCATGATGGTAGGTGTTCATGTAAAAAGCACTTTGAGTTATGTCTACCGATTACATCTTTTATTATATAGGTAGCCTTAGCTGACATTGGAAGATGAGGTAAATCATTTTTGCAGAACGCTTGTCTATCGGTTTTTTTTGCTGAGTTTTTTGACGGTTCTATAGTTGAAACGAAAAGGTAAAAGTCGACTTTTAGTAAATAGTTGATTTTTGTATTTTGTAAATAGTTGACTTTTCGACTTTTTTCAAGTATTTTTGACTTTTCCCGACTTTTTTTGACTATTTTCAACTTTTTTGACTATTTTGACTTTTTTTCGAGTTTTTCAGAATTGTCGACAATTTTCGACTTTTTCCGACTTTTTTCGATTTTCAACTGTTTTCGACTATTTTTGTCTTTTCGCCTTTTTTAGACTTTTCGACTTTTTCCGACCTTTTTCGACTTTTTCCGACTTTTTGACTATTTTCGACTTTTCTACTATTTTCGACTTTTATTTCCAAAGTCGACTGTTCGACGTTTTACCGACAATAGTTGAGTTATCGACTTTTTTGGAACAAAATAGTCGACTTCGACTTTTTTCGACAAAACGTCGATTGTTCGATTATTCGAAATTCGATTTATAGAACCCTACTCTACTGCTATCACCCTGAAAAGGGAGATAATACTACCCTTTTCGTAAGCATTTTGTAATATGATGCTGTTCTTGGCTGTTATCCGGTTTTTGAATTCCCTTACAACCCTTATGCTCAATAAACAATTAACGGCACATGATAAACGTTTAAGTTCCGAAAATGTCGGGATTGTGAAATGCGGAATTATGAACCCAAAACTGGGTCCAAATTCTAGCATTCGAAATCAATCGAAATTTCTAGTAAAACTTTTAAGAATTCCATTAAGGTTTTGTTCGCTTTCGAATGCTAGAATTTGACCCCTGAACTTAAGTTGAAGTTCTTCAATAAATGTAATAGATTTCTCCGATTGCTTTTAATTGATAATCTACTTCTTAGTTGAACTGAGAAAGACTCGGGTTGATCATAGTATTCGAACTGCGTATAACTGTTTACCCGTCATTTTCTGAAAACGTGAAGTCTGCCTTTTTTATAAATATTCAATTTGAAGTCGTTTAATCAAGATGCCTTTAAACATATATTAAGAAACACAACCTTACGTTTTCGCTACTGGTGAAATAGGATCAGAATCTTATCCTTTCTAAAAAGGGTTTTATGTCTGAAATGTAATCTGACTTCATTAAAAATTACAATAAACTTTATTAAATGTTTTGCTGGGATGGATATATGTGTTATGTTGCTCTATAATTTAATGCTTAAATTTCATATACATATTGCGTGTTTTAATCCAAAGACTTCTGTAAAAATTCTATCTACTTATTCCACACATGTTGAATCTATTTTAAATTATGAAGTTGTTTGTTTTTCGTTTCGATTTGTTTTTTGTTACACTGACCCCCCGCTCATGTTTGGCTCTATATATGAGAGGAGATTTACAAACAATGCTGTTGGCGATCGAACATGATCGATTTCTTTATCCTATTTAAAATAATGTATATCAATAGCAACTGGGTCAGGGCCAATATTTTTATGTAAACTTTTGATATTACCAATTGGATTTGGATTTGAATTATACAAGTGATATAAGATATACAAGATTACTCAGTTATTAAGTAAAATCGTATGAATATACATTTTGATCAGTTTCAAGCTCGAATATTTTATACGTTTGTCGCTTCCATTGTGTTTCACATCTAAACACAATTCTATGAACTGCATCTATGTATAGATTTACTAATGAAAACCCGCGTTTCAATAATTCCAGCTTCTAAACATGCAATGTCGTTTGGCTCTTCTATTCATTTGTTATTGCCTCCAACTCTAGGAAAAACTTTTTCTTTTTATCAACTTTTTTTTCTTCAATGTTGTGTTTGTTGTCGTTGTGCTGCAGCGGCTTCTCGTGTTGACAGATGGCGTTAGTTAATGCTTAACAAATGTTTATGTTCTTTTAAAGCGATAAGCCTTTTGGTTAATAACAAACTAACTTCTGCTATGTCTTAACTGGGACTGCAACAATCTTAATGCAACATACATACAAACATACTTACGTATGTATGTAATAACATGCTAGTAAATGCAATGTCTAAATAATATTCCTTTAGAATGTTGTATTAGTTGCTGTTGTGTTAAAGAATTTTATATTTTATTTTTCAGTTTTTATATTGTTTTGTATTTTTAATAAGTCAACTCAAGTAGCAAGTGCAAAATAATTTTGCCTTTGTTTGCAATTGCAACTGTAAGTGGTGCAAACAAACAAAAAAAAAGAGGTGGCATGAATTTTGTTTGCACTTTATTAAATATGACATTTTTAATGAATTGTTGTTTATGCGCTGTTTATTAAAAAAAATACATATAAATTTAATTCAATTTTTAAAAATTTACACAAAGACACAACAAACAACTCTATATGAAATTCAATATACATAGACAGTCGCACAACAATGTTTAAACAAAGTTATAATAAGAAATATGAAATTCTTATGCATAAAATTAATTGTGACATGTCTTAAGATATAGTAAGAGAAAACATGCAATTCTCCTCTGCATACTACTGTCTACTCTATGGTACACGCAGAGAAAAAATGTGGCTGTTGTATTTATGTTCTAAGAAAATCCAATTACGGTTTAATTGAACTGTGGATATTTAAGCAAAATTTTGATGGTGGGCTTTTTATAGGGGCTAGGGTCAAATTAATCCCTATAATTATAAAGTTATAAACATAATTATGAACTTAAAAGCCCGATTTAGCGGGTTCAGTTGTATGGGACCTAGGTGAAATAATGGACCAATGTTAACTATTTTCAATAGGCTTCGTCTACAGTAACATTAAAGATCATGTGCCGAATTTCAGTGAATTATAGCCAAAATTGCGACCTATAGTTTGATTACAAGGTTTACAAGCTCTATTCGGGGGTTCAGTTGTGAGGGGGGCTAGGTGAAATAATGGACCCATGTTAACTATTTTCAATAGGCGTTGTTTACGGTACCATAGAAAATCATGTGCCAAATTTCATCGAATTATCTCTGGGAACAAATTGTAGTTTGTAGTTTGATTACAAGCCCTATTCGGGGTACAGTTGTATAGGGGACAGGTGAAATAATAGACCGATCTTAACCATTTTCAATAGGATTCGTCCCGGGTGCAATAGAATATCATGTGCCAAATTTCATTGAATTATCTTCAAAATTGCTACCTGTAGTTTGATTACGTACGGACTGATGGACGACAGACAGACGGACGAACATAGCTAAATCGACTCAGAGAATGATTCTGAGCCGATTGGCATACTTTAAGGTGGGTCTAGGACTAATATTACTGTGCGTTACAAACATCAGCACAAACCCAATATACCCTCCCCACTAAAGTGGTGTAGGGTATAATTATGATTGTAATCTTAATATTGTTTTGGATATTGTAACAATATATTTCACCAGCAGTCATACATATAACAACATAACATATAATGGTTATTTATAACAACTCTATTGTACACGCTTTAAAAAAATGTGATTGTAGTAATCATGTTCTAAGAGCAACATATTACTGTTGAAATTATGTTCTTTGTTACCATTATTTAGTTCTTGAAATAATAATTATGTTTCTGTCAATCATACTCAAATTTATAATTGTCATAAACATAAAAATGATTACAGCAACTAAAATATAAACAACAATTATATGTTTCTTATATATTGTTACATTAAACATAGTATAGTTATAGTAACAATGTCGACACCATGTTTTTTCTCTGCGTGTAATGTGTATGAATAGGTTTACTATACAGTACTTATGTATATGTTTTAAGTGTTTTTTTAAGGTGATTAAGTAACATGACTTTTTAATTATAACTTAATATCTGCTATTAGATCCGGTTTTTAAACTTCAACTTTAACACACGTATGAAAAATAAATAATAAAATTTAAAACTATACCAATTACCAGCTCGAACCCTTGAGCATTTAAGAGGTGTCAAGTTATAAATCTTATTTAATAATAAAAGTGGATCAAGTTGAAATTAATTTTATCGAAGTCGTTTGTTTTAATTGATAAATAAGAGAACTGTGTGATTAAATTATGTAGCAGGATTTATTTGAATAAATTCTCTTTTGTTTAAGATTTTAAAGTTTGAACTTTATTTTTATACCCATGGGGAGGATGGGGAATATATTGATTTTATCATTCCGTTTGTAACACATCGAAATACTGGTCATAGACCCATAAAAGTATATATATATTCCGGGTCCTTATTAAATTCTAAGACGATCTAGCCATGTCATTCCGTCTTTCTGTTGAAATCACGAAATTTTGCATAAATATTCCCTATTGCTAAGGTTTGGTATTGAAAATAGAACATATCGGTTCACTTTTTTCGGATAGTTATCTGAAAACTTCAACTTCGATCATCTTCCATATGGCGAAAGAGTATCGTCTAAGAACGATCTGTTTATTGCGAATTCATTGAAAATTTCATATCCGCATTGAACGTTTATTGGATATCCCATGTCAATCATTAGACAATCGTGTTCCATAAGGCGAATTAGTCTAAGAATGGTTTTTTATTTGCACAATTGTTAAAATTTAATATCCCTAAATTCTCTTATGTAATGGAACCCATATTGGTTGGGTTAGGCGTTGAAAACAATCCAAAATGCACTTCATTATAATTACGATAGAGAGATGCAGATTTTTTTCACAGATGGATAAAGTACGTGTTAATGGTCAACATTTCAAAAAATTTTTTCACAAATTAATTACAAGTCCATATCAGTTTCGCAAATAGACCAATTTCATCGGAGAAAATTTTTAAATAGATTTTGTAAAATTTTTTGAATAATAATTTTGTATAATTTTTTGATAATAGATTGATGGTTCTCTACACGCGAACTGTAAAGTACAATCGAAAAGATTACGTTTCACGTAGTTAAAGAGAAAATTGTTTATATGACAAGGACAAGTACATTGTCTCCAGACTAGATAAAAGAGTTGAGCTCATAGTGCTAACTTTAACATAACATTTCCACCAAACAAATCAAGTATTTTTTACACAATTGATCAACATTAGTTCACAATATCGTTCAATTATAATGTAAGTATTAAGACATCGTATCTATCAAGAGTTTTTTTGCAAGAATCAGTATGTCAACCTATTTAGCTTCACTTGAAAATACCAAAAGTGTAACATTCATCTGAGGAAGTTGAAATTCTGCGATGTCTATATACTAACCTTGAATGTGACAAAGGACCCATAAGAGAGGATATGACTTTCCTTGCACCTTTACTAACCACAACCTAATTAGTTGAAGTAAAATATGATGATGATGGACTGCCGAAAAATTTGGTAACTTTTTAAAATTTTTTAAGTAAGTAGCCTTGTTAAAATATATTCATCACAGCGTATCTTCTACTTAATTATAACCTAAATTACTATATTCATACATTCGTAGCAACATGAACCATTCCAATAACTTTTTCATGGCATTGAAAGCAAAATTATATAATAAGGTTTGCATGCAAGCAAGTACATATTTACAAAGTATGAATAGTTAAATATTTCTCCATTTCATTTGACTTCAAAAGCCAAATCAATTCATACAATCTTTAACATTTCTTATATCCATTCAACTCATATGTATAATATTTTTAGATTTGACATTAAGATGGATACATGTGTCGAAAAATTGTGACACATGATATCCATAAATATGTCACAATGTGAAAGTTTACAATGTGACATGCAAACTACTAAAAATAAAACAGAGTGAGAAGACACACGGACAGACTACAAGCAACACAAGCAAAAACCAAACGAAGATTGTTTGCAATAAGAAAAAATCGTATATAAAAATCAGATTTTATTTTGTTCAATTTTCCTGAATTTTTACTATTTATGTTGTGTCAAAGATTGAAGATGACAACCGGCAAGTACTACTACACTACTACATCTACAGAAGCCAGCAAATCAAGCATCACACACTCAACTACCACAATAACATCACTACAGACATCAAATAGTTAAAAGCGGCAATAACTTTTAAAGAAATGGTGTTGCATACATTTATTTACAACTTGTAGCAAGATACACAAACTTACTACTCCAAATACTATACACCAACAACACGCAGTCAAACTAACCAAAAATACTAGCAACAACAACAACAAGAAGAAACAGTTGCATTGGCATCATTGCCATCAGAAACAGTAGCAGCAACAATATTTCTATATTTCAAACAAAACATTGCAGAAAATATTGTTAAAGTCTTAAAATCAATTGCAGCCTTGCAAGCACCAACAACTTCAATTGCAACAGTAACGAAAACAGCAGCAGCAAGTAGCAGTTGCAAAAGTCAATACAAAAACTGTCATACAAAGTCACACCGCTTTTTAAATGTATGATGCTGATATTTTGATGTTGATGTACTCGGTATGAATGTAAAAAGACATGTGTATGCAAATACTCATTGACATCAGTTACAAGCTGTCTGACTGTTAGTGTTGGAGTTTTTATTTCTGTAAATCGGTTAGGTTTGGATTTCTAAACTAAACTATATTTACTAAAGCTTCAATGTCTTAATCTAAAGGAAATGATTTTAGTATTAAAAGAAAACCGCACAAACCCATTATTGATTTTATTCACATACTTCTTCCAACTACTGATATTGTAAGCGATGAGTAAAAGGGAATATGACCTGGGATTGAGTAGGTCAGGTTACGTGGGTTGCTCGTTAGCAAGCGAGTTCCCCTGGGGAGGGAATTACCATTCCATAATATTAAGGGAATAGTGTCTTTGTAAACCAGCCGGTGTTTTTAATAAAACCGATCATGTTTATTAATGACTCATCTCTGAGACAGTCATGACCATGGAAAAGAGCTCTACCAAAATAAAGTAGTTTGTGCTCTTGTAAGGCTGTGCTGTCACATAGAAGGTGTTGTACCGATTCCACTTATTCTCCGTCGTAGCAGCTTTTACAGTAGCGATAATTTCGGTAGCCCGGCATATATCCAATCATACAGTGCCCAGTATTTTGCTTAGTTCTTACTAACAGACAAGAGGGGGCTAGTACTATCTGTTGTCAGAGTGGGCCAGAGCAGTCTCGATATTCTGCTAGTGATGATATTTGATCACCAGAGTTCCGTCTTACTTAAAGAACATTCATCTATCAATTTTGATAGGTTCGTCAGGGGATTTCGAATATCTTTTTGCGCAAGTGTTAAGTCCAGGGACGACCCTTTGGTTGCGCATTCAAAACCATATCAAGTTAACGTGATGTTATGTCAGTTGTGCCAATGATCGAATACAATTGAGAAGACATTTCGACTTAATAACTTTAGAGTTAAGAGCTTTGATTGATGCAATGCTTTCCAAGTATATATGTATAGTCGAATTTCCGAGATTTTAGCCCGGATTTATTTCGAGACTGTATAGATGGCATATATCTCTGCCTGAAGGACCGTGCAGATGTCAGATATTCGAAGAGACAATAGAAGATTTAGTTTTTATAAGAAGATTCCCGATACCGTGCCCCTTTCTGTATTTGAGCCATCAGATCGAGTAACTGATGTTGGACATGTCATTGGACATCTATGAATTATTCGAAGCCCTTTCTAAAACCATGTCCAACAATTATTTAAGATCTTTATTTGAACAGTTGTCGATCTTTAGTCAAGAAAGTCGTTGTGTTGAGCAGATCTCTTTAATGTTCACTTTCGTCTTTCGAATATAGGCTCTGTTTTCTGCAATGGCTATGAATTATAGTCTATAAGATTTCACAGTTATCTCGAAAGCAGACTGCGAATAGGTATCATCCTTGGATGATATAAATGTCCATGAGTGTTATGCTACCATAAAATGTGTTAGTGTCCATTGCCATTTTTACTTTTTCAAAAGCATTGTGACACTTGAGTATTTCCCTCGATGGCTTTGCGAAATTATATCTTTTTCTAAACATATGGACTCTTTGTAACCCACGGACTATATGTAACTATGCTCATGAAAGTTGTGACAAGTTTTGGTGTCTAAATGACCATGTACATCACTATGACACTTTCAAGTGTGTTATAACATTATGCACCGAATTTGAGAAGATCTTACTGTACTGGATCGAGTTTATTCCCAGCTGTTTGGTCGGACTTTCCACTGACTGTATAGGTGACTAGCTTTTTCAACATGTACTTGTACTACGAGGAAGTCTGTCGTGCCTACATAGATTACAATGATTATCTTCATCCTCGTTTGAAAAGATTAGTTTCGTGACGAAAGACGAATTACAGCCAATCAGGTGGTTATACGTAAGTTGATTATCACTATCTTTATATATTTTCTCAGATTGGTCTAGTGAACCTTGAGTCGTTGATCATTAAAACATTGAACGTTATAAAATCGAAATGATTTCTCAATTTATTTCAATTCCTGTCTCAATTTATACAAAACTTTGTCAATTTGACCTTCTATCGATCAAATTACTACCTGTGTTTGAAAAAAGTCGAAACCCAGAGACTTATGTCTAGATGTTTGAACTGCACTGCTTTCGAATTATTCATCACAGAATTAGTCAGTCAAATTTCAAGAATTCTCAATAAGCTAACCTACATAATTCAAAATAGATTGTAATCGATTACTTGCTAACACTAAACTCATTCAACCAAAATTATAATAACAAAGAAATTTCTACTACTATAGTCAATGCTACAAAATAATATAAAAATTCGTTTAGTGAATGGATGGTTTGTTGTCATTTATTTATCGATTTTTCACGTACACATGAAATCTGATTAAATTGTGATTGCTACTGCTGTTGCCATAAGTGTGTGATTGTTTTCACTCCAAATTCAAGATTGAATAGAAAATAAGAAAAGTTTTATATTTTGAATTTTGTCAACTCTTCTTCAGTGTTGTTTGTTTTCGAACAAAATAAACAAACAAACCATAAAAATAGATTATTTTTACAGCAATTATGTTGACATTTGATTAAGCATGTTTGATAGGTGTTAAAACAACGTGCCGCCTTTATTTCAAACTCTCTACGAAAAAAAATTCAAATCCCCAAATTTAATGCTTCATAGTCGGCATTTACATGTATTCCTTATTGGTCCACACACATCGTTATAATAACCATTACTAACCAACCGACTAACAACAACCACCACAGCTGTATTCGCAAAGTGACCTGCCACAATACAAAGGATTGTCATTTAAAATTGGCAATATCATTGATCTTTGCTAAGAGTTTATTTTCATTTTTAAAGTGTATTTAGATTTCGTTTTTCTATTTCTGTTAAATCTTCTACAAATGCGAAGAGAAGTAAAAAAACTTACGTGTGTCACATTTCTTAGTGGTAAGTGATGATATGGCATCACTATCAACATTTGAATCATTTTCTGATGATCTGGCTATTAAAATGAAGATGATAGAGCTATGATGATTGGTAGACAAAAATACACTTAAAGATATTTTTAATATAAATTTTAAATTCAAATAAGTTTTCTATGAAAAGGAAATGTAATTAAATTGTAATCATAGTGCATTATATAGATCTATTATGATTGATAAGTCCAGATCTATAAAAAAACGTCAACATCTTATAACGATAGTTGTTAACAAATATGTAATTCTAACTTCTTAACATTAATACTTCTTAACCTTAATAGTTATCAGTGTATTTTTTGTCTATTTCTGTAACTATGAACTTCAAACTCCCGGTGACATCTTTTTAAAAATCGAATAAAAAAAATCAACACAAAAGAAAACAAATCCCAAAAAATATCGTGACACAAGTGTGAATTGTAAGACGTTGTAGAAAAAAAATCGTTATGCTGTTTTTTTGGTTTTATCCAAAAAAAAAGCAAAAACTTCTTATTAGTTGTCCATAGCATTTTATTGAAATACTTTTAACCATATCCTAGTTTTTAAACAATATCTAGAGGAGATGAATGTACAAAAGATGCCGACAATTTTTCAAACACTCACCGAAAAAATAAGCACGCTTCTGCAATAATAAGGTGATGATGCTTATTTTGCACGTGAAAATAACGAGAAAAACCTCCAACACCACTGATAGTTAACATACAATGCGGTGTTTTAAAATTTCCCTCCCCCCTTCTCTCTCTGTTTCTTAAAAATTGAACTGTAAGACGTTCGCTCTCACGTTTTGTTCGTAGAGATCATGGTAAGGAGAGAGAGAGAGAGATAGAGTCACAAGGCTGCTTAAATGCTTTAATTCACCAACATCAACTACAAGTGTGTATCAATAGTTTATTTTAAACTATGATCGTTGTTGATCAGTTGAGCTTATTTGAACATAATTTTCTATACCCTACACAGTATTTATATATATTTTTATATGGATGGAAGTTTGTTAAAAACATCGTTAAAAATTTAGATTTGGTCCCAATGAAAATAATAAAGCTCATATAATATTTGCGATGTATACAATACTTCCGTAGTAATGTTACCACACTTCACAACCATAATTTATCTCACAAATTTTATAAGGATCGGTCCATAATCGATCGTCATAAGATCACCTTTAAAACATTACTTCAATATACTACTGGCTTAGGAAGTATGCTATAGATAGTTAACTTAATGAATCATTCGACGTAACGTAAGCTGAATTAAAAAATAGGAATGAGAGGCCTCTTGGAATAAGATCACAAAGATCCTATGGGTAATGAGAGCGAGACTAACAATCTAATCAAAATGAACAAGACTGGGATTAGTAGACACATGTGATTACGGGCACAGCTATTCAAAATTGGACGTGCGGATTCAGATGCATGAAGAGCGTGTAGAGAGTACAGTGAAACTCTTTGCCACTGTCAGGCATTTAACAAAATAAGATCCAAGTATCTTGCGAGTGATATTATTTTGAAAATAACATTCCTCACGAACAGTGATTGGAAAAATATGAATAATTACGCTACGGAAGCTAAGCTGGTAAAAACTGAAGGATAATACATTCAGTAAACATATTTATATAGAATATCGAAGAGCTTTACTTGAGTTCCTGGAGTGTAGCTGTATCTCACGGTGGTACTTTTACAACCCTGGATGAGTAAAAATAACAAATCACAACTGCCCCTTTGTGTATATTACACGCAGGTTGCAATTTTTGTACATGGATGAGCCGGTTCATGTACAAGAACTTTACTCGTGTACTTAAGCTATCTAATCTCTGATCATTGCTGCTCCGTTGCTTAACTTTCGAGATGTAATACATCACTTCCGTTTATAACCACGCAGATAGGATGGCCTCTGTTGAGTTGGAAACAGCACCTATCCGGTAGACCGAAATACGAATCTTTCTCATAGGGACACATTGTGGTAATTCTGATATGTATAGAGTTTACTCTCAACATACCTGGACAAGGAAAGAAAATTCAATGTTGTCACTTATATATGATACCATTCATCCATTATCATTCAACCCAGCTCACTTCTCATTTATCCGACACACTAATAAGGAAAAACATACGAGACACACTCATTTAAGTATACGGGTAGGGTGAGGCCCACATACCTCATACCAACCCATTTTCAACGCTTAGTCCCACAGTCACTTCTCTGTGTGGTATATGTTGTCTTCGGCAACAACATCGAACATATCCAGAATTATTGACTTTACCTTACATAAGTCCTTTAACCATCACTTACTCTTCCCGCGAATTTGGGTTTTCACCACAGCCATTACGTGGATCCCGAAGGAACCTTAACCAACTGACCAGCCAGGTTGCGATCAACTGGCCACTAGTAGTAATAGATTGTGGCTAAGCCCAATGTCAAAACATACCAAGGACAAGCCGTGGAGTTAAGTGACATCACCAGTTTATAGTATATAGAGGTATTGGTAGCACCTATATATCACCGGATTGCAGTACACCAATATGGGATCTATCATTAAGGAAATCTGCCCAGAGGAGGCGGGTCAATAAATTGCACAACAGTCGCAATAGTGGCTCAAGTGTATTTCTTCGGATTTGATCATCTTGCCATCAACCTGATAAATAAGTCGACATAACACAGTTTTTTAAATAATTGTATGATGTCATTAAGTTCAAATTTTCAAACTCCGAAATTGGTAAATATTTTTTATCTTAAACTGGAGATCCACACCACGCGTTTTACACTTTCTCGCATTCTATGCGTCTGTCAAAAAAGTAGAATTAATGTATATTGAAAGTTACAAGAACAAAATTGTGGAATGCCTAAAGTAGATCTACTTTCTACTTTTAAAAACGTCACAAGCGGCGCATGAACATGTCAGCTGATTTTGACATTTTATATTCTTTTTTAATGCCTATTTATCAATTTTAATTAATTAAAATGAGTTTAATGATGAAAAATAAATAAAAGCTTTAGAAAAACGCGAAGTTTTTTTTTTTAAATAAAACAAAAAATAAAAATATATATAAAGTATCTTTTCATAGGTGAGATTATTCTTCTATGATCTTCTAAGAGGATTTTTATAGTTAGATCTAATCAGATTAGTGTATAGGCCATAGAATAAAATAAATTTCAGGCAAATTGTTTAAACTAATGTAGTCCTTCACTAAGACGACCTTGACCCACAAGCTACATTTTTCACTAGATCCCAGAGAGATCTTTTCTAAAATGAGTGTGTTAATATGTATTTATAAAGTTTGTATACTTATGAGAAGAGTACAAAAATTGTAGTCTAGTTGTTCTTGAAGGTTAGTTTTGTAAAAGGCCTCACTAATCTTGATGTTGTAAAAAAAAAACGACGACAATGACGACAATGAGGATGATGGTGATGTTGACGATGAGAATGAGATTGTTCTTTTGCTTTTTTTTTCTAAAACAGAAATAAAAACAAACTCTTTGATATTGAAATTTTTATTTCATTTGTTGGATAGTTGGTGTTTTCGTTCTTTGATTTGGTGTGTATTTTTTTTTTTTTTTTGGTTAAAGGTTTTTTTAACTAGAACATTTTTCCTTAATTTTACTGGCCAAGTTGTAAGCTGTAATGTTACTGTTTGTTTTTCTGTTGTTGTTGTTGGTGTTAGCTGTTGCAGTTGTTTGATTTCAATGCAACTCAATCGCCTGCAAATTTGTTGCAAGTGACAGATACTCTATGTTTAAGTTTTCTTTTTTTTCTACCAGATTTTTCTTCACTTTGAGCGCGAACATTGAGTGTAGTCGTCGTTTTCACAAATGGAAAAAAAAGAAAAGAAAAACCAAAAGTAAAGTTCGGTATTCTTTTTAAGTTTCTTCTCCTGTACATGGGATGGTGCTGATTGGCTGTTGCTGTTGTTTGTGTTTTGGAATGCAACTAAACGTTTCAAGTCTAGCTTGTGTGATATTTTATCATAAGATAATGATCGTGAGAAAATTGTTATTTAAATACTTTTAAATATTTATTAATATAAAACGAAAATAACTTAGTCAACAAGACTTAAACATTAGGTGAGAAAGAAATGTGAGAGTAAATAGCAACACGTTAACAGAACTTAAAAGGTCAATTTATCGATAATAATGAGAATCTATCTATAACAATCTTTATAGATTGGAGAACTAATTATAATAAAATGTTATTATAATGGAAATTATTTGAAAAATAGTTTTTGTTTTATAGTAGATCACGCCAAAGTGTTAGTCATATTGAATATATATAATTTGACTCTTTCGTATCTACTTTTATGGTAATTTTAAAGAACTTTAATATTAAAGTATATATAGATATGTATATTTAGTTCTGAACTTTAAATCAATATTAAGTAAATTTACCATTAAGTATTATTGAAATAATAAAAAATTATAACTTTCATTATTTTCTTCGAATAAATAATTTTATTTCTCCCTCCCCACATTGGTATTTATGGGAATGGTCAGTTAGATGCTCTAATAGCTATAAGTGTACGAAATAGCAAAACCAACCATTACATTTCATAATGGCAACATCATCAATTTCCATTAAATTTAATATTATACTACTACTCTGTATAATATAAAATATTCTCATATATAGTATTTTGCGAATAAAAAAACAAAAATATTTTTATTTTATACTCACACTTATATGCACACGTTCTAACACAAGTGCTTTTATGTGTATTTGTGGAAACATTGATATTATGCAGTGATGCTTAAAATTATAGCAAAGAAGAATATATATGAAGATAAGTACGTATAATTGTTAAGACATTAGCAAAGTCCTTTTAAGACAAAGGATAGTTGATGCTAAAAAAAACCTTCAAACGTCTAACTTTTAAAATAAAAATATCCTATTATTTCAAGTAGTTTCTACGAAAATGGACTCCAATGCTGGAGCCGTTTCTGTTCCCTATGGAACACGCAAGTGTTATGGTGGATTTCGGACATTGTAGTACTAAGAACGTGTAATCGGTAGTCGGAATTACGAATCCATCAAATATACGAAAGATAAGTTTTTACTTAGAGGCGTACATCCCCCCGGGGGCATGTTATCTTGATGAATTGTCCTTATCAAGTGTTATTGCAATCCCGGGGAAGAAAGTGCTACCAGTATCTCAAGCCTGCCCGGACCATAAACTATTGATGTCATTTTACACCACGGACATTCACATAAATAATCTGGTTCTAATGGTGACCAGTTGCTGCAGGACAATGTCCTTCGGGATATACGTAGAGGCTGTATTTTAAACCTTCCCCACAGAAGAGTAACTGTGTTACTAAACATTGGAAAGGAGTTAGTGTTAAATTGATCTCGCCAGCCCATGTATGAATGTGTCGCAGAAAACACTGTTCATACCTGATTTACCACAGTGGATTCGTACTGAAGTCTTCCGTTTACATTTCTAGGTGTTGATTCCGACTCAACAGAGGTCATCCCTTCTACGTGGTTATAAATGGAAGTTATGGTTTTGCATTTCGAAAGTTAAGCAACGGTGCAACAATTGTCCGAGATTACATAGCTCAAGTACTGCAGCAAAGTGCGGGTATACTGGACCGGAAATACTTATAATTTGCAATCTGCGTGTCGGAAGCGCAATAAGGGCAGTGGTCATAAAAGGTCATCCAGTTAATAAAGAAGTGGAAGAAGGCCTACACGACAGGTGTTCAAGTGAAGCACTTCGACTTACAAAGGTACATACCCCCGAGGGCATGGTGCCTTAGTTAAATCTTGTAATATCATGGGGAAAGAGGTGCTACCAATATCGCTACTCTACCGAGACTATAAACTTTTGATCTTGTAATATCACGGCGAAAAGAGGTGCTACCATTATCGCTAGTATGCCGAGACTATAAACTTTTTTTCAAATCAGAGTACCATATCATCGGGCACTACGGTTTGCCAGTGACCGCAGAAACTTGTTCTTGCAGTTGTTTGAGGTTCCTTAGTGATCCACGTAGTATCTGTGGAGAGAATGTATTGTCATCTCAAAAGATGTCACTGGGTGATGTGACAGAATAACTTATGTTGGATGTCTTTTTCCATTGAGTATCTCTAACACTTCGCGTGCCATGTGTACAACTTCAACCTAGGCTTTGGAAGCTTTGCTAGGTATTCCATTCATTAAAACATATTCAGCGGTGTTTACAGCTGAATGGCTCATAAGACGAACTAGCCAAAAGCGGAACACTGGATACATTGGAAGGTTATACAAAATCATCGGACGTACCTGATCGCATACCAGATACTGAACATGTCGGAAACTTTGAAACGCTGATCCCAGATAGAATGTCTTGATCAAGCGGAACATTAAAGTAAATACCATTATCCGGAATCCGTTGTTAAACGAATGGCTCTAGATTGGGGAAAAAAAGGGCCTTGGGTTTTATATTAAAGACCTAAACACAGAAATATAGCTCCGTTAACCTAATCGTAATACAATCTTCCAGGCAGAAGTCCTAGAAATAACTTAATTCATAAATTGAACTAGAGTATTGATTCAAAATTATATTTTGCAATAACTTTCAAATTGTCAAACGTTTAAAGTACATATTTCGAAAATATTTGCTATAACTTTACACCTTACTGTGCAAGTGATAACTTATGTACGCTTAAATGGTCATTTATTCATATCACAAGAAGAAAACAGAAAAACAACATAATGATGACGACAATGATGATGGTCAACAGAAATATAAAAAATTATAGAATAAAATACAAACTACAGAAAAGTGGCATCATCATAAAAAATGTGCCACAGCCATAAAAAAGCTTTTTTCATAATTTTTTAACGATAAAAAGAGGACTACAGCAAGATGAATATATGTACGACTTCTACAAGAAAATTGGAAATTTATGATGGCAGAAAAAGAAAAACCCCAAACCAAAAGTGACCGAAATATAAAAGAGAAATATGTTTATGATAAAAAAACAAAAACAAACTAAAACAGATTTTTATCACTTACATTTTCAAGAATGATTACTAACACCAGCACTTTATCATCTTCATAGAGAGGAATGGGGGGTGAAGACAAATAAATATGAAACTTTAATCAGAAATATTGAAATAAATTGCTTTTGCTAATAGAAACTATTTTGTTGGTGGGTAGAATGGATATAGGAATCATAAAATTTATAGAGGTAGTTATGTTTTCTTTTTAAGATTTTCCATTTTAACTTTGTTTTAAAATCACTGTGAAACACGACTATTTTTCCTTTTATTAACAAAAAAGAAAAAAAATCACACAATAAGTTTCTAATCCTTAAAAAAACTACACTTTATCTAAGTATAGTTTGTCATGTCTTTCTGTCATTTCGAATGACAGCTAACCATAATTCAATTCATTTTATGGCGAAAATTTAAACGTGAGTTTAGTTCACGTATTGTTGGACTTTTTTTCACACTTAATTTTCTTTGTCCATTTTTATGGAAAGAATTTTCAGTTTTTCAGGAAACAAAAAACGAAAAACTTGTGTTTATGAACATGAATTTAATTTCTCTTTCTGTTAGCTGCAAGAGGAAAATTCTCTATGGAAATGGTTAAAAGAAATAAAAACTTCTATGAAAGTATTGTTTATCAGACATTGCTATAGGAAGGTGGTCACTTCTGGATCAATACTCATGTAATTTATGTCCTAATTACATATAAAATATTGTTACCAAATAGACTGGCTTGCACTGGAATTTCGGGTTTTCGGGACTTCTACAAAACATGGACCAAAATTGTCAAAAAAGTTTAAATTTTAATTTTTTATACTTAATATACAATTATATCCTACAACACTTTAGTGGAAGGGTATATTGGGTTTGTGCTGATGTTTGTCACGCCCAATTGTATTGGTCATATACCCACCTTAAAGTATACCAATCGGCTCTAAATCATTGTCTGAGTCGATTTAGCTATGTCCGTACACCTTGACCCGCCGAATAGGGCTGTTAAGTTCATAATTATGTTTAATATTTAATAAAAAGCTGAAAAACCGTCCGACAAAAAGAGAAAAAAATCGTTAGACAAGAGCCGGATGATATACGTCTGATGCTATAAATTTAAGGGAAAAAATCTGCGTTTTTAGTTTTTCATTTCGTGATCAGATGTCCTTTCAAAAGGACTCCAAAGTTTGGAAAAGTACATTTTTCAAAACATATTTTAAAATACTTATACGAATCAAACAATGTCAGACGATGTGTCAGAAGGTGATATATAGAGCATTATTCAAATATATAGTATTTTTTCGAACTTTTGTGTTAAATTGTTAACAAATGTCTCAAAGGGTTAATTTAGCTTTATTACTCCATTTTAAATATCGGACTATAAGAACGATAATTTTTGGTAAATATGGCCGACAAATAAATATTATTTCAATATTGAAAATTCTAAAATATTGCAAAATTTGACTTTTGAACTCCACAGTTTATGCGTTAAGAATGTCTGATTTTAATAAACTTTTATAAATATATTTTATATTTTCTGGACTATAATACTCGGAAAATACTTTATTTAAAATGTACAATAAATAAATAATACGTAATCTCTAAAATATTACAAAAAAATTAAATTTTCTCGCAATCCACTAAGTTCAAATCACAAGTATAGCTAATCTGTAAAAAATATTGATTTGATTTTTTTACCGTTTGATAACCATATCTATAGACAATAAATCTCCATGAGATCTGCTAAAAATTTTGAAATTTGTTTAACAAAGTTTGAAAAAACTGATATTAGAGACTTCCCAACTACGTTAATTTGGAGCCCTCTAATTTAAACAGAGCTTATACACACTCAAAAAGTAACTCTGGAACGATTGGTACATTTTAAGATGGGTATAGAACCTTTCGTTTTGGGTGGTACAAACATTAGCACAAACTACCTATTACAGTATGGTTAGGTTAATAAAAGGATGTATACTTCCAATCCGAAGAAATACAGCTAGACCCCTATTTTCAATACAAAAATTGTTCGCTGAATTATTATTTTCCAATGTTCAGAAATCCAGTTTCCTAGACGAAATTCCTAAGAATTTTCCAATCAATGTTAGTGAGGAATGTTATTTTCGGAATAACATCATTTCCAAGATACTTGCATCGACGAAAGACAAACAGTGACAAAGAAAGAAAGCTCCAGAGTTTCGTTGTCATTTCTACATGTTCTGAAACCGCAAGTCCAATTTTCTGCGTATCTACTCATACTAACCTCAGACTTGATAATTTTCAGAAAATTGCTCGCCTAACTCTCATCAATTTCAATCCATAGAAGCTTTGTGATTCTGATCACCGTTTCATTATTCCAAGAGACCTAAAAGGATTCACTTTCTCATTGTTATACCCACCATTAAAAAGAAGGTGGTTATAACAATGAAATATTGGTCATAGACCCATAGTAAAAGTGTATATATTCTGGGTCCTTATTAAATTCTAAGAGGACCTAAAATAGTCTGTCTGTTTGTCTGTCTATCTGTCTGTTGAAAGCACTATAGAGTCCGGGCAATATCGGTGCTCGTTTTTGGATAGCCCCCATAAAAGTGGACCCCCGAAAAACAGCTTTAATGGGCATATCTGTTTCAAAAGTACAAGTAAGTATATCAATGAAATTCGACATAAATAAAGTTCATATGATCCAAAATCTCCCTACCAAATTTTATGAGGATCGGTCCATAATTGACCCTACCTTCTATGTAAGGCCCCCTTCAGACTTCTTACTGGCTTAAAAATACGAGTATAGTAAGTTTCAATGAAGCCAAAATCTCTCCATTAAACTTTATGTGGATCAGTCCATAATTGACCCTATTCCCTATATAAGGTTCCCTTCAAATATTCGGTGTTATTTCGATGATATTCGATGTAAAGATGTTATGTATGAACCTAAATTGGTGTAAAAAGTTTTATGTAAACCGGTCAATTATTAACCGATCTCTCATATGAGGTCTTCTTAAGTTAATTTGATGAGTAATATCACCCTGATGTTTTAAGGCATACTGTTATATGAGATTCGCACAGCCGAATTTACACTCTCACTTGTTTTAATTCAGCT
Organism: Lucilia cuprina; assembly: GCF_022045245.1. Classification (NCBI taxonomy): domain Eukaryota; kingdom Metazoa; phylum Arthropoda; class Insecta; order Diptera; family Calliphoridae; genus Lucilia; species Lucilia cuprina. The sequence goes on from NC_060950.1 coordinate 21,810,862, forward strand.
TTAGCTTTGCGTCAAATGCTCGGGCATATAAGAGGTTATTAAAACACAATTAATTTCAAGTTTCAATGGATACCATTGCAATTTTCGACATATATTTGCTCTTTTTCTTTAGCCGTTATTTTCAAAACCAATTTAACAATAATTCAATAACTTGTAATTGAGATAAATTTACATCCGTTTCATATTCAATATACAAATGAATGGTATTTCCTTTAACTGACTTCAACCGGTACCGACGACTACTCATCTCTAAATGGCATAAAAATAAAACTATCATATTACGAACCACATTATATCCAGCAACAACTATAGAGTAGTATATCAACCCTTTGACTGTTTATCATTAACTCTTACTTACTATGAGAATTTTAGCATATTGCGGTTTTATTTTATGCTAAATATTTTTACCGCATTCCTATATGCTTTTAGAAATTATTACATTAATATTGAATATTTATTATAACGATCCATTGAGTGTGGGGAGAACTGACAATGAGTGTCAATGGACATATGGATGAGTATATTACTCGAACTAAATACGAATATATTTGCATAAAAATAAATATAATTTATAAAAATTCTCACCATGACGATCAATTTTCATGTTCTTCCGGTCAAAAGTGATATCGTATGAATAATACTCTACGTGTATTAGTACCTTTTTTGCCATTTAGTTAAAAAACTTACACTCATATACAATCTGTCTCATACAACAAAAAAATAAATATGTAACAAATATTTAGCAACATTATGTGGTTTTTAATTTACCCTCTCTATTTATAATAACAAAATTCATTCATTTATTTTATTATTTTTGTTGTTTTATTATTGTTAAAGTACTCGTATATGGATGCATTGTTATATTTTTTTCATATATTAAATCACAGCTGCACAGTGGATTCTCTTACCCTTTGTTTTCTAAAAATAAATGGTTTATATTGATCAAAAGGGCTGAAATTTTCTAGAAATATTTTTTTATTGCTGAAGCTTATTCGCTTGCTCATCTCTCAACAGGTTATGTTCCTTATTTCGCAACCAAACAGAAGTACAGCTTTTACACTGGAGTTGAAAACTTTGAGCTTGATGTTTGGTTGGATGTTGGCTTTACTTTGCTCAATCTATTGTTCTACATGTTGTATCCGCTCTTTAAATACATATTAAAATTCCCAGGGAACAGAAGTTATGAACATCGTCAATTATTTTCCCCGAGAGTTGGACTTGACCGTTGTTCGTGGATTTCTAGAACTTTCTGATGATATTTTGGGTATCGTCTTAGGTTTTTTTTTTGTCGGGGTCAGGTTTAAAAGCTCTGTCAATTGGCGCCATTCCAGTTCTGAAAAGGGCACCTGCACTTTCTTCTGGCGAGTTAGTGGTAACTTCCTCACTTTTAGGATTTTACTCCTCAACGTCATCCGTAGTGGCTACTGATGCTGAGTTCTAAGTTTTTAATGCCATTTTCGAGGCTTGTTGTAAAAGCCCTTCCAATTCGCAGGCGAAGTAAGCCCTATCTTGGCAATACTAGCCATGAAATTTTTGTCGATACTTATTACAAATAGAGTTCAGTATATGTTGATTAGCCAGTTTACTGCCTCATCTTTTTATATAGGCAGTGGTCTTAAAGAGCATCAGAAGCTCGCTCTTCTTAGCGCTATCCCAAGGAGGAGGGATATTTCTCACCAAGTTCTTAAGAGTGCTAATACATTGGTGAGATACCAACCTCATTAACATCACGCTTATGCTGAACTCTCAGCACACACTCTCTATTGGTTGTATACCCTATGAAGCGATTGCGAACTTATACCTTACTCGGCTGATCTATTGGGATTTTCGTAAACTACATAGCAGATCGTCCCGGTGTCTTCTTATGGCAGCTTTGGCGTAAGACGGCTACTCTTTTTCACCATCTAGCTTCTCCTTCCACGTTTTTCTGGGCTTTTTTTGAGACCCTTACCTTTGAGATTGATTTCGCCAACGTGTTCGTCTTCGAAATATCTGACTTGGCATTCTCCCCTTACGCGCAGGATTCTGAGTGTATTATGGTTTGTTTTCGCTGTGTATTAGATCAGATCTTGTGATCATCTTTATCATCTTCCTCATCTGTTCTCCAGATAGTATTTTCTTAGTAATAGGTAGTTTAGTTATACTATCACTCACCTCTTTCACCATTTGATCTACTTCATCCTTTTTGGGATTTGTTATAGTTATCGTCTGGGGATTCAGAGTCGAAGCCCTCACCTATTTTAAAAGCTTGAGGTAGCTTAGAGCTCTCTCCAAGTACATCGCTCATTTTATCCCTATGTTTTTGCCAATGAAATGCTGTACACACGGTGGCCAACGTACCCACCTCCGTAGCAATATTTTGCTTACAATTGCAGGATGACGACGACACGTTACTCTCAATTATGTCAACACTTGCGCCGGTACTAGGTTATTTTGACCCTGCACTGTAACTTTTATCTTTTTATTTGTATTTTCATGTTTGTTTCTTTTTTCCAGTTTTTGGTCCGAGGGGAATATAATAGATGATTCATTATCTCCTCCTATCAGCCATCTGGGGACGCGCTCGGTAGGAAGAATGGAAAAGACTCCCCACGAACACTAAGAAACGTCGTAAAGTATATTCCATAATAACTGCTGAGCTGTTGTTGTGATCAATTTATGATCCGTTCGGTCTAGAACCTGCTTACTTACGTCTTAGCTAAGATTGCATAATAGCCGCGATGCGCTTATGCAGTATAGATATTGAACCATGTTATCCCCTCCAGGGCACCTTGAAAATTTTCGTTCAGCAAAAGTATACTCTTTTTAGTAACCTCTTTGTTATGGTCACGTACTTTTTCACAATTTGTTTCATATGATGCATAAGTATTTACCGTTGGGCTTACCAACATCAATCCATATAACTGTCTTAAAGCTTATACAGAAACAAAAATCTCTCTAACACATTTTAGGATCATCAGAATAAAAATAATAGGTTTTTAAATGGATTTCCAAAATTTTAAAATTTTTTGTCTGAATAATTAATTTCCCATATTACACTTTTTTGACACAAAATTCGACATTTATATTAACTTTTCTTAGAATAAACCGAACATTTTTGTTAATTTTTTTATCAGAATAATTTCCATTCCACACCACAGTACAACTGATGTGCATTATATTTTAAATTCTGTATTTTTTCACAATTTGTTTTGTTGCGTTTAAAATGTGACCATTATAAAATAAAGTTCATTATTTATTACATTTAATTCTTTGTGTTATTCGACAAAAAGGAAGTCAGTTGCGGAGTGAAATGAAAGCAAAAACAAAAATATATAGAGTTTAATAAAAATGTGTAACTAAATATTCATACATTTCATGGTTTATAAAAGCGATAAGTGTTAAAAAGGTCAATTTGTATGTGTGAATTCTCTTTTTACCCAAATGCCATACCATTCATGGCTTTTGCCTTTTTCCACACGTACAAGTATTGAAAAAAGTAGATATTTCTGAAAAAAAGAAGTTAAGAAAGAAGTCATACAATTATTCAATCAGCAAACAATAAAAAAAAACTTTTATACTGATTTATGTATGAATTGGAATGAATTACATTGCAGCGGCTTGGATTGAAATGAATTGAATTGGATTCTTGAATTCATTAAAAACATGTAACGGAAATATGTTTGTGAAATCATATATTCATGAATTTATAAAATTTAAATGTACAAAACAAAAGGTTTAGTAATGGAACTGACCTAGGTCAGTTGGGGTTTATTTAAATGTTTCTTTACAACAATAACTAATTATAAGATTTCAATTGAAGCATACATATTTATAAAATAAAATGTACATACATATGGATATGTAAAATATTTTTTAATACAAAATTTACAGTAATATACTCAGCGTTACAGAGTCAATGCATCCGAAAAAGACAGTGATTTTCATTTACGTCTAACCACCTGGTTGCCTCTTCTTTCGTCAAGATTGTATTAGTATTTTAAAGTTAAAACGAAAAGTTAAAAGTCGACTTTTCGACTTTTCGACTATAAGAATTTTATAAATAGTCGACTTTACCGACTTTTTTCGACTTTTCGACGTTTTTCGACTTTTTTGAACTTTTCGACTGTTTCCGAATTTTCGACTTTTTCCGACTTATTGACTTTTAAATTTTTTTTGACTTTTCCACTTTTTTCGACTTTTTGACTTTTTTTGACTTATCGACTTTTTTCGACTTTCAGACTTTTTGACTTTTCAACTTTTTTCACAGACGATTATCGAGTTATCGACTTTTTTGGAATAAAATAGTCGACTTTTTTCGACAAAAAGTCGATTGTTCGATTATTCGAAAGTCAATTTATAGAACCCTAGATTGTACTCTTTGTAAACGAGGGTGAAGACAACCGTCTCTTTAGTATCCCCTTTGTAAGCGAGAGAGTAGCCACTTGAAAACAAACTTAAGCCTTTTGCTGTGTCTCCGTAATCTATGGGGTGACGATTTACTTCCTCGTAAAACAGGAACATGTTGAAAAAAATCTATTTACTGGACGCTCGGTGGCTATGAGTAGCTCTAAATGGTAGGTAACATAGGTACTGGGTTATTTAGACCCTGCACTGTAACATTTATCTTATTATTTTCCGTGTTTGTCCGAGGGGAATATAATAGGGTCCATTACCTCCCCATATCCGCCACCTGGGGATGTGCTTATACGGAAAAGACTCCGCACACACTAAGAAATGCCGTAAAGTATATTCCATAATAACTGATCAGCTATTTTTGTGATCAATTTATGATCCGTTCGGTCTAGAACTTGCTTACTCACGTCTTACCTGATGTGTATATATACTGAACCATATTATCCCCTCCAGGTAAATTGTAAGCGAGACAGTAGCCACTTGAAAATAAAATTAAGCATTTTGCTGGGTCTCCGTAATCTATGAGATGACGATGAGTAGCCCTAAATGGTTGGCAACATAGATATTTCGGGACTGTCCGATCGAACTGCTAGGTATAAACATTATTTCTATCGTCTACAAAATTTTAAAATTTTAATATTTTGTTTAGTTTTTAACTGGGTGTTACCAACAACCGTTATATTGTTTAAATTATCTTAATTTCATTTGTTCGTACTAATTTATTTAAAAATTCGTTATTTTTTCATATTTTCATCATAAAATATTTCATTCAAATTTTGTCAAATTAAATCATATAATATTTATCTTTCATAAATATAAAAGAAAAAAAAAAAACAAAACAAAAGTCAGTCCCAACTCATTAGTAAAATTATAAAATTATAATAGCCAGTCATAAATCAGCTGGAGATCCACCGTGTACAGCCCACAGACAGCCAGACGTACGGACGGACATGTTTATAAACATACACTCCCCATTAAATACGAGCATTAAGGAATGTTTCTTTGAAAATTTCACTCCATAATAAATTCATAAACAATTAATAAATTTTTTATTTATGATTTAAAAAAAAACTGAAAAACAAACATTTTTATTGACCATAATAAACATTAAACAAATATAACCAAAACACACACACAACAGGTTCACAAGAATAAATAAAAATGTTTAAATAAAATCGAAAAAAAATCTAAATTATGATGGCCATTAAATAACTGCACGCATTTGTTTATAAAAATATTTTGACAAACTTTCAAAAAGTCTTTGTTGGTTGTTGTATTTTTTGTCGAAAACCTATATGTACGCATCACACTGTGGCAGTATTTTCATATGCATTTTTTTATGACATTTATGACTGCATATGAATACCACTGATAGCTGTTGGCTTGCGGTAGTGATACAGTGGGATAGTTGATAATAATTTGGAAATATTAAGAAAACTTATGTTATCGACAACACTCAAGTTGTATACCCAATAGTTCGATTGTACAGTCCCGAACTATCTATTTAACCTGCCACCTAAGGTGACCCCTAGCCAAAAACTGTACATTTGACTATTTATTGTAATATTTTCGTCAATTGTCACCCCCAGATTACAAAGTTTTCTTTTTAAGTGTCGACTTTCTCGCTTACAAATAGAACATTAAGTTGTAGATTATCTTCACACTCGTTTACAAAGAGTATGGTAAAAGGGGGATCATGCGCCATAGGGGCACATCTGTCAATGCGAATAACTTGAGAACCGAGTATCAATTTTATCAAATTATCCAATTTTGTTTTCTTTTATCGATTATCTATCATCCCTAAAAGTTTGAAAAATAAACTTTATATACGATGAAAGCCAGGTGTGATTTATTGTCTTTCAAGGGCTGTGAAAATATTTCACTGTGTGTATTTCAATAATAGTGACCATAACAGATACTTTTTTTCGATAACATAATTGGAAGCCCGAACAAATTTTAACTTAAACTCGAGAACTGCCCCTGGGGCAAATTCGTCAAAAATATGTAATGCTAATGTGCGATTTAGAACAAAATTTGTTTGAAATAAAAAAACAGTAATTATTTCTTTTATACTTTTTGGGTAAGTGATAAATGGGTGTGATAAATTAAAGTATAAAACATCACAACATGTTTTTATTTTTGTAATTTTTTATGTTATTTTACTAAGGACAAATCTACCCCATATCCTTGACGTATTTACCCCATGGATGGGGCGGTATCGCCTTTTTTGGATAATGCGGAAAAGTTTAAAAAATATGTACATTAATATGAATTAGGAAAGTTTGAAAGGAATAAAATTAAAGTCCACACATCTAACTATACGAACAAAGAAAAAATTAAGAATATGTATTGTGGTTTTAATTTGAGACCGCCTTAAAAAAAGTAGCGTATGGTCCCCCTTCTAACCTACATCCATGACGAAAGAAGAATAAGAGCTAATTATTAGCGTTTGTGCTGAGGTTTGAAACTTCTATCACTTTTTGAGTCGATCTAGCTATGTCCGTCCATCCGTCTGTTTGTCTGTGTGTCCATTTAAAGCCTGTGCGCATGCTACAGGTCACAATTTTTAAGGTAATTTGATTGGTCCATATTTTTTAGCCTCATACAACAGTACCCACCAAAAAGGGCACTTGGTCTTTTAATTACGTTAAATGTTCTATGATGTAGACAAAAAACAGCAAAACTAAGTTTTATAGAATTTTAATAACTCTACTGATTTTTGTAATTATCGGGCCTCATTTGACCTTAGACTCCATCCCCTCTTTAGAAAATGATTAATAACACGATTAATTCTACTTAAATAACTTTGAAGTAAACGTAAATTTCTCTACCAACATTGATAAGGGTAGGCGCATATTTAACCATACCCCCTATGAGTCCTTTTGCAAAAAAATATAGTTTTTAATCAACAATAAGTAAACATTATCTGGAATAAAGTTGAAAAACAAATTAAATGCTTTATTTTAAAAAAATAATCCTCATTTTAATTATACTGACTCATATGGTCGTCCATGTCCGACTTTATATTCATACTTGTTTTTGGATGGATTGACTCTAGTAGAACTGTCGGGTAACCCTTGTTTAGAAAATAAAAGATTTAACAAGTACAATGGTTGATGATTCCGTTATATCAGATAGTTAAGCCTACAGATCACTTTACTGGTCAGGAAGTTTGAAGGTTTGAAACTGCTACAGTATGTGCAACATGAAAGTCACCATCTACGCCATTTCATTTAGGTCATATTGGTCGAATTTCATCGCTATACATGTTTTTAAGCCAGTAGAACGTTAAAATTATTTGCTAGGGTGAAACATATTTTTATGGAATTTCATCGCTGTACTCGTATTGTTCGTACAATAATGAGCTTTAAAATTTTAGGTGGCCTTATATGAGTGATAAGGTCAATAACGGGCCGATCCTTTTATACTAAACAACCTGCATTCTCTGGACTCTTTCGTATTTTCAACAGAATGACGGATGGACACGGATTGATCATCATAGAATTTAATAAGGACCCAGAATATATATGGGTCTTAGACGAATATTTTGATTTTTTTTAATTGTGGGTATAAAAAGATCTTGAGGAGAAGTGGTTCAAAGCCTTCCATGTATCTAGTGCTGATGAACAATGATTGTCCCTCTGTCGCCGCTTTACTTACTGTTGATTGAATGTTTAGGTTCCATGATAACCTACAATCTAGGAATTTTTTGACTAGCCTTTGACATTTCTGAGTTAATGATCTTGATCACAAGTACATATCCTAATGAAAGCTATAATCAGTTAGTTTATAATGAGTTCACTTCACTGATGCAATCAACTCAAAATGTACAAAAATAATACACTGAAAATTATCCATGCCTAATATATACGAAATATGTCATACACTGTAAGACATTTCTTTATTGTTTTGCATTATGCAAATAATTTTATAAATTTTGTATTTATATAAATTTTGAAATATAAATTTATAATAAATATGGTTAAATATCTTTAAATTTACAAAAAAAGTTTTTTGTACTTTTGTAAAATTAACATCGGTTTGATTAAACAATATTACGTATATAACACAAATTTTTCGTAAATATTAAGACAAAAGTAGTTTTTTTTCGTTAAGTTAAGCATGTATTATTTTCAGCGTAAAGAAGAAACGAAAAGTTGTTAACACCCAAGATTCAAGTTTTTTTAATATAGGAATAAGAGAAAAATTTAACTGAGACAAACTAATATTTTGTTATTTCTGCTCCACTGTACAATGATAGTTTTATGATATTTTAATAATTTTCAAATTGTTGCTAACAAATATGTTTAAGTACATATATATGTACATAAAATTAACAATACCACAAACTAAAAAAAAAAATATTTGCAAACAGAAAAGATATTTTCTTGCCAAAAGAACCAAAGACTCATTTAACTTTAGTGAAGTCTTTTATAGCTGACATTTTTATAGAAATTCTTAACATACAATCAAAATCCTAACTGAAATGATAAAGAAAGAAACAAAAATGATGCTGTGATTTTTATGGTTTATGAGTGGTTTGAGATGAAATCATATGAAACCAGAAAAGTACCAGTGAAATCGTTCAAAGAATGAAAACAAATAAAAGGCTACAACGTTCAAATGTTGTGATGATGGCTTGTGGTAGTTTTGACGATGGTGACGCTGTGAATATGTGCGATGATGTGTGGTATAGTATATTTTAATTGGGCGCCACTAAAATCATTTAAAATTAAGATCATATGTATAAATATTGATGTTTTTTGGACATCTTTTGTTAATGTTTCTTTTGTTTGATTTTTTATTTTGAATTATAATTCGAAAAATTTATTTTTATAAGAAATTTTTAGGAAGTAAAAACCGGAATTTGTCTTAACATTACATTTACACAACGTAAATTACGGAAACTTAGTACTTTTGTAACTTTTTCTGTAGGTACTTTTTGACATCGAAGACAGTATCATATGTTTAATCTTAGAATAGTTAGTTAATCAACTAGTCCACAGACTAGGATAACTAGTCAATAGTTTCATTTCATTTATTAGTAACCATAACAATTAATATTTACATATTCACTTAAAACTAACAATCCATTAATATACTTTTTCCTCGTACACCGGGTTCCTTACATGGACTTATCAATTCAAAACTATATATATAGAACTTACATATTATGGTATAATACATTCATATAAATTACACTAAATGTATCAATCTTTACAAAAAGTTCCCTAAAAAAGGCATTCGTTTTCACTTAAAGCTAAACTTAAAACTAAAATAGAAATATGTACAAAGAGAGAGATATATTCATAAAAGATTGGCCTTTGGCCTATTGAGCGGTGTTGTAAATCACGTTACAAATATCCAACGTATTTATCCTCCTGTGGTAGAACAAGAGGTTTGAACCATCATAGAGAAGACCCGCTTCGTTCAAATACAGAACGTCGGTTGGCGACAAGTAGTACATCATCTGGACTGTCTCAAGATCACCTGCACCCACAAAGCACTCCCTGACCAAATCGTTCTGTAGAGAACGAGCCCTTTCCAGAAATTTTATACCCCTATACATCATCAATTCTCTGGTAATGTATCGCCCTATAAATCGTCCTACATGATGGTCGCCGGTAGATGCCGCCAGGTCCAAGTTTACGCTTGAGACCCAGGATCCTTTTTTCACATATCCTTATCCTCTCCATTTGGGTAGAAGAAATTCTAGATCAGATTGGAAAGGCGACTAGTAAATAGTTAGGGTAGTCAGTAATCTAGTTAATATGGTTGTCAATAGTATAGTCCTCGACTAGCCGATGAATGTGTGTTTATTTGTTTATGGGAGTCACAGAATCTTTCTGTCTGGAAGGAATTATAGATTTCTTTTTATTTCAAGTATTCGAGATGCAATGTGCAAAATAAGTATTAAAGTGTAGCATATCTCATAAGCTACATCAGCTAGAATCATGACATTCTTTTGAACATTTTGTAACAAAAAAGCACGCACCAGCAAAAATAAAGCGAAATACTTCCAAAAGAATGACATTTATCACTAATTTAAAAGTAGCAGTTAGTGAATTTTTTTACCTTCTGTAGAAGTGATATTTAATGACTTCCGAAGAACCGAATATAATTCTATTTTTTCTATGTGAGAGACAATTTCTATTTTGGGCTTCTGTTTTTTAATTTTATTATTGTTAATATTGTTTAAGTGAAACTAGTTATATTCTATAGTAATGCAATTTCACTTTAGAATAACTTCCAAGAAAAGAGCATAAAAATTACTTCGTATGAATGATTTTAGAAGTAGTGAATTTGTAATTAAATAAAAAGTACATCCCTCCTATGACAAGCCTGTGTTAAAATCATAACCTCTTCAGGTCTTTTCAGTACTTCCTTGGAAGAAATTCTACTTCCTGTTCGCTTCTTTGGAAGTCCTTTTTTGCTGGGTAGTAGACATTGTATCTTCTATATAAAGAAAATGTTAAATAATTATATCTGACAAAAAATAACACTTGGAGTCCTTAAAAAAACATTTTATTATCCCTAAAGGCGGACTAAAAAAGGGGCGTGGAACCTTAGGTAGTAAACAATTTTAAAGGAGTTTTATATTATATTAAGAGTAGCTAAGCACACTGGGTATAGTTAGTACTTACATATACAAAACGAAGCTGTGTGGATTTTTCTAGGGTAATAGCTGTGATACACGGTTGTCAGATCTTACAATATTTCCTGTTGTGCGCTTCTTTTCATGAAAAAAGAAAACCGAATGAATTATTTTTCATTGTTCAGAAACTCAGTTTTCTGAACGTAATTCCTAAGAATCGTCCAATCACTATTAGTCAGGAATGTTATTTCCGGAATAACATCACTTCCAAGATACTTGGATCTAACTTTGACGGTGGCAAAGAAAGTGCTCCAGAGCTTCACTGTCCTCTACACATGCTCTACATACGTCTAAATCCGCACGTCCAATTTTGCATAAATGTTCTCGTAATCCTGTGTGTCCACTCAGAATACGTACTATCATACTAACTTCAGACTTGCTCATTTTGAGGAGATTTTTCGTCTTGCTCTCATCAGGTCACCCCATAGGATTTTCGTGGTTCTACCCACAGTTTCATTATTCCAAGAGGTGTTCCCTTTAAAGCTATTACATTCGCTCTTTCGTTACCGACTATTCCCGACTGGACTGGTACCCTCTGGGAAGGTATTCAGTTAAAGTTATCTTAAATCCATTTAGAAAGTGATTCTCAGTCGATTGGTATGCTTTAAGGTAGGATCAATATATTTATGTCTTATTAACATCCGCATAATATCCCAGCAGTTCGACAAAGAGTCAATGCATACGAAAAAGACAGTAACTTCCTCCAATAGTTAACCACCTGGATGATCGAATGTACCTTTTGTAATCGAGAATGAAGACAGTCGTCTTCTTTGTAAGCGGGAGCGGAGACAGTCGTCTCTTTGCTGTCCTCAAGAAACCTAGAGATTATACTCTTAAAAGCTGTTTTTTGTTGTTATTTTACCCATCATTTGGAGAAATGATTATTACTTTCTACTAATATGCCAGCATCTGGTTGATTCAAATTTATATCTTTCGGGTCAATCGTCACATTATCGGCCCATTGAAATTTTTAAATTTTAGTTCCATTAATATCTTACCACCTGGCTGACTCTAATTCGTATGTTTTTCTTCTTTGGTCACAAATAAACTCTTTGTAAACGGAAGCAATCGTCTCTTTACTGTCTCTTTGTATGGTGTAGAGTGGCGATTGACTTCCTCGTAGGACAAGACCACGATAAAATGGTTGGTCACCTGGGTAGTCAGGTGGCTAGGGGCCACCACAAATGGTCAGTTCGGAACTGTCCCGTTGAACTGCTGGAATCCTACAAACTTTAGTGGTATAGGGTATAAGAAGCAATTCTGATGGTGTACGGACTACATAAGAAATTCAAGTTCATAGGTGCTCATCTTCTTCAGCGGAAGTAGCTGTGTTATCACCTGCTGTTACAGTAAAAGACAAAATTTTGTAAAAATATCGATAAGAGAAGTGGAGTAACATATCTGAAAGAAGGAAAGCTTGAAATACATATGTATGTATGTATGTATGTATGTATGTATGTATGTATGTATGTATGTATGTATGTATGTATGTATGTATGTATGTATGTATGTATGTATATATGAATGTATGTATGTATGTATGTATGTATGTATGTATGTATGTATGTATGTATATCTAGCTCGATAATTTGTGAGATGAAATTTAGTTTTTTACCCGCCCGCGTCGATCCGAGTCTGATGTATATGTTAGCGAAAACAAAGCGAACACACGCCAATATTTTCTTAACCCAGAAACCAAAATGAATTTTTCTTAAATTTGTCTTAAATTTCAGGACATGATATCTCAAATCAAAGATCTTTTAATCCAAAGAAGTTCATTGTACATATACATATATATTTTCCAAAAACCTAATGTACTTTCTGATAAAATTGTAAAAATATATTATTGTTTTTGTGTCTCGTCACCACCTAGCAATTCACTAGACATATCGTATCAATTTACATCATAATTTGCCGGCAGTTAATTTATAGTGAAATAAAGAATTTTCCCTACAGTCTGCTAGATAATGTTTAAAATACAATGATATAAAATCGAAAGTGTGGTGGTCTCAGTTGAACACCAGTAATACGATAATACGATAACAAATAGCAAAATTCGATGCTTTATTGTTTATTGTTAACACAACTTCGGGTCACACTGTAAATGTAAAGTAGCATTAAAGTTGTTACTTAAAAATTACTTTCTTGTTATTTAATTCTGTTTTCTTATTATTGCTATTAGCCAGTTGTTGTTAATATTGTTGTTCATACTTCTTCGTGTTCGCTTTACCCTTAGTCTCAAATAAACACATGTCTGACTGTTCAGCCGTCCGTCTGTCCGTCCATCCTTTTTGTTGTCTGTTTTTTTGCGTTTGTGCATATTGTCTGTCTGTTGATGTATTGGATTACGCACTAATTATCGTGTTAATTAACCCCTTTTTTCCTTTAACCATTTTAAATATTTAGTGTAACGTAATGTAATTTTATAATCTTTTGTTATTTTCCAAAAACAAAACGAAAAAAAAGTTTGTTTGTTGTTTTTGCGTCTTTTAACTTTTTTCTTAACTTTTTTTCTTGTTACTCAACCATGACCTTTGTTCGTCGTCGTAGACTTTGTGTCTTTTTCCATTTGTCTAAGGCTAAATGTTTTAAGCTCATTAGAAAATACTCTTTTTCAGATACATTTGTATTATTATTATTTTGTTGTTAATTATTGTAAGTACACAATTTACCAGTTAACTTAAGAATATCGATTACTAAGCGTAAGCAAATTTTCCATAACATTAAATACAATTTAAAGTAATATTTTATTTTGGAAAAATGTTGATAGATAATATAGATATAGAAATATCCTTAACTGAGAGAAATTCTTCTGATATTGTTTTGATGTTTCGTCGTAGATATTACATATTTCAAACTACATCTGTGAATACATTGATTATAGAAATGTATATTAAATTATAGATTTTGTATATGTAAAGATACATATAAATTACTACTTGATATTATATTTTTTAATAAGAGTATACAAAATGTAATTTATCTACTTATCTACTTGTATTGTATATTGTACTTATACATTTGTGGACGTATTGAAATTAATTTTAATTATATTCACCTTATATTGTATGATTATTGTTGTATTAAACCATAACATACGCTTTTATACTTATACATGCATAACACACAGATGTACATATATCTTTACAATGAAAGACAAATAAATATTGACAATGATGTATAAAATCTGAAGAAAAACATCTAGGAATAAAACCGCCTCCAAGATCTAATTCGATGAAAGTTTTTCAGAGTTTCCCTATCCTCTCTGTATATATGGGAAAAGTTGTCCTGTTGTTGTAGAACAATAAATTCAGGCAAAGGATTTCTATGCAAATGCATGTTTATAGTCAGTAACTCAAAATAATTTTTAACTAGTTTTCTTTTCAAATCAAAGAATTTGGCACAAAATGGCATCGATTTGTTGTTGCTTTAAATTGCATATATTTTGCATATTTTCAACATTTTTATGGCATATTTAGCATATTTCTTAATTTTTCGAAAACAAATTGTTTTGTTTCCTCTGTATTTCATATTTTTACAATAAATTTGATATTTACATATTAAGAATTTGTTTTAAATTTCGATTTAACAACAAAATACTAGTTTCGTTGAAATACAATTTTACATAGTTTTATTTAATTTCCAAAAAAAAAAACACAATAGTACGGAAAGCATTTTGAGTTGTTGCTGCTAATTGTAACGTCCATAATATTGGTCGTTAAAGTATCGGTTCAGTATCAATTTCTGAGTCTGTCCATCTGTGTGTACATATAAAGGGCCCTTCAGACGATCACACTTTACGTACGACAAGTCTAATGAAAAAGTAAAATGAAATTCCATCCGTATAACAAAAAAGAGAATAAAAGTCGTATGATTTGGTATAAAAGAATTAAAAATTCAGATGGAAACAGCTGTTTCACTTTTTTTATACGTGTTTACATAAAAATACATCCCTGATCTAATGAGGCTGGCTTGTTTTTTGAATCATTTCAAAAATGAAGAGAGCCATACGACTGTCAAATTTTTTATCTGTATTCTCTCTTAATGTGTGATGATTTCATTACATATTGCGTTTAGACGATCCCATCCGTACTCTTCTACAGAAAATTTTGACAGATCATATTACTTGTGTGATCGTGTAAAGCCGGCTTAAGAAGATAACTTGATGAATTTTTGTTCTTAAATCTCTCACGTCCAAAATTTACTTAAAAAAATTACCAAACGATAAAATTCGAAAGAAATAAATTTATACAAAAATACATTCACCAAATTTTATTAGAATTGCTATTAAGCTTTCCACTTTCAGATATTAAATATATACTATTTTAAGTTGTTTCTTAGTCTTTATATTTGCCATTCTCGAGGTCGTGGTTCCGTTAAAGAGGTATTGTAGTACATAAAGCAGTCCTTAAAAACCTGTATATTTTTGGTGCATATTTCTAACATTTTAGTGCATATTTTCCCATTTTGTAGTGCACAGCGATGCTTCACTTAACCAGAAGTTGGATATCAAGAACATATGTACATTTCAATATCTTAAGCCTTATGCCTCTAATCTTGAAGTAACCTTCCGTATATCTTACATCAAACATGGACTTTTATGGAGCTTTCAAAGTCAGACATTTCCCTTTTTTGGGCAAATATCAATCACCCTTTAATAAAGTCATTCATTTATATTGTGATGTATTTTGAGTCTATGAGTTTCCTGAATATTGCCTAGCACCCATGAGATTAGTTAATTCTCTGCGTTATGTGGTATCTGCATAGATCAATTTAATTTTCATCCTGGAATATTTAGAATTTTTTGAAGAATCTGATTATATTTAATTATTTTTTGTGATATTTATGCTCTCTATTGTATTAGTAATAATTGTGCGACAATTGTATCCACACTATTTGTGTAAATGTATAAATGCATCTGTCTATCTATATCTGTATAGGTTCATATGTATATAAGTTGTATCTTATTTGTTTACATAATAAGATGTTAAATTAACATTCATATCCTTTTACATTTTACTTCCTGCCACTGTCAATTACTGACCTCAACAGTTTAAATATTGATTGATACAAATACATTCATATAAATATGCATACATACATGTGTATGTATGAATGTATGTAGTATATAATAGATATACATGTATTTACATATTAACATTTACATACTTTGGGAATAATTTACCAAATTATATATTCGCATACAGTGGACATGAGTAGTGGTATCCTTAAAACATGTTAAAAGGAACAAAGCACTTTCGAAAATATATTGTTGATTAAAAGAACTAAAAATCGTGAGAATCTTGCTAAGAGGTAGATAACATATCGAAGGTGAAAAATTCCTATCCAAAACCCATGTTCAACCATAATCCAATCTAGATAAATAATTTAAATACCTGGATATGGAGTTATTCAGCTCGGAGTTCAACATATTTTTCGACAGACAAAAGGCAATTGAAGCAATAATGTTAAATCCAATCTTGAGTACAATGTTATTCCAGATTGCCCCAGAGATATTAATTAGAAAATTATAAGGAATTATGTACAGAAAACTGGGCTCCGAACATTGGACTATAAGTCCTTACACAGATCTCTAGGAGTTTCTAGACAGACAGCAGATCCTTAAGACGTCTATCTGATCTAATATTTATTCTTTTTTCTTTACCTAGATCGAATATAATATAATATAAATAGATTTTATGAAATCTAAACAATAAAAGAGCAGGTCTAATATTTACATAACTATCAGTGTGTGTCAGTTTCTGTTTATATTGTAATTTTCTGTAAAATATTCATGACTTACAATTATTTGTCTATATGGACACTATAAGTTTTGTATTGTTTGAGAATCTTTGGAAGTACTAATTTAGTAAAGAAACTCCTTTAAAAAATGTTCAAGAATATTACATTTAATGATGTACAATACACATATACTATTTCGCATGTTGTTAAAGAAATTGGAGAGTTTCAATTGCCAATTGTATTTAAATATAAAATATATACTTTTACATAAGTTATTTGTTATGACAATTTACATTTATCAATGAAAACATAACAAAATATGTAAGTATTTTCTACAAAATATACATTTACTAATATCTATTGACATCTATTATTTTGAAAAAAGTTTTCACTTATGTAAGAAATGTTCTGTACATACAAGATTGTATAATCTTACAACCGTGTAAACAGGAGGGACTTTAAGTTAGCTGTAAACTGGATTCAAGTTTTATCAACCTGTAGACAATCAAAAGTGTGTATAAAGCAAAACCTCCGTGGTAGGAACCCTTCTGAATATTCACAAGATATGTCAAAGATAAGTTTCGCAGGAAAACAGACCAGAAAAGTGGTTTCTTTACAAGTTGAAAGTTAATGAATTTAGAAATCTGTTACGAAGAGCAAACATAAATTCTCAGAAACGAATTGACTTTTGTGTAAATCCCGTTCTGTCTGAACAGCTGGAGGTCAGGAGACCGTTGATCACACTCTTTATATACAACATACATGATTAACACCTTAATATTGCTGTGTATGTGGAGATAAATCATGATAATATTTGCTGATCAATAAGCAGTTTGAACCGCTATAAATCGCCTGGCTCGGATGGCATTATACTAGCGGATCTAAAAAATAATATAAATCTGATTGTTCTTCGCATATTATTTCGAAATTAGCTTTGAATGGTTTTTTAAATCCTACTAGGTAAACCAAGGCAAAGTGCTATTCATCTCAAAGGGTGGTAAAATATCTCAGATGAAAGAACTTCATCTATTATTCATATGGAGAAAATAGTAACGGTGACTGGCATTCTCTTCATCTCAAAGATTGGAAGATGCTCTTAAGATCAAAGGTTTATGGGGCATAATGTAAATTGTAGAAAATGGAACTTGTATTATTCTAAATTCTCACGTCATCTTTGATGGAAAGTTTTCTGGAGCTTAAGTATACTTTCCAGATCTATTAATTACATGACAGCTTTATATGTCTTTAGAAAGTCTATTGGCATACACTACCTACTAAATTGAAGCGGCTATCAAACCGATAATTATGTCTGGTGGAATGCACTCCATAAAATCTTCAACAGAAATCGTCTTACGAGAAGAGATAAGATGACAAGATATTCAATAATTATCCTTATTTGTTTAAGAAGGTACGGATATGTAACTGACAATAACAAGAGAAGATCCACGGAAAGACAAAAGGAAAATTTAAACAAATCCGAAAAAGCGAACATTTTTCGTACAAAATATAAAAATGAGGAAAAAGGAAAACAAAATAAGTAAAACAAGTAAGAAATTATAGTCGGGCGAGGCCGACCATATAATAACCTACACCTGTTACAACAATACCATTTTACAAGCTCTATTAGGGGGTTTAGTTGTATGGGGGTTAGATGAAATAATGGACGGATCTTAACCATTATCAATAGACTTTGTTCCTACGACAATAGAGGATCATGTACCAAATTTCATTAAATTATCTTCAAAGTTGCGACCTGCTGTTTGATTACAAGGTTTACATGGACGGACGGACGGATGATTCTGAGCCGATTGGTATACTTTATGGTAATCAGCACAAACCCGATATACCGTGTAGGGTATTAAAAACAAAAGCTCCCCCCAAACACTCGAGCTGGATCTTCGGCTGCAATAATATTGCTCATAGCTTGGCGAAAGCTGTGACTATAATTGCTATATTGCAATAACCAATGCATTGGTTATAGATCTGTAATGTGGTGTTTCCATATCGTTTATTAAATGATATCTAAGATTTGTTACAGTTAATTTAAGAACCCGAGTAGGGTTCTATAAATCGACTTTCGAATAATCAAACAATCGACTTTTTGTCGAAAAAAGTCGAAAAGTCGGAGTAGTCTATTTTGTTCTAAAAAAGTCGATAACTTGACTATGGTCTGTGAAAAAAGTCGAATTTGGAAATAAAAGTCGAAAGAAGTCGGAAAGTCGAAAATAGTCGAGAAGTCGGAAGAAGTCAAAAAAGTCGAAAATAGTCGGAAAAAGTCAAAAATAGTTAAAATGTTGGAAAAAATTGGAAAAGTCGAAAATAGTCGAAAAAAGACAAAAAAAAAAAATAGTCAAACAGTCGAAAATAGTTGAAGATCAAAAAAAAGTCGGAAAAATTCGAAAATCGTCTGAAATAGTCAAAAAGTCGGAAAAAGTCGAAAATAGGGTAGAAGGGGGATCATTCACCATTGGGGCACATCTGTCAATGCGAATAAATTGAAAACCGAGTAATCGATTTTATCGCATTATTAAATTTTGTTTTCGTTTATCGATTATCTATCATCCCTGAAAATTTGAAACATTAACTTTACATATGATGGGAGGCAGACATGATTAATTGTTTTTCAAAGGGCTGTGAAAATATTTCACTGTGTGAACTTTTTGTGCTAACTTTTTTAGTTTTTGTGATAGAAAAAGTATATTGGTCAGTATTAGAATGTCAATAATAGTGAACAATAAGACATAATAAAATTTTCGATAATATAATTTGAAGCCCGAAAAAAATTGAAACTAAACCCCGTCGTTTTTGGTCAGTGCGGAAAAGTTAAAAAAATATGTACATGAGGATGACTTAAGAAAAATTGAAAGGAATAAAACTAAAGCCAACATATTGAATTATCGAAACCAAGAAAAAAAAATTAAGAATATGTATTGTGGTTTTAATTTGAGGCCGCCTCAAAAAAAGTGGATATGGTCCCCCTTCTACCCTAAGTCGAAAATAGTCAAAAAGTTGGAAAAAGTCGAAAAGTCGGAAAAAGTCAGAAATAGTCGAAAGTAGTCTAAAATAGTCCAAAAGTAGAAAAAAGTCGGAAGAATTAGAAATGCCGATAATAGTCGAAAAAAGTCCAAAAAGTAGAAAATAGTCGAAAGAGTCGAAAAAAAGTCGAAAATAGTCAAAAATAGTAGAAAATGGTCGAAAAAGAAGTCGACTATTTACAAAATACTAAAAGTCGAAAAATTGAAAAAGCAAAAAGTTGAAAAGTCGATAAGTCGACTTTTAACTAAAAGCAAAAAGTAGAAAAGTCCACTTTTCGTTTCAACTATAGAACCCTAATTCCGAGGTAATTAAAAGATATCCGTCAATCCGGTTATTACATGTTTGTACATTTAAGGATAACTCTATAATAAATAGTAACCGAGAACTAATATCTAAATTCATTCAATGTTATTTTTAATATTAATGTAAAACACTTAAATATTAAGTGTTTGAAAACTATAAAACAAACAAAAAAAACCAAATTATTAATACACTTTCATTGCTCAAGAAGCTTTCTCTATAAAAAAAATCACAAAAATACTAAAATGCGAACATTTATTTGCTGCTACGAATACAATATTTTTTGGAAAACCCCACAAGTAACTTAATTAACCGAATAACAGTAATAATAATAATAATTTTTAATAAAGCAATTTCAAAGCATATAATATGAGTATTATAAAACTCTCAAGCCCATCATATACTTAGTTCGGCTTTCATTATTATTAATATCTTTATTGGCCATCATAAAAAAACATAAAACAAACAATTTACCATATAGACATAGACACACAGTTGGACAAACGACATTTACTCGTATTTAAAATATGAGAATTAAATATATTTGTTTATTCATTTTGAACTGACCACAAAATCATCATAAAAATTATTATTAAAAATTTCTTAAAACCTGAGATGAATTATAAATTAAAATGATTTTATGATTTGTTTTCAATTTTTATTAAATTTTTATGATACAAATAATTTTTGTTCGACATTTAAAAAGAAATCCATACAAACAGACAGACAGACAAAGGCACGTTATAAATGTGGTCAAACAAAATTGTGTTGGCACTTAATTAGATTGAGTTCAATCATGACAAATTTATAATAATAATTTTGAATACAAAACTAAACAACAAAAAACATTATATGGGGGTTTTTATGTAGAAGTTTTTTTCTTTTACCTTAATAAATAAATAAAATATTATTACGGATTTAAAGATTGTTATATTAAAGACAACAAAAAAGAAAACTGAAAAATTAAATTAAATAAATTATGTATGCAGATGATAACAATTTTACATAAAACAAAACTTTAATTTTTTCGAAAATTTTATTTACTCATAAATTTATGATTTTGTATGATGTTGATGACGATTTGATATGTTTTTATGACAGTTTTACCAAACATAAGTACGAATATGTATTACACAGAAAAAAACATTTACATAAATGTCAACAAATTTTAAATTATTACAATGTCTATTGAGATTCTTATCGAAACATTACATGCACACAGTGGCAATAAAATGTTTAATTTATTTTAAATTGTGAGTTTAAGACCTGTTCGCATGTACAGTATGCGTGTAATATTGAAATTTTGAACAACGATTTTTGTTGTAAGTACGATTTAAAGCGGTATTTGTGGTACCTGAGCAGCGTTAGTTCTGAGATGTTTTACCGCCATCGCTTAGAATATCTTTATGTTTTAAAAAGTTATAACTTAGATATATCTAAGGTTAATACAGCGAAAAGAGAACATTAAAAGAAGCAAAAAAGAAGTAGAATTTACTCCATGGAAGTAGTGAAAAATATAAAGAAGTGATGATTTTAACACAGGCTTGACATAGGATGATGTCCTTTTTATTTGATTCCTAATTCACTACTTTTGAAGTCATCCTTAGGATGTAGTTTTTATATTCTTTTTTCATACAAATTTCAGTACACAAAATATACCTTCAATTAAAAAACAAGTAAGAAATTATAGTCAGGCGAGGCCGACCATAAAATACCCTATACCTTTTACAACCATTTTCAATGTGCTTCGTCCCTGGGACAATAGAAGATCATGTACCAAATTTTATTGACTTATCTTCAAAATTGCGACCTGTTGTCGACTCAGAAAATATTTCTAAGCCGATTGGTATACTTTAAGGTGGGTATAGGACCAATATTATTGTGCGTTACAAACATCAGCACAAACCCAATATACCCTCCTCACTAAAGTGGTGTAGGGTGTAAAAAGGAAAATCGGATTCTTTTAGATTCTTTATAATCAATAAACACCACTTTTATAGAAGGTGTTACTTTTGAAGTGTTAATAAATGTTATTATTTTGGAAGTACTTCGTTTTATTTTTGATGGGAATCTTAAAATAACGTAGTTCATAGCCTTAATAGGAATCTTAACATTATACAGAGAAAAAAATAATCGAGAAATCCGTACTTGAATCCATCCTGAGCGGTTTCAATAATACTTAACAAAATCAAGTACAATATATGAACCATATGATACACCGACCATATGATACACCAGTAAAATTAAGTTTTGCCTATTTTTAGATCATTAACATAATTTTGAGTCCGAATGGGGGCCATATGGGGGCACTAGGCGAAATAATGACAAATTTCAACCATATTCAGTAACGTTTGTTCATTAGTCAAAATATAAGTATTTGCTTAATTACATCAAATTTTCTTGGAAGTTGCAACCTGTAGCGTGCGCACAAGATTTACATCATGTCAGCTAAATCGACTCAGAAAGTTAATCTGAGTCGACTGGTACACTTTAAAGTGGTTATAGGACCAATATTTTTGGGTTTTATAAACATCAGCACAAACGCATAATAACCTTTCCATTATAGGGTACAAATACTTTTTCAAGTTCAGAAAATCATAATTATAGACTTTTGTGGATCTAAGTGATCGATTTGATTAAAGCTCAAATATGTGTATATGTGCTTTGATTTAAGAAAAAAACTTTATTGTAAGATGTAAGAGGCTTGAAATTGATTTGAGAATGTCTTGAATTTGAATTCATAATTTAGTAAATTTTCGCAAAAAACCTAATTACAAAACATGTAAGAGTTCAATATTCGCCATTGTTATAAGTTAAGTTGTTAAAGCTGTAAGCCAATGACCGATTCATTTGGGTCCTAATGGTGCCGTTATGTTCCCATGTAATTGATCCTACGAAAACAAAACATATCCGATTTTTACACGGTTATGATATTTTGTGGCACGAATGAAAGTTTCTGATATATGTGTCCATATTAGAGAGAGCCGCAGGTTCATGCATTATTGGATGGTGGAGCGTCAAAATATCCATGGACGTTATGACATACTTAATTGAATCATAGTGTCCATGGATAATAAGGACAAAAGTGTCATAAATTTCATGGATTTAAAAGAGTATATTCATTAAAGCCGGTATTCGAAATACCACAGAATTTAAAACACCTACGGCCGGCCAAATGCCGGCTATACAGCATACATTTTTAAAGGAATCCAAAATGCAACATATACAAAATTTGGAGTTATTCTTTTCAAGATAAGAGTTTTTCATTCCTAAATTCTAAACAAATTTTCACAAAAATTTCTGTTTTAAAGTGTCACAATGTCCATTAACATTATGAAACTTTTAAGAATTGTCACAACGTCCATGGAGACTATGACACTTTTTAGTGTGTCATAACGTCCATGGATATTATGTCACTTAGATTGTATCATGCCACCGTATTGTTCCGCATAGAAACTCATTCCTGATATTTGTCAAGGCAGCGCAGAGCAGAGCAGAGGCAAAAGAAGTTTTGTTTCCCCAACCTCCAAAAGGAAGTATAATACATGATTCGAAAAAGCCGAAATAAGGTATTGCATCTTTCGACTTTAAGAGTTATGTTTTTACATTTTGTATCAATATGTTTAAAGCAAAAAGACCAATAGAATGTT
Source organism: Lucilia cuprina (assembly GCF_022045245.1). NCBI lineage: Eukaryota > Metazoa > Arthropoda > Insecta > Diptera > Calliphoridae > Lucilia > Lucilia cuprina. Next base: position 21,834,640 of record NC_060950.1, read on the forward strand.
TTAAAACTATTGAAATTAAAATTTTTTATCATGTGTATAAATGCAGATTCTTATTGCAACTGCAACTTGATGCGAAAAAATACATTATTTATTCCATTACCCATGAATTTAAAATATGAAAAACATAAACAATTTTCTTGTTCTATGTTTATTGGATTTATAAATTCACATAAACAAACAGACAAACCAACGAACGCACTCACATAATAAAGGATTTTTAAACAAAAGTAACAACTACAACTAAAACATGGACAAAAATTGAAAAAATTCCAACAAGTTACAAAAATAACTTGAAAGCTTAAATACACTTACAAGACATACACTCACACGTTCACTCACCTTAACAAATTTAAAGGAATAATACATTGACGGTGGTAAAATTGAAAAGGCCCTGCTATAAGCCGTCCATAGATTTCGATTCTTATTGAAACTGGAACTGACCTCTTTCATTAAGTTTTTAAATATACTCTATGTATTTGGGCTTTAGTCTGCATAACAGCAGTGGGTAACAGTATGCTAAAAAGGCCTTCTCGAAGGACTTATAACAATTTCCTTTACCTCTAGCTGCCTTTACATACACACAAACATAATTACAACTTTAAAATACAACTGTAAAGGAACAAAACAAAAATAAAAAATCCTTAAGGTAGGAAACATTCTCTTTACAAATGCGACAAATGAAGCAAACATCATACAAGGCGTCTGGTAGTCGTAGCATGGGTCACAGGGATGACTATGATTCCAAAAAGAAAAAAAAAAACATAATACAGCAACATGTATGAATGTCCGTCCAAATGTCTGTCGGCTTTTATAACTATGACGCGAATGATGCAGATGATGATTGGTTCATCTGATGATTCTACTGTTGCTGCTGCTGCAACATCATCTTGTATGGGAGATTGAGGCAAAATGAAAGAATGGACGACTAAACAAAATAGACAATTATAAAATGATGACAATTACACAACATCACATTCATTGAAAGTATGACGATTATATGCTAGACATACATATACACTTCAAGCCTATACGAACTTAAATGTGATAAGAAAAGTAATTTTAAATTAAAGTTGACAAGTGTGAATTTTGACCACCGAGTGTGAACGACTTAAAAATGCATTTTATTGTGGGAAGTTTCAGATCAGTTTGCTTTAATAAAAGCTTGTTAGATCTGGTATATATATTGAATTACTTTTATTCATGTTCAGACTTTGATCAGTTGAAACTAGAACCGTACTTTACCCACCAAACAGCAGTGTTTTAACTGTAGGAAATCCGCGATAGAAATTCAGAGATATCAAGGAGAATCATCGCATAATAACTATTCTCAAAATAAAATATGTTATTATATATCTTTGACCGAAAATAGGATCCACCTAAAATAGGATCCACGCCTGTTCTGCGTTTTTTCATAGACAAAAACTTATTCACTAAATGTATTAACTTCCGATGTTCATTTTCCTGTATTTAATGCCTAAAAATTTTCCAATTAGTATTCGTATATCTGTTATATCTGGAATAATATCAATTCCATGATATTTAAAGCAAATTTCGACAAAAGCCTGTGTATTTCAATAGTGTTTCACTGTCCTCTCTGCATGCTCTGCATTCGTCCAAATCTTGACATCCTCACTAACATCAGACTCGAGCATTTTGAGGATGCTTCTCGTTCTGCTCTCGTTATGGTCACTCCACGGTATATTTGCATTTTTCTTAACGTTTCATTGTTTCAAGACGACTTATTGGTTTCTCTCATCCATTTTAAAAATTCTGCCTCGTTGCGTGAAATGCTTATGCGTTCGTCAGGTTAGTTACCTCGAGCTCCCGTTCCTTTTAAGCTATTATATTTGTTTTTACGTGTTATGATGTATTCGGCTAAAGCATTCTTACTACAGTTTCATATTTACTTTATGAATGATATATATCGCCCTAATTAGGTTCTGGTTGTTGGTAAATATTTTAAGCTCTTTTGACGCCATATTTATTCTAATCAATCTAATCATTTCTGTCAGAAGTCTAGTACTGTTATTCGGTAAACTTTGGTATACTTCTGGTTCTGAGTCTTTACTTTGTTCCGTAATTTAGAACTATCCGTATAACAACAGATCACGACGGGTACTTACACTAATTGTCCTAATAATGTTCCGCTTGACAAAGACACTCTATCTGGGATCAGTGTTTCAAATCACGTCTGTAGCCTTTCAATGTGACCATTATACATAAATGACTGTCCTATAAATGTTTTGGCCAATTCGTTAAAAATTTGAGCTGTAAGTAGCTTCTCATATCTTATATATGTACATATGTTTCAAGAGGCAAAATATCTAGCAGCGTTTCCAGAACTTCAGTACTTATCAAATATACCCTATTAGCTTGTACGCTAACTCCCTGTAGTAGTTTGATATCACAATTCTAGTCCAAAGAAGCTCAAGCTAGAATTTTTTAAGTATAAGCTAGAACTTCTGTAATTAAACATTTATAATGCCATTGGGTCACAGTAGTAATTAGACCCCATTGCATGACTAAGGTTCACTCATCACCGATGTTCTCTATGTGGTGTCTTCAATTTAATTTCCGATCATGGATTAGTGATTAATTCTGTTTGTTACTGTCCTTGCCCGAAAAATGGAAGGCAAGGGATGTATAGGGAAATATCGTTGATATTTCATAACTTATTTATCTGTTCCTTTTCATGTAGTTGATTTAGTTACGGAGCACCAGATCAACATTAACATGATCTAGGGATTGGATAAGAGTATCAGTGTGCATATCCCCAGTGTATACAGTTTACTTTCGAAGGATTCATCTGTATAGTGGACAACATCATTTAACGAGGTTTCCACCGATCGTTAACATATGTAAAAGCTGTAATACACGGTTGTCTGATCTTACAACGTTGTCAGTAAAATATTAAGAAAATGTATAATAATCGTCTGAACTGACAATTTTTCATTTACAACGTTGTCAGAAAAAGTATTACCGAAAATATTGCAAGACAAAATTTGTAAGTTGACAGTATTATTAGACATTTTCTGCACATTTGACTGCCAACGTTGTAAGATCTAACAACCGTGTATACATAGCATAAGCGTGCTGTTTATATTTGAGTTTTTTTTTTTTGTTTTTTACCATTCTGTTGACTATCCGCTCCAAGATTCCAGATCTCTTCAGTTATTCAGAACAGATCTACGCAGAGGACTGTCCTCGAACGATTCAACCAGCGCACTGTGAAAAGAACTACTGTTCTCTTAAAAAGGACAATTGTTCGGCCAAGGATTTTGGTTTAAGGAAAACCAAACTAATATCGTAACAAATCAATCAATAAACTAAATTTTATGTTTTTATAACAATTATAGGAGATTATAGAAGAAAAAGGTGCGCAAAAGTTATGTCGGTATTAAAACTCAACAACACAACTACAATTTTTGTATACAATAAAAACAACAGTGGTTGTACTACTGCCGAAAACTCTCACGATCTTCTTAACCACCATATGACTAGACCAAACTCTGAAGCTGCAGCCATACCAACATACATTCAACATAAAGTGGCAACAATAACGCGCTATGTTAAGAATTCTGGCAAAAAGTTCTGAATACAAAAAATATAAAAAAAAGAAAACTACACTACCACAACAACATTAAATACTATAAAATCTTCGGAAGCCAGAATTATAGTTTGAGGTTTTAGTGTAGGGTGGTGCCTACAAAGTTTTCATGTTCTTAAGACTTAAAACAATCAGTAGAAGACTTTTTACAGCAACAATAGCAAGCAACAGCTAACTCCTTTCGCTATGTGGGGATATGGAATTTTTTTGTAACACACATCACTACCAAACATATTACGGCATGTTTGGAGTCTTTGGTATTAATCCCTTCTCTAAAACGACAAATACGTTAACAATTTTTCATTATTATATGAAATCTTCTTATTTTTTTTGTTTCGCTAAGCATTCTTAGCTCTTCGCCCTTCGGCATTTGCTTCTAGTAGTAGTGTCCAACATCATTGCTTAAGTCTTTTGAAGACGCCTTATTGGCGGCTTCGTTACCTAAACATGTTGCACATTTTGGTTATAAATACAGAAAATACTAAAAGCAACAACAAGAACACAAAAACAATATTGTGGCTTAATCGTTTTTATACTTGGTTAATAGAGAATCTATGTCTGTAAGAATGAGAGTGAGTGTGTCGTTTTTTTTTTTCTTAATAATTTGTTTCCCACAATAGTTGTGGGTGGCAGTCAAAAAGGTCCTTGTTGTTTGTCGCTCCAGTTTCTTGTGCTTAATTTTCTTAATTGCCATCGGTTTACTTTATTGGTTCGATTTTTTTTCTTTTAATTTTTTTGTTCTAGTCAAGACAGTAGTGTTGTAGTAATGTACGTATTTACGTTTTATAGTTTTTTTTTAAGAAAAATGTAATTCTTTTCTATAAAATAAAAAAATATAGTGGCAGTTAAAGAAATCATTGGTTTATTTGGGTGGCGCTAGTAGTTAGTTGAAAGATTCAGCCATAAAGAAGAGAAAAATAATTTGCATATGCATTGCTGGAAAGAAAAAAAATAAACGCTTTATTTTTATAAGTTTTTCTATATGAATGTGCGAGTATATAGTAAGTACTAACTTCGATGGTAAAATAGGTTTAAACTGGCGTCAAGTAGTCGTGATGATAATTGTTTTTGCTGTATATCAGCAGAGGTTCTTTAATTTTACAAATATATTGAGAGGCATATATGTCATAATCAAAACTTGTTCTTGTTGTCATTAAATGAGAGCAGTTTAAATGAGTGATCAAATCAGAGCTTAAAATAAAGCCATATTATAGTTTGTGATATTGTGGAGTCAGTTAATCAAATTAAAAGCGTTGTAACTATTCTTGTAACGTTGTTGGTCTGAAACAACTTCCTGACAACTGTTATTAAATGTCAAGAACTCCAAATGGACCACCTGAGTTCGGGGTTTATATCATTAAATATGTTAATTGGCCATTCGTTGGCAATTTCATTTTCCCGTATGCTCTCGAATTGAGGAACCCAAATCAATTCGACAGAAAACGTTTCGTCCTTTTCATTTCAGAAATTTTATTGGTCTATGACTCCAGATTTTTCTCCGACCATATCTATGACCTCAGACATTGCGACCTTATACCGACTAATTATATCATCATTTGAATAGAAAGCACAGCAGCTACTCACTTCATGACACTACCCATCACATTACCCCATCAGAAACAGGCATACAGAAAAACGAGATGACATCTGACCTAGGTGATCCAACGAAATCAAAACGTTGGTAAATAAGGACATGCGAAAGAGATAGATAGATCACTTGAAGAACTGCAGTTTGAATTCTGGTGTTAGTAAGTTGTGGTCAAGGGAAGTCGAAGTGTTTTTCGTGAAAACCAGCTTTGAAGATCTGATTTCACGGTGTTATATGGTTCTGCCGATTCTTGCTGCCCTGTTCCTTAACTTCCGAGATGCAAAAATATTATTTCGGTTAAATATTCGGCGTCTCTATGTGATCCATAGATTGAAACACGAAACTAGCAAATAAGCCGAGGACTTATTTTTACTCACAACTCTGCCATGTGGGCAATCGGTTCCGGTAGTACTAGATTATTTGGTTCTCCGGTTCGACCTTAAGTCAAATCATACCTAAGTTACAGCAATTTATAGTCACGGCAGACTAGAGCTACTGGTAGTACCTCTTTTCTCCAGGATTGCAATAACTTCAAGATGGGGAAAGATTAATCAAAACAACATCTACAGTTTAAAATTTATCCATCGCGGAGAAGAAAAGGGTCGCGTTTTTGGTTCCTACAAAATATCCGTGCTGATGTTAAACACCTTGACGAGCGGATTTACAACATGTCAGTGATCAGTCATTCCGGTTCTAAAACCTGAAACTTTATCCCTAATGTCACGAAGACTTTTAATGCTTATATCTCTCCCATTATCATGCCACATAACGCAGCTCATCACCTACAAGCTTTCATCATAATGATCAATACAACCCCAGAAGAGATACTTCGACATTCACATTGTCGAACAATACAAGCGAAGATCGTGACTTGCATAGTTTAGAAATAAACTTTCCGAACACCGTAGAGTTAAACAAGACGAACCTCAAGGCGTAATACTATCGCCATTGTTTTTATCTACTTGCACTTCTCACATATGATGTGATGTCTTATGCGAGCGACTATACAAGGTCCAGAATATTAAGTAATCTCGATGAAATATGAGATGAAATATTTCACTTCTTCATTCTGCCTCCAAAATATTGAACATTTTCATCACTAAAACAATGTCAATTCCATTAACACAAATCCTCGTAGATATCCTTTGAGTACCCATCTCGCGTGTTTGAGGGTGATTACGTAAAGTAAATACTACAATCAAGAAATCGTAATCCTGTCAATCCTTACTAAAAAAGAATAGTTGTAATACTTTGAGAAATTGGCAAACGGTTCCATACTTACAAAAATTCAGAACCACTGCACTATTAACAACATCGTCTATTTTTTCTTGTTCAACAATCATACTTATAGACTTCGAATCTTTATAATGTTTTGCGATCTCTTAAAAATAGATCCTTGTCTTTAACTTTCACATATGAGTGAGTAGTACATGTAAGTTGTGCTGTTGGGTATGTTGCTATGTATGTATGCAGGGAAATGCCTAAACATTTAGTAAGTTTCCTCCTAAAAACTACTGCCACCAACAACGATTATCTCTAATAGAACTACCACAACTAAGCAATAACTAAAAACGTAACACCCTCAATTATTTAAGACTAAAATAAAACAGCACACACATACACACACAAATTTCAAATCGTAAAAATCGAAATCAATTAAATCTTAATACAAATACTAATCATTGGTGTTTTTTTTATTTTTGTTATGGTTTGTATGTAGTTTTTCTAAATAGTTAAACATTTAAACGTAGAAAAACTAAAAGATGTTGGAGTATAAGTGAAAAAAAAGTTTAGTTAACCAATAAGATTTTTATCATTAAATAGAACTGTTGCTTCAATTGCAAATTTAAATTGTTAATTTACGTTTACAAAACATCTTTACAAGCTTATACAAACTTACAAGAAAAACCCAGCGGATTTAAAAAGAGACGATATCTCTTTCACGGAGTATTTATAGACAAATGTATATATTTTTAGCAGAGTGATTGTTAGTCATTACTTTAGTGTTAGAAGGTAATGCAATGATGATATCAATATCAGAAAAAAAGAAGCCAATAGTCATATTAATCTCCTCATATAATCTAGTGAGAAGTTGTTACAAACCCTCCCGGAAACGTTTCGATATCTTTGTAACTAAAATATGTCTTTAAAACGAGCAAGCAACACCGAACTGCAGGGTTTATTTAAATAAACACATGATGCTAAAAACAATAAGACGATTTCTTAGAAATTGTTAAATTAATTTTCATCATAAGACAATAAAAATTTCAAAAACTAAAAAGCAAACCACAGAAATACAAAATGTACAAGTCCTTTAATTGTTTTTGCAAACAAATACATAAATATTAACATTCTGATACTTGAAAGAGTTCAATCATTTAATCAATACATAATATCTAAACCACCGACAAACGATAATCAGTTGTAGCACTAGTCAGGAAGGCTAATGTCATCCTAAAATTAATTAACCTAATTAAGATGAAACATGTTAATTGAATATGTAAAAGTTTTTCTCTAATTTTTCTTTAATTAGTAATCATGGACCTTGAAATTTTAGACCAATTTGACCACAGAAAATTGAATGATTTGAGTCGTCAGAGCTCTTGACATTTTTATGATCTTGATTCCAAGAAATGACTTAACAAAGATCCGTTGTGTATCTATGGACGTTATCTCGACACATGACACTTTCGCGAATTTATAGAAAAAAAAATAAAACAGCATAAAGGCGAATATTTTTACTAGTCTGGGTAAGTCTATGTCTTCTAGATTCCAAGATATGACCCCATTCAATCAAATTATATCCAAACTTTTTGCCACGTTAAAAGTGCTCTCTTGTAAAATACGCTTTTTATACCCAACACCACTTTAGTGCGGAGGATATATTGGATTTGTGCTGATGTTTGTAACGCACAATAATATTGGTCCTATACCCACCTTAAAGTATTCTTATCGGAGCAGAATCATTTTCTGAGTCGATTATGCTATGTCCGTCCATGTGAACATTGTAATCAAACTACAGGTCGCAATATTGAAGATAATTCAATGAAATTTGGTTCGAAGAAATTCAATGAATTTGGTCTCAAGGACATTATTTCACCTAGCCCCCATAAAGCTGAACCCCCAGAATAGGGCTTGCAAACATTGTAATCGAACTACAGGTCGCAATTTTGAATATAATTTAATGAAATTTGGCACATGATCTTGCATGGTACCGATCTGAAAATGGTTAAGATCGGTCCATTAGGGTATAGGGCTTTTAAGTTCATAATTATGTTTAATATACTCGTATGTCGACAAAAAGCTGCAAAACCAAGTTCTATACTAGCCTTGATGACCCTCATGAACTTTATAATTATAGGGTTTCATTTGACTCTAACCCCTATAAAAAGTCCCCTTAAAATTTGACTTTAATGTCCACAGTTTTATTCAACAAAAAATGGCTTAAGCATATCTGAGGCAAAGTACAATTCAACTTAAATGTTTTCTATGAAAACTTAATCACATTTTACTTTTTGTAACAGGTGTAGGGTATTATATGGTCGGCCTCGCACGACTATAATTTCTCACTTGTTTTAAATAAGGGGTCTACAGATATATAGAGTCATTAATAATATATATTCGAAAAATATCATATATTCAATGATCTGCATTGAAAACACTTACTTACTCAACTGCACATACGACTCTATCTACCAATAAGTTTATACATTATTCGGCCATATTGTATGTACATTTTTATCATATACCCGTAATAATTTTTAATTTTTTCCATGTCTACAAACTGGACCAGTATTATCAGTATGCAATCTCTTCATTTTTAGTGTTGTTGTTTAATTTTTTAATTCTTATTTTTTTGGGCGAATTTTAAACTGCTGTAGATTTTATTGAGAGTAAAAGAAGAGAAGAAGAGTCGATCGAGTCTGAATGTAATGTTGTCACGATATCAAAGCATTTTAATTGGCCGATTTATAGATTTAATTACGTATTCATGCGAAACATCGAAACCGTGATTCGTAAAAACACACACGCTGCTATTTCGCTGAAGATGTTATTTTTAAGACTTTTTTTGCAATATTCTCTAATTCATATCCCTCCACCCCTTTTTCAGGAAGCACAGCTTATTTAGTTGAATAATGTTCTGAAAAAAAGGTTTGTTTTTGTTGGTTTATGTGTTGTTGCTGTTGCTGCAGCTGATGATATTGTCGTTTTGTTTGCCATGATGAGAAGAGAACTTTTAGAAAAGATGCAAAATTGCTGATGTTGTTTTACTGATGTTGATCATATCGATTTGTTTGTTGTTGTGTCTTCGTATCTTTTTTCTTTCGTTTTTTGTCCGATTTAGGAAAAGAAAACGTAAAATTTGCATTGTTGGTTTGGTTGTTTCTTTTTCCGTTAAATATTTTAAATTTGAATAATTTAAATAAAAAATTGTTTTTTTTTTTTAACTGATGTGGTCTCTTAAATGTATTAAGAAAGATATGTAAAATTGATAGTTTGCTTGTTATTATTGGCCTTGGTAGAACTAAATTTTTAAAAATTAACATCACCAGTTATTCCTTATGGTGGTTATAGTATTCCCTTGCACTTCGAATTTAACATTGGGAAAATATTCCCAATATTTATAAAGTCTTTTCAGCAGAGTTCCTTTATGATGAAAACTAGAGAATACTTAAAGTATGATAATCTTTCGGAATCTATTCTAAATTAATCCCAAATTCCCAATATTACGATTTTTAAGGATTCGAACTAAACGAGTGCGAATTAGTAGTGTCCTAGCGCTTAACCCAACTCTCCAAATATCGCAGCTTTTGTTTTCATATGTAAAGGACTACTAGATTGTGTATTATGATTATCCTCATTTTTCAAGTACAGAAATGAAAAAGCCGGGGCAGCTGCCGTGGATGAATAGTGTAAGTAATAGGATTCACACCCATTTCGACAAATTTATGAACTCTAGAAGACGTTCTAATTGAATGTTTGACAATTCGGGTAGATCACCAAAATAGGTCGATCCAAGCGTCCGAAAACGGACCTCCGCCAATGCGGAACGATCGCAGAGAAGATGAGAAATAGTCTATTTTTCATTCTCGTTTTGACAACTCCTACAGTAATCGTTGAACGGCAGACCCATGCGTCTAGCATGGTTACCAAATTTACAGTTGCCAGTGATAATCGATATCAGCGTACTTAACTGCGGTCTTTGGAGACCAAGAAGACATTTGTGGCCACAGTACTCTACATATTGAGCACGTGTGTTCACGCGACCATGTGTCGCGAGCAATGCAGAGGCAGTTTTCAGTGATCTGCCTCTTTATTAAAAGTAGTGGTATACCGCAGAACTGATCTATATCTAGTCTACTGAGCATAGTGCCAGCTCTTGCCTTTACCCAAATTAGGGTAAAGGGACATGGGATTATACGTCTCTCTTTGAGAGACGTCCGGCATTCATGGACAATTAAATTAAAAAGTAGCTTTACTAACGGTATAAATTCTGATATCCCTGTTAGATATCCTATAATACCTTAGCCAATTTACCGCCCTCCTTATCGCCGATATTTCAGCCTGAAGGATACTACATTCATCATTGAGTCGGAAGGAGATTTTCGTTTCAAATTCCTCAATGAAAATGCCACCACCAACTCCTTTCATCGTCTTGCATCCGTCAGTATACACTCGGAAGCAATTATTTAGCGCAAGGAGAGATTCTTCAGTTTTAATAACTGCCTCAAAGAGCTAGTGAACATTCATTGGATTTATGCCCCAGCATGTTCCTATGGCCTTCCTACAAACATATAGTGCCGTAATGGCTTTAGTACGTTTGTACTCTAAGATAGCTTCCTATCAAGGATAACGGCCAGATATTTAGCGCTGTCCGAGAGTTTTAAAACTTCTCCGTTTAGGCAAGGAAATAAAGGAATTTTTTCTAGAAAGTAGCACTTGTTCCGTTTTACTAGGATTTACACCAAGACTCCACGAGCTGATGATCTTTAGTGCTTGTTCTAACCTTGTTCTAGCAGCATTTTTGATTCTTTATCATATTCCTTTATCAACATTCCTAACTGTCTCTGTTTTCAGAGGAGTGAAAAACTTTCTTATGACCTAATCCGATAAGAGTAAGTCGTTGAGACTATCTGTCTCACCTTACTCCCTATTTCTATTGAGCACCATTCTGAATTCTTTATCATATATAGAAACGTTCTGCCAGTCTCTGTTTCAAGAGGAGTAACAGACTTTCTTATAACTAAATCCGATGAGAATTAGTCGTTGTAAGTACCTGTCTGATCTCCAACTCGAATTAAAAACGAATTAAAAATCCTACTGCATGCCAGAAGTAGGGACAAATTGTTGTCGAAGTGTTTTACATGAACACCTGCCGTGTTGGTCGTTTTACAGGGTGTTCTTTTTCAACAACTGGTTGAGCTTCTGTGACGACTCACCATCGTCTCATTGCGCGAAACGCCGGTGGCACTTTTCCTAATTACTTTAGCTATCTGATTATGATCATTGCTATCCGTTCCTTAACTTTCGAGGTGGAAATCATTACTTCCGTTTACAACCACGCAGCTGGGATGGTAACAGCATCTAGCATACTGCACATTCATTCATAGAGAACAATATCCGACACACTCATTCTAGATATACAGCAACTCCTTTCCAACGCTTGGTCCCACATTCAGACTGTCGAGAGTTTTAACGTGAGCACCTGCCGTGTCGGCCTTATCTCACGGTGGTCTTTTTCATCCACAGGGTAGACTTGAGAACGGTCTACCATCGCCCCTTTGTCTTCAATGAAGACTCAGGTGGTAATTTTTGCACATTGGCTATGACCGGTACCATGCGCAAGTACTTTGCTGGAGTACTCGAGCTATCTAATCTTTTGCCAAAGTAGTCACGTTGTAAGACAACCACACTACTATGGCTCTGTTGATTCGGCAACAGCACCTAGAGACGTAACCGGTGGACCGAAGCACGATCCATCCATAAGCCGTAGACATCGTTCTTACTCACAGTGACACGCTGTGGTAAGTCTGATATGTGGTAAGTCTGATATGAACCCAGCACACATCTCATTTATCCGACACATTCATAGAGAAAAACATACGACACACTCATTTAGGTATACGGGTGGATGAGTCCCGCATACCTCTACATTCAATCCGTATCATATACAATTGACTCCAACCCATTTCCAACGCTTAGTCCCACAGTCACTCCTCTGTGGGGTATCTGTTGATTTTCGGAAACAGCACCGAACTCTTATCCCGAAATGTTGACTATTATCATGCATCAGTCTTTTAACCGCAACTAACTCTTCCCGCGAATTTGAGCTTAAATCAGCCACTACGTGGATCCCGAAGGAACCTCAACCAACTGACCAGCCAGGACATAGTCCTGCGGGCAACTGGCCACCCGTAGTACCATATTATGCGGTGCTCTGGTCAGACCTCTGGCAATCTCTGCAAGGACTAAGCCAAGCGGTAGACTGAAAACACCAATTTTTCAATCCCGGTCAGATTGGAGGTATTGGGCCCTCTTTATTGCAATAACACCAAGGCGGAGGTCTCGCCAAGGTAACATGCCCCCGGGGGGAAGTCCCACAGTAATTGAACTTATCCTGATATAGACTTTACATTACATCAGTCTTTAAGAGAAACACACTCTTTCCTCAAATTTGGGTTTACATCACAGCCACAATGTGGCTCCCAAAGGAACTTCAACTAACTGACCAGTCAGGACATGCTGCGGACAATGGGCCATCATTTCAAGGAAAGTCCGAGAAGTGAAGTGACAACATCAGTTTAAAGTCGCGGCTTTGAAGTTCCCCTGGATTGTAAAACACCTAGACGCGGTCTATCATTAAGGACACATGCCCTAGGGGATCAGAAGCAGGTACGTTGAAATTATGACCCATGTGGAAGAAGGGTAAATGTAAATTTGAAAACGACAACATACACATCAACTCCCACTTCCCATTTCCGAATATATAATATGGATATATAAATATATTACAGTTAAAGTTTCATAAGATTATATTGCATTATATAGAACTCAATCGGATAAAATAGATAAACTAATTCACGCATTTTTCTTAATTTCCATCTAGTCATATTATCAAAGAAACTTTTTACGAAAAAGTACGACAAAAAAAATTAAAACAACATCGACAACTTTAACATCGTAACTGTCGGTGTTGTTGTCGTCACCAAGATCGCCATCATCATCATTATTCCCATCGACGTCGTCGTAGTCATCATTCGCAGCAGCATTGTCATGATCATTGTCCAAATCATTCGTACATATTCGTGTCTACATGTTGCAAATAGTCAATGTTTTGTGACAATAATTGTCGCCAATATGGTGGTAATCTATGGACTTGTGTGTAGAATTTTTACCATTTTTTTGCACTTTTTTTCTTCTTGTTGTTGGCTTGTTTGTTGTGTGTATGTATTTTTGATGATTTGGGCTGCTGGAAAGGAATCATTTGCTGTTGTTGTAGTATTGCATTCTGTTACATCTTCTTAGGCTTAAGAACAATTTTCTTCTGGTGGCTCAAGGTGGCTTAAGGAGTTTTCTAGTGACAATACGTGTTACTCGTGTTAAGATGCTCGTTGTTCTTGTCGCTCGTTTTTTTTTCGATAGTAGTGGATTTGTTTTTTGTTGCTGCAATTGTTGGGGTTTGTTTAAAGCCAGGCTTTCAAGAAGTCAAGTCTTTGGTAGGAGAAGTCAAAGTTAAACTTACAATTGTTGTTGAAGGTTTTTTATTGTGTGTGTTTTTTTTTTGTTAATGTTTAAAAATTTTCTTCAAGTCGCAGTTGTCGATTGTCTTGTTGTCGTTTATGTTTAAATGTATTTTATACCGTGTTGCAGTTGTTGCAACTTAAATAGGTATCATCTTAAGTTATTTTTTTCCAGCGTATTGTAGTAATTTGATGGTAGTATTTATTTATTTGTTTGTCTTAAATTGTTACTCCAACCAAAGACCAATTGGTTTCAATTGGTTTGGTGAAGTTTCTTTTTTTCTTCTCCAACTTTATCCTCTCTAGTTTGTCTAAACTGTATGTTTTCTGTCCCCAAGAACAAGATTCAATTCACTAATTTTTTTCATTTTTTTTTTCATTTCTCTTTTTTTTGGCAAGATGTTGTTAATGTTTTTCTAAAAACAAAAAATGTGTAGAATTTTAAAAATAATGTTAAGTTTTGTTAATTTTAACAATTTTTTGTTTTGTTGTAAATATTCGTTTTTCCTAGCAAGTCATTACAAGACTGTGACTTGTGATTGTATTTGCTAGGATATGTTAATTTTGTTGCTAGAATAATTCTACAACAATGTATTAGATTTAAGGGATTTAATGAAATCCCTGTCTAAAGATTTCATCAAAAGTGTGAATTTTTTTTTAATTTTTTAATAAGAAATCCAAATTTACCTTTAAAATTGGATTTATTTTGAGTTTCTTAAGATTGCTGTCTGTCTGCCTTTTTCTCATATATTCAAACATCTAATTTGTTTTAAAAAATCCAAATACATTTTCACTTTTAATAAAATTTTTATTTTTTTTTTTTTTTAATTACAGAATTTCCGTTTATTTGTATCTAAATTAACTAAAGAAATTACAATTTAATAAATAAAATTTAAATTACAAAAAAATATATAAATACAAAATATACACCTGTACCATAATTTAAAACTGCACCTTAAAAATTTCCATTGAAACATTTCTATACGAATGAAAATGAAAATCAATCAAATCAAAAAGCCAAAGCCAAAACAAAACAATATTTAATTTTCAATAATCATGCTTAACGCTTGAATTGCCACTATATAGGCGCTCCCAATAAATTTTTAATAAAATGAAAAAAACACAAAAAATATAAATAAAATCATTAAAAATATTGTGATTACAAAATACCGACAAATAAATCTATAATACAATGCTGCAGCAGCAATATATACTATAAAAATATATAAAAAGACTGTAATAAATTTGAAAAATTTTGTTAACAACATTTTTGTTCTTGTTGTAGTTATATTCAATTCTATAAATATTATTTTGTACATTTTTCTATTTTATTATCATTTTTTTAACAATTTAAAATAAAATATACAACCGGAAACTAGTTACTCTGAGCGACGAGTATACAATCATGAGTAAACTATATAGAACGAACGGATATCTAAATGTTTATTGTTGAGTACTAGTAAAATATTTAAATACAAACATACTTATGTAAATGTCTACAAATACCTACATACATATAATAACAAAAATATAAAAAAATATAAATAAACATTGATGAAAATTCATTCAATAATACGATATGAATATTTATTCAAATCAACAAACATACAAATAGACACTCACATACACACACAAGAGCTTTACATAAATTGCACAAACCTAGTGAATTGTAAAATTTGTTTTAGTTTCAAATTTATTTTTTTTTTAAATAACAAAAGAAAAAATTGAAAATACTTGAGAGAAAAAAAGTGGGGAAAAAGTTTAATTTAAATGTGAAATATATTAGTTTATTGGCATATTGGCCGATTGAAAATCATCACAATAGAATAAACAAATTCGCAGTTAATATTTTTGATACTAGACAGATAATAAACTAAAAAAGGGCTGTACAATATGAGGCCCTTCTTCTTTAAAGACATCATATAGAAAAAGTTTTGATTCTCTTTGTTATTTAATATAGACTAGTCTATAGTCTCAACTATAATCTGATCTATAGTCTCAATTAAAGACTGGTCTATAGTCTCAACAATAGACTGATCTATAGTCTCAACTATAGATTGATCTATAGTCTCAACTATAGATTGATCTATAGTCTCAACTATAGACTGGTCTATAGTCTCAACTATAGACTGGTCTATAGTATCAACTATAGACTGGTCTATAGTCTCAACTACAGACTGGTCTATAGTCTCAACTAAAGATTGGTCTATAGTCTCAACTATAGACTGGTCTATAGTCTCAACTATAGACTGGTCTATAGCCTGAACTATAGACTGGTCTATAGTCTCAACTATAGACTGGTCTATATTCTCAGCTATAGACTGTTCTATAGTCTCAGCTATAGAGTGGTCTATAGTCTCAGCTATAGACTGGTCTATAGTCTCAGCTATAGACTGGTCTATAGTCTCAGCTATAGAATGGTCTATAGTCTCAGCTATAGACTGGTCTATAGTCTCAGTTATAGACTGGTCTATAGTCTCAGCTATAGACTGGTCTATAGTCTCAGCTATAGACTGGTCTATAGTCTCAGCTATAGACTGGTCTGTAGTCTCGGCTGTAGACTGGTCTGTAGTCTCAGCTGTAGACTGGTCTATAGTCTCAGCTATAGACTGGTCTATAGTCTCAGCTATAGACTGGTATATAGTCTCAGCTATAGACTGGTCTATTGTCTCAACTATATACTGGTCTATAGTGTCAGCTATAGACTGGTCTATAGTCTCAACTATATACCGGTCTATAGTCATAACTATAGACCCAAAATTCTTAATAAAACATTTAGTGTCCGTTTGACATTTTCTGAAAAAGCTGAAAGCGGAAATAGTTATACTTCCGGAACTTAATTCTGTGATACCCTGATGACTGATCAAAATACTGCCTGTCAATGTTTGTACAACTCGGGTCTTAAATTACAAACATTTAAACAAATTCATGAATGAATGAAAATACAATACAATTTCAATGGAAATACATACATATATCTCTTCAATATTAAAACTTTTAAAGGGTGTGACGTCAGAAAAGAATAAACTTTATATAAAATTAAAACGTTAGACTTGTTAAAGTATATATGTAGGTAAATAAATGGTGCTCGTGTTTGAAAAACTGAAAAAAACTTTTGTTTATATTTATATAAATTAAATACAGAAAATTATCTTTTAAAGTTTCGTTTTTTATCTAAATGATTAATTACCGGTTGTTCTAGTATTTGTTTATTTTCAAACAAATAATTTATAAGTAATTTTTTAGTAAAGATTATTTTTTAGCGTAAGACGATGTAATAAATCTTTTAAAGTTTAAGACGAACAATATATTGTTTTGCACATATACATATTTAAAATAAGTAAAATATTTATGTCCGAAATATATGGAAACATACTTACATACATATACATAAATATAATTACTTTAAGAATATATAATAATAAAACAAAGTATAAGTAATAAAATTGTTTTAACGAAATATTTCTTTAATGCTCATACGTGCCCATTCACCCGCTATTTTTTGCCACAAAAAATATACACCTTATGCACTATATTTATTTGTCTGATGTTTTAGTTGTGTTGGTATGAGTTTTCTTGCCACAAAATTATTACACTCAAGTGTCATTAGTAAGTTTTATTAGCTAACGTGTGTGTTACTTACTCTGTTGCTGTAGTTGATGATGATGTTGTTTTCCTTTTTCCTATTTACAACAAAGTAAAATTTAATAATACTTGAACATTTATTATACATTAAGAAATAAACATCAATATCAACAATAACAACAAGACAACATTAGCAACAACAAATAATAACATGACTTGTAGCAATAAACATTTTGTGAATTCATATAAAATTATTCTTACTTCCATGTTAACATGTATGAGAAAGTGGGAGCTATTTTTCGCACATATACACTTTCAAGTATGTATACATAGATATTTTTATCCATATTTCAAAATATTATTCCTTTATTCCTTCGTTATTAGACAGGAAATTTATGTTTCTTCACAAAATGATTCATAGTATTGACTTGTGCGACGTATTGATTTATACGAGGGTAATTCAAGAAATTTCGAAAAATTCTTATATGTTATTGTGTGTTCTGAAAATATGAGACGAACTATTTTTTTAGAACAAAACTTTTTTTGTTAAATTCAATAGAAATTTATTGTGATTGTCAAGGTGACTTTTTTGAAACGATGTAATATGACCCTATTACTACAAAAATTTTCTATGATATCTTGACACGATTTTTAGCTGTTGACAAATGTTATCCAAAATCGATGGGAGTTTTTCTTGGTCTAAAATAGAAATTAGTGGATAATTCTATTTTAATATATCGGTTCAAATTTCACCACGCACCATACAATCGTACCCCAGGAATTAATAATTATATTAAATGTTGTATTATTTTATTGTATTATTTGTATGTAGAAGAGTTGAAGATGCTTTAAATACGACGCATCTTCAACTTCACAAGAAAGGCAAACATTTTTAATTTTACAGAACTCTTTTTCTAGTGAAGAAGACACCGATATCTGAATTCAGCGGGTTCAGTTGTATGAAGGCTAGGTGAAAAAATTGCGACAAGCATTATTCGGGGCTTCAGTTGTATGGGGGCTAGGTGAAATAATGGTCCGATCATAACCTATTTTAATAGGCTTCGTCCCTGGAACAATATAAAATCATGTACCAAATTTCATAATCTTCGAAATTGCGATCTGTAGTTTGGTTACAAGATTTACGTGGGCGGACGGACGGACGGACATAGCTAAATCGACTAAGAAAATGATTCTAAGCCGATGGTACAATTACAATTTGTGTGCTACATCCCCCCGGGGGCCTGTTTCCACGATGAAATCTCCATCATGGTGTATTGCAATCCCCGGGTAAAGAGGTTCTACCAATACCTCTAGTTTGCCGGGACTATAAACTGGTGATGTCAAATGTATCCTTGGCTTCGCCTCGGAATGATTTCGCATGAGGTCTAACCAGAGCATCATATACTCTGGCACTACGGGTGGCCAGTTGCCCGCAGGACTATGTCCTGGCTGGTCAGTTGGTTGAGGTTCCTTCCGGATCCACGTAGTGGCTGTGGTTTAATACCCAAAATCGCGGGGAGAGAATGTTGGTTTATCCTATACCTAATGGGTTGGATAAATCTCTCTTCGAACAGGTCTGTGTTCAAAGCAGCATATGTTGGGTTCCTAAACCCGACCGGTATCTCTTACCGTTCGTGTAGTGGAACGTCAGTATATGCTGGGGAATTGTCTGGTCAGTATTCAATGGTTGCCTGTCATCACGTAGATCGATCTTTATGATCATGGGAATGGAATTGATGATAAAATTGGTAAAAGATCGGGAAATTTTCCATATATTAGGATTAGTACTGATCTAGTATGCTTTTTTACGCTTCGAGGAAGTTCTTCGGTGCTATTGTCATCTCATACATGCTGCGCGACTATTTGTCAGGGCAATTATTGGAATTAATTGACTTTGGAATTTCCTACTTCCTTTGTTACATGGATCCTGATCCATTTTGCTGGATATTTCAGACTACCAAATATGTCTCTAGGTGCTGTTGCCAAAACAACAGAGCCATCTCAGTAGTGTGGTTGCGCGGGCTTTAAAAGGTTAAGGAATGCATTGGGATGGGTCATTAGATGATGGAGATTGCATTTTTAATAATGCAATTCTCTTATGACATCATTAAGGGTGGTCACTTCCGCAATGTCGGAAGATTGAATTCATCTGATGTTGGGACTCGTCACCCCATTCTATCCGGACATCCATGTACAAAAATTGCTACCTGAGTTCTTCATAGAGGAATTCAGGGGCGCATGGTAGACCGTCTCTAGTCTACCCAGTGTCAAGGCAGGTGCTCACGTTAATCTTTCGACATTCATGTGTGTTACATCATTGTCCGTTATGTAGACAGGCCAGGACTCTGAAAATTCTTCTTTGTCAGACTTTCGTCAAAATGGTCAATATTGGAATTAATATTATTTATATACTCTTAGGAATTCTGACAAGAAAATTGAGTTTCTGTACATTCAATGAATACCCAGTAATGGAATTGAGATATTTCATCTTTTTTGATCTAAGCAAATATGTATATAATTTTGACTTGTTTTTAAATATTTCTGTGAGAAATTTTTGAAAAGTTTAAAATAAATAAAGAATAATAATATACCCATTTTATTTAAAAATATTTTTAATTTTAAACTACAATTTAAATGCCAATCTTAAGAAGTTTATAATTATTACAGAAAAACCTAGAATCCAAGTAATTAGCTACTTAGAACATCACACCTTAGACTTACAAAACCAGCAACAATTACATCCTGCCTGTGTAACCTTTAGAGAAACCTCCCCATTACATGATGGCGCTAAAGACCTCACGAACAAGCCTGACTTATAACACACCAAACCCTCACAAAGCAAGAGAAGAGTACATCTTTAACAGTCGACCGAAGGAAACGATTGTAAACCATGGATTTTCAACCGCAAACTTAAACAATCGATTAGATGAACTGAAATTAATGTTCAGAGGAAAAACAAGCAATTACAAATGTGAACATTTAAGTCGGTCATATGGTTTACAATTGCGTACTACAAGTTTGTTTGAATTTTATATTCATAAGTCGGGTAGAATTTTTTTAACACTGGGGAAAGATAATTTGAACAAATGTCTAATTATGGATCAACTTTTAAGGAAATGAGTGGCTACTGCTTGTTTCAATGATATATAAAACATTTTATGGTTTATGTACCAGTTATTTGTCTTGTATACCCCGGAGTATGGGATATTTTTTTGGTTGTAATTAATTGTGGAATAGTAAAGTGAATCTTTTGTGGAACTCAAGGTGCCAACTGCTTTAAGTGTGATCGTTAAATAACACGATCTACTCACAACAAAACTAAGTGTAGGGTACATAATAGGAAAAATGTTTATAACAGAGAGAAAAAGTTTAAGTTTAAAATCAACACCGGTGGCTAATACAAAAACATGTAAAGAATTTTCACATGCTGTAGACTGTTGACAACATTGTTTTTGGTTGTGTTTTTTTCGCAAACTTACAGATAGACATACAAAAGTCCCAAGAATGGACAGACGAAGGAATGGATAGATGATAAACAAGCATATTTGTAAAAAAGCAAAAGAAATAAAATATAAGTAGAAGTAATGGATTAATGAAATATTTAGTAAGTAGCGTTTTACACACAACAAACAAACATACATACACGATACTAAATAAAAGTACAAACACAGATACTCGTCCCCAACAACAGCGATTACAATTGCAATCGTAACAAGCAGCTACAAACAACAACAAACAACAACACAAACCGCCAGAACAGTGACACCAACATCCAAAGCAGCAAAAAAAACAACAGCAGCAGTTATAACAAAAATAATTCGTACTTTTAAATGTTTGGAAAAAGGATGAAGAAAAATAAAAACTAAACAGAATTTGCTAAACTTGTCTCCATTTCAAGTACAGAAGAACACATCTCTGCCGCTTAGAGGCTTGAATATGTGGCAGACACTATGTGTTTTTGTGTGTGTATATATGTATGTTTGCCAGTTTGTGTAAATTTGAACAATTGGCATCGAGTCAAAAAGACATAAGGCATTTTTATACTTGTATTTTTGGCGGCATTGCAACTACAACTTCTACTTTAACAACAACAGTCACAATATTTACAGCCATTTGCAACAAACATTTGTTGTAATTGTTGTAACAACAGTATACAACCTGTTGACCTACGCGTAACAAACTGCTTAACTACCTTAAATAGCTAGCCAGCAACCAACAAAACTCCAACCAACGTCAACGCCAACATAGCAATAAACACCATCAGAGTGTTCTTTCGTTACCCCACCACCACCATCCTCCACGGTGAAGTGTGAAATTTTCTAAAGCAACTTGGCAACAGCACCTTAAATATCAGTTTTATGTTGTTGTTGTTGTTGTTCTTACATGTACATATCTTGGTTTGTGCCTCTGTATGACATGACTGGCTGTGCCATGAACTTCAAAGAGTTCGTATTGTAGTCAAACAATCTCTATATGTGTTGTGATTTTTATTTATTTAAATATCTCGGTTATTTTGCTTTGTTCTATGTAATTTTTATGTCCTGTCAAAAAAAGGATGACTTTTTGAAGGGATGGTGTTTTTTGGAGAAAACCTTGACAGAATTGTAACTAAAAACGAAATATTTGCGACATAATTTTTTATTTTTAATAGCATTTTGAAAAAATTAAATATCAATGATAGATCTTTGAAACGATCATGACAATATCGAGTGTTTAACACTTAGCCAAGAAGATACCAAAATTGCGATATCTAGAATCAATAACAACCAAGCAGCGGAAGCAGATAGTTTGCCCGTGGAACTATTTAAGGCTGGAGAAGAAAAGTTCATTGGTTACATGCAATAACTAATTGATTAAATTTGACGAACATGTGTGCATAAAAAGGACGACAAATTATATTCTCCAACTATACCCATCGCATACAATATTCTTTCAAACTTGCTTTGTGATAGATTAAACGCTTAAGTCAACGTGATAATTGCTCCATACAAATGTGTTTTTTGACCTGTAAGATCGAATACAGACCAAATTTTTTAATCTTTTAAAAGACTAATTGACACTTACCATATTTTTGGTGACTATATATCCGATTCCGATATGAGAAAACTTTTTCGAAACTATGTTGAAGTTGGGACGATGATATGACAAAATGAGAGGTAACTGCAGTCTTTATTAGAACCAAGAGAGAATGAACGAATGTGGGTTTGTCAGTGTTAATAAATGTAAGACGATTTTAATGGTTTTAACTAATACCCCGTTCATACGAAGCAATTATTCGTGAATGGTTACATACAAAAGCAGATGAAGCCGTCATTGATCTAGAATATTTTGCGAACGAATGACACTTGTCTGGCAAGATAGTCCCTCGAGTATGCCCCAGAGAGAAAATACATAATCTTAGATTAAATCCTGAAAAATACGATTTAAATGGTTTCAACAAATACCCTGTTCACACAAAGCAATTATTCGTGAATGGTTACATACAAAAGCAGATGAAGCAAACTTTGCTCTAGAATATTTTGCAAATGATTGGCAAATGTCTGGCAAGATAGTTCCTCGAGTATGCCCCAGAGGGAAAATACAGAATCTTAGATGGTATGATATACTAAAAAAGCCTCTATCCGAATTAGTTGTGCGAATTTAGAGAAGAAGTGCTAAAGATCGAAGTATGACATAAACCTAAATCTCTAGTAATTATTGTGAATTAAGTAAAAACATGTGACGATTTTGTTAATCTTCGAATTCTTCTTCATCAAAATAAACTTCTGCAGTCAATATAAGTATGTCTTTAAGAAGCCTTCTAATCGAGGTTCAATCCATTGTGGCCACTCAGAATACGTACCATCATACTAACCACCAGACTTGCTCATTTTAAAGAGATTTCTTGTTTTTGTTCTCATCAGGGTTATCCCATACGATTTTTGTGGTTCTTCCTATCGTTTCATTGTTCCAAGATGGGATTCTCTCTCCCATATTTTTTAACTACCTCGAGCCTTTTAAACCTATTACATTCGCCCTTTCGTTGCCGACTACTTCCGAGTGGTCTGATAACCATATGATGTAAACTTTTCCTCTCTCTCAACTAGACAAACTACATAGAAATTAAGAATGAGGGGTTTTGCCAAAATCTAAAAGTTGTTAAGCATTAAGCTTTAAATTTAATGAATGATTGTTCACATCTATATATACAAACGTAAACACTAATATCCGATATACATATTCGCCAGATAATTTAAAAATTACTGCTTCACCAAACGAAGAAGGCGCTTGTCAGCGTACCGCAAAAACACGAAGTACATACAAACGAATAACATTTATCACCACTTCAATAGTAACACTTTATTCTCTTATTTAGAAGTTATATTAATACCCTACACCACTTTAGTGGAGAGGGTATATTGGGTTTGTGCTGATGTTTTAACACACAATAATATTGATCCTATACCCACCTCAAAGTATACCAATCGGCTCTGAATCACTTTCTGAGTCTAGCTATGTCCCTCCGTCTTGTAATCAAACTGCAGGTCGTAATTTTGAAGATAATTCAATTAAATTTGACGTATGATATTCTATTGTCCTAGGAACGAAGCCTATAGAAAAAGGTTTACATCGGTCTATTATTTCACCTAGCCCTCATACAAGTGAACCCTCCGAATAAGGCTTTTATGTTCACAATTATGTTTGATATACTCGTATCTCGACAAAAAGATGCAAAACTAAGTTCTTCATATATATAGGGGCTTCATATATTAGGTCCCCTATAAAAAACCTTCTTCAAAAGTAAAGTAATGACAAATGTCGGTTGTATTAACGAATTTATAATTCTCTAACTTTAAAACGACCTTAGTATATTTTAACAACTAATATGGGAAAAATGTGAGAATGTCGAAAGTTTTGTATTGAAATATTTTCAAAATATAAAATTATTAACGTGAACTTTTTATTTGTCGTTACGTTGACGATACTTTCGTTGCGGTACTGAGACAAGGTTCAATTCAACTTGAAGGCTTTATTGTGAAACTAAATCAAATTTATGGTCGGTCTCGCTCGACTATAATTTCTTACTTGATTTTTGCTAGGTTATACCCAACATTGAACAACATTCCTCTAATTATATTGCCTTCAAGATAATTTTCTTTTCCCTTTTAAACAACAAACATACATGGAAATATCGGAAGTGGAAATTCTAATGAAATTTTAGAAATCCGCCGATGACTCGGAAATTGCTATTTTTCACACATATATTTACTATATTTCGCTTCCCAGCAGTTCGACGGGACAGTCCCGAACTGACCACTTAACCTACCACTTGTGGCGGCCCCTAGCCACCTGACTACCCAGGTGACCAACCATTTTAATATGGGCTTGTTCTACGAGGAAATCAATCGTCACTCTACACTCTGCAAAGAGACAGTCAAAAGAAGGTCAAAAGTAGTCAAAGGATGGTAATCTCCAAATGGCTTCTTGGAAGTCAGTCACATTACTAGATTTTTAACAGGCGGTACTTTTCTTGCTATAGAACTACTTTCGGAAACGAAAACAACTTTTAAGAGTCTAACCTCTAGATTACCTGGAGTCATTAAAGAAACGATTGCCTCCGCTCTCGCTTCTTACAAAGGGGACACTAAAGTGACGACTGTCTTCATTCTCGATTACAAAGGGTACATTCGTTACGAATGACAATCATCCAGGTGGTTAACTATTAGTGGAATTACGGTCTTTTTCGTATGCATTGACTCTTTGTCGAACTGCTGGGTTTCGATAGTAGCCACTTGTATAATCTCAAAAAGTTTAATATTAAATGAAAATCATTTTAAAAAGTAATTCCATTAAATGTATGAAGGCATTATGTTAATACTTCTCATACATTTACAGTACAAGATCAAAGAGAACAAAATAAAATTAACGCATTTTAAACCAAAAGGGTTCGTTTGAAACTCCCCATGATGGCATGTGTGTTCGCTAGGATGCCTGCAGTTTGCATCAATTTCATTGGTTTCTATAAATGTTAATTTTTGCTTCATTTTTTTGCACAATTTTCTATTTATATTTTTATGGTCGTTGGCGATTATTTTTTAAATCATTTTTTGCGGTTAGTAAAAATAAAAATCGTATTTGTTTTTTTCTTCTTTTGCAACTCGGTCCACAACCACCAACCATCTGAACGAATTGATTGTGAGCCAAACAGCCCGACTGCCATCCTTATGCATGCATCATCATCAACATCCATTTAAGCATTTGTTGTTGCTATTTTATATGGATTTTTTTCCCGATTTATTTTTTCTGTGGCATTCATTCCAAATGCTTGTACTCGTACTACCATTTTTATCAATTTCCACATCATGTCTATAAAATGTGTGTGTGCTCTTGTTCACACAAAGGTGCGCATAAAGCATTTGCGGTATGACGGCAACAGTTGCTCGCTGGCTGTATGTTTCTTGTTGTTGTTAACAAACCAAATTGCTGCTGCTGTTGCCATTGCTACATATTACTGCTCCTGGCTGACTGACTGACTTTAATATGAAGTACAAGTGTGTTGGTGTGTGTTTTAACGGCTGTGTGTTACATTTTGTTGTAGAGCTGCTGGTTGTTGCAAGTGGTACTTCAGCCAGTGGTGTTGCTGCTGCTGCTGATTGTTCAGTTGTGTTCTCTAGTAGACAAGTGCTAGACTTGTCGGTGTTGTTACAAGTTCAGATGAGATGTTAGTCTTACATCTATAGATCTATTTGTATATGTGAGTATGTATGTATATATTCTTTATGTTTGTACATTTGTAACCAAGTTGTTTATTATTTATTGCTGCACATATGTACATATGTATGTATGAGTGTCAGTATGTATTGCATATGTTTGTGATTACGGCATAATTTGTTAATTAAAATTTTCAATTGGTTTTTAAAACGTATACAGAAATTTGGGTGATATGATTGCAAGATTATTATTAGATTCAGTTTAAACTTGTTGCTATTACTTATTTACAATAGCAACTCTCAAACACACACACACCCATTGAAAGATGTGATTCATTTGTTGCATTACATTTGTGAGAATTATTTTTATCTTCTGCAACATAAAAGTGTATTCAAATGCTTATCATTTTATCAAGACTAATTATTGTAATTCTATTTTTTTTTAATTTTATTCTTGTAAATTACAATAATTACTAACAATTATACTTATTGGAGTCTGCGCTAACTTTCAATAAACATTTTTTAATAAGTCTCATTATATTTAGAAAGCTATTTTAGTTAATTTATCTTAAGAAATGTTATAATATTTTACAAAACTCATTTAATAAAACAGTTCCCACGTTTTAAAGGAGCAAATTTTATACACAGGTCAACAAATTTTTATCGCTGAGAACAAATTATACTTTTCTAAGGGCCAATCTTTAGGTGAAGGATTCGGGATTAAATTAAAATTAGTCCTCGAAAGTAGTTTTTCAATGAATGTCGAGAGTTTTAACGTGAGCACCTGTTTTGACGGCCTTATCTCATGTAATGAAGAACTCAGGTGGAAATTTTTGTACCTTGGCTATGACCGGTCCATGCACAAGTACTTTGCTGGAGTACCTGAGCTATCTAATCTCTCACCATTGGATGACCTCTATTGATTCGACAACAGCACCTAGAGACTGAAGTACGATCCATCAATAAGCCGAAGACATTGTTCTTACTCACAGGGACACACTGTGGTCATTCTGATATGAACAGAGTATACTCTGAACATATCTGGACAAGGAAGGAAAATTCAGCACACATCTTATTCATAAGAGAAAAACATACGACACATTCATTAGATAGACGGGTGGGGTAAGAACCTCCGAACCTCACATTCATCCCATACCATATATAATTAATACCAACTTATTTCCAACGCTTAGTCCCACAGCCACTCCTTTGTGGGGTATCTAAATGTTAGTCTTACACTCACCTTAAAGTATACCAATCGGCTCAGTGAGAAATCTTAGGATATCATTAAGCTTAGATCCACATATCTCTCCAAGGTTAGAAATGAAGTAGCTGTCAATGAAACGGATCCTTTTCTCAGATAAAGCAGGGCATTCGCAGAGAAGATGAAAGAACGTCACTTCTTTTCCCCTGTCTTTGCAACTGCGACAGTGTTTAGCCCGTCTAATTCGGTTTATAAGGTGACTTGTGCGTTGAAAGAGGGCTACAACATTTTGGCCACTTTACCTGCGTCTGGGTTATTCCACCAATTTTCAGCCTTTTGAATATAGAATCTGAGGATACTACTCTTGATCAAACCTAACGGGGTTGCTACTAAAACGGCCTTGGAGATATCAAGAGAAGATCCCGTTTTGGCAAGCTCATCTGCCAGTTCATTTCCATAATAGTCCTATGCGCAGGGGGGGATAGATCCTTCTTGCATTGCTTAAATAATGGGAAGGGGTTGTATAAGAATATAGTAAGAAAAGTGCCGCTTGACTATCGACAAAAATTCATATGTTGCCGTGAATATGAAGGTCGTGTAGCACCCTGCACCCTGCTGACATTATCGCAAATATTTCAAGTTGTTGAACGTTTTCACAGTTCACTTTAAACCATCTGTAAAGATTCTGATAGTATATTCGTTCGGTAGGTTACCACTTCACCCCCTGGCTCCTGGAAGGAACTCTAACTTTGAAAACCCTATTAAAGTCAGTGTGTCAGGGGTAATATTATTGGATGGTTGATTCATGATTGTTGGCAATTGGCTTAAAATCTTAATTGACCTACTCCTATTTGTTCATTATACCCTCCACCACCATCAGTGGAGATAGTGGGTACATATAGGTATGTCGTTCTGTGTCGATTTAGCTATGTCCGTCTGTCTGTGTAAAACACGATTACATTAAAATTAAGCTAAGGATATCAACCAAATCAGCAAAATTGATTCACGAAGTAAAAAGTTATGAGTAAAAATTTCTGACTCAAAAAAATTACGTTTTTTCGTAATTATTTAGCTCTTTTTCTAAGAAACTATAAAAGATAATTCTATGTCACACCAGGGATCAAGTTTTTCAAGATTGATTCAAAATTTCCTATAGCCCCCATACAAAGGTACATATTCCCGCAAATTATATATCTCCCTTAAATATATCAGTAGAAATGTACATGTAAATATAATATGAAAATAAATCATACTACTACCTAAAAAGAATTGTATCGGTTCACAACATTTAAACCATTTTACCAATCTTTTTCATTAATTCAAGTTTAAATTTTGACTTCAATTTATTATGTATGCACATACACATATCATTATACGAAATTTTTTCTATTTGGTGCATAATTGGACACAACTCCCAAATAAGGTCCATTTCCGAGAAATACTTAAAGGCGAATTGACAATCAAAGTTTTCGGAATAAACTTTGACATGAATGCGTATTTCTGAAAATCGCTGAATATCACATAATGCACTATTAAATGATAATATTTCGATAAAATTCGACATGAGTATGTTCTGTGTATAGATAGATCATTCTGCTAAGATGTTTTCCAACTAACTTAATATTAATTATACTTCCGATTTACAGTTATAAACATCGTCTCAAAAATCAATCAAATAAATTTAGTTTATTATAAATATTGATGTCGGAAAAATTCTCGAAAATATTTCTAAAAATGTTTGTAAGTACTCAAATCATTCTCCTAATTTTTGATCTTTTCATAATATGTCATGGCATCCGTACGAGACCCACAACCGAAACTCAATATAATATACATTTAAAGGTTTATTATTACAAAAATATTAGATGCATTAACGACGCTTTCCATTGCAGATGTAAAACTTGGGAAATTAGTTCTATCCATTAGTAAATATGTTACAAAGCGATCAATAATAAGTATATTTTCGAATAACTTTAAAATAAATTCAACCTAATATTAAAGTTATAATTATGTATTTTTAAACACGCATAAAACATAAATTTCTCCATCACATACATTGCTCGACCGTAAGATTTACATATAAAAATCATACTCCTTATTTAATCAATCTCACACATGCGAAAGAGATATTTATTCATTTAAAAACAAAATACTTCAGATTCTGATATATAACCTTCATTTCAATTTGATGTTGATGTTTTCATACTCAAATTCTTATTTTAATGCAACTTTAAGTTTTATTTTTATATTTCTGATTTTGTTTTTTTTTTAATTCTCAGCCATTAATTCTGCATCAATTTCTTCTTGTCTGTTTGTTTCTCCGTTGGCTATCGGTGAGAATATTGTTGAAATATTTTGTGCTTAACCATCAAGTGATTTACGTAAATCCTTTTCTGGTCAAAAAATATACATAAAATAAGCAACAAAAAAAAGAAGTCGAACAAGAAAATAAAATATTTTTTATTTTATTAAAATTTAACAACACTGCCATAAATCTTTACCTAAAAAGAGCAGACGACAATTCAAATTTTCACAAAACCGCAAAAACATTAAAAAGCAACACAAACGAAAACAACAAAACTGAAGCAAAAAAAAAATAAATAAACATTTCAACTGAATACACTGAAAAAGCAAAAAAGACCAGGTTATTAACGACAACAACAAGAACATACATATACAACAAACATAGTTTTGAGTTGCAACAAGAACTAACTGAATTGAAATTGATCCAGCTGCAACAATAGCTGAAGTAGAGATAACTGCAGCAGCAGCAACAGCAACAATGCTTCACGCATACGTAGTATTTGTACATCCATCGAAACATTCATATGAAGTGTTTCATCATCGAAAGCAATAATTCTTATAAACATTTATAGTTTGAAGTTTAAAACACTATTTCTAACCACACCACACACACGCATACATTACCACTGGCACTTGGAGCAAGTGAAGTGAGCCGAAAAGAAATCAAATGACAACAACGATGATGATGATGAGGATCATGATGATTCTGAAGAGTCCAACGCCCTTAAATCATTTTAGCAACGGGAAGAAATAATTTCACTTTGAATGTAATTAACCTGTAAGTATTTCTCCGATTGTGTTAAAGTTTTCTCGATTCAAGTTAACGTTAATCTTGCAGAAACATTTTGGAAATACTGTCCATTTTTGTGGGTACATTAACATCTTCATAGAGACAAATTTTGATTGTTGACATTGTCCCTGAAAAGTGGGTCTTTTCAGGAAAGATTAGCAATTGTATATTCTGTACGGCATAATGTATAATTTGTTAGGAACTTTGAGATATTGATCACATTAGGAAATCGTTGGGAGACATAACTGACCCTGGCAGTTTGTACTTAACATGACGAATGCAAAACCGTACTATGGAAAAACATATCCGAAACAATTCATGTGGCCACTTGAAGAAATGAAACGGACCAGTGAAATACTATAATGTGTCGGAAGAGGAGACTAGAAGACTTCTCGAAATAATTAAGTCTGAAATTAGTGTACTGATATGTAATCTTAATGGATTTATAGACTTACATGTACAACAATACAAAGTAAAGGGCGGTTGAATACTTTCTTTATAAATGGACAATTCAAAGGGAATTTGTTCATCAAACTGAGTTTCTGAACATTGGACAGTAATGTAATCTTAATGGACTCATAGACTTGCAAATACAACTATACAACGTAAAGGATAGTGGAATGCTGGAATAGATACCATAAGACCCTTCGAAACGACTTAGTCCGAGGTAAGTATAATGATACGAAGTCTTAACGGACTTATAGACATTACATCTTTCAGGAATAATTATCCAGATATTACATTCGTCGGAAATAGATATTACATCCGTCGGAAATAATTATTGAACAATTCAAAATGAGACTTCGTTCGTCAAACTGAGTTTGTGAACATCGGACAATAATCGCACTTGTATCAAAACTAATTGCATTTGGTATCGGTAATAACTTCTCTCGATTTATTTCGAGTTCGCACGAGTTGTTATAGATGGGATCTCATCAAACGAGTTCAAGATTAATTCAGGGGTACCGCAAAGCTCCGTTTCCTATTTATTATCTTCATAAATGAACTTCTATGTTAAACTTCCAACTCTATTTACTATTTTACGGATGACAGCAGTATCTACCATTCTTATTCATTCAATCATAGGCCAATGCCCTATAAAGATTGGTGCAATGAGGCGCAATATGAATGAGTCGCTTAATCACGACTTGATAAAAATCTCCGAATGAGGTCGTGTTAACAGAGTCGATTTTAACGCCCATAAGACTCAATATTGTTTTTGTTAACACATAAACGCTTAGCATATATTGTTGTTACATTTATATATGTATATGGGTGGTGTAAATATTAAGAAGTCAGAAACTCTTGATGTTCTGGGCATGAAAATGCAGTGCGAAGTCCGCTGGACATATCACATTTTTCAAGTGTCGAAAGAAGAATTCAAGTGTCTCGGTTTTTTGAAACGGTGTAAGGCTTACTTTACACCATCTGATCTTACTATTTGCACCACTTATATTCTCTCATGAATGGGCCGGAGCTTCGAAGTCTATTTTGGAGCTATTCGACCGCGTACAAGAGAGGGCGAAGGTACTTACCGGTGACAGTAGGGTATTCAACTCTTTTGATTCACTGGAGCACCGTCGCAACGTGGGATGTATTTCACTGTTCTATCAATACTACAATGAAATGTGTTCCTTCAGAGTTAGGGAACTTGTTTCCGATACCCGTATATTCTTGCGTAACATACGTTTTTCTTCAAGAACACGCTCATTTGTGGTAGATTGGCCAGTGCACCACACAACACATTACAAGGAAAATTCATTCATCAGCCGCACTTTCCGTATGTGGAATAAACTTCCATCAGAGGAATTCCCTGCCACTTTCGATACAAGAAGATTTAAATCAAATGTCCACAAAAACTACTCTCTCTATCCTCCTTCCCACAACCTATTTTCTTAGTTCCAACACAATGCTTCACATAAATAGAGATCATCCCCTGAGTGATGCTCCAATTCAAAAAAAAAAAAACGATTTCTTGTAGTCCCCAGAGTAACATTGTCAAGAATATTGAATTATCTTTAGATCAAGGTAAATAATTCTTAGAAATTATTTACTATTCTGAACTGATTTCATTTCGCTAAAGTAACTGTAAAGAAATGACTTATTATAAACCCCAATCTGTTCAAATCTACTTCACTTTCATACACGAGTTTGTTTGTTCATATTTATGTATTATGCATATGTATTGTATAGTTATATATGCACATATATGACATACACAACCCATAAGATGATGATGATGATGTGGACAATAACGACAATAGGTAAATATCAGCGTAAAACCATAAAAAAAACATCTGACAGCACAAAAAGAGGTGTTGACACATTGATTTATCTGGCAGGCTACTGTATGCATACAACAATGAAACCAACAACTACGATAATAACAGAAGCAACAACAATCAAAAAATATCCTTCGATATTAAAACGAACGCATAATATTTTTTGCGGACTTGAAGAAAAAAAACACAAATCAAGTGAAAAAAAAACTTTAGCCGAAGAATAAAAAAAGAACAGTTTTCAAATCAAAATCTGGTAACATCATAACCATCAGAAAACTACTACAGCAACCACGCCATAACAATGGTTTTAAAATCTTTAACTAAGTATATGAACCACAAGTGGAAGAATCAACATCATCAGAATCATTGCCTGCAATCGAGAGCACTTTCAACATCAACAACAGCAGCACAAGCAGTATGGTAAAAAGAACCTGCTGTGCTGTATTGGTAGCAGCAATAGCTGCAGCAAAATTTAAGTAGTTTTAAAACCAAAACACACACAGAAAAAAAAACGACACTACCAATCAATTTAAGTTGAAATTTGTTGGTATTTCAATATGTAGTACAAACAAACATCCACACATGCTATGACACATACAGAATAGAACTGCCAACAAAAACCCATTGAACATTTAAGGAAATGGCTTAAAAATTCATCCCGGTCTTGATGTGACTACAACCCTAAGACATCTCAAAACTTTTGAATGTTTTAGCCGCAGTAGCAGCTGTTTTTATTAGCCAAAATCTTGCAGCTTCGTCTTGATCTCTGATACAAAAATCCTTGTCTTAATATTTATATTTTTTTGGTGAATTTTTAGGAAATTCAATATGTTTTTTGTTTTATTTTTTTTACCAATTTAAAAATTCCTTTTAAAATATAAATTGACCAAATTAATATGATGCTCGAAAACAATTCTGGGAGAAAAATGTTTATGTTTTGCTGCCATTAAGTTTTGTTTATTTTTTTTTATATTAAAATTTTTATTTCATTTGTCCTTTAAAAAAAAAGAAACCAAATCAATTGTTTTTATATAAAAAAATAATTTGACTACTGATCTTTTAATATTAGGTATAAGCTAATATTAGGATATAAATAGCCTAATTCCGAGGCTATTTATATCCTAATCGTTGTAAATTTCACAAGATTTGTTGCGATCGAGGAAAACAACTCTGTGATCTTTTTCAAAAAAAAAAAAAAAATAGTATTTTATTAATACTTATAAGTAAATTACATTCTATTAATGAAAATTATTCTTAAATTTTTCATAGTCTTGGTATTAAGAACTTTCTGTAACCTTTTTATTCTGAGAAACTTGCAAATACATTTTAATAAATTTATACTCACCAACAATGACACGTAAATATTTTTTGCAAAAAAAAAAAGGAATCCAAAAATACCAAGTCAACATGAACCAAATGCAATACGATATTATCCCAAATCGCTTCTGAATTTTTAATAAATGACATTAAAGCAGCAAATTTTTTTCATTATTTTTTTTTGTTCTCTTCTTCAGTCTTAAGACACAATTTAAAAAAAGTCTTATTTGTGAAACACTTAGCAAAAATCAAACTCCAAAATAAAAACAAGTAGGAAAGTATAGTCGGGCATGGCCGACCATATGATACCCTACACCATGAGTATATTTTTACAATTTTTACTTTTATAAAATTTTTATTTTTTGTAAAGAAACTGTTGAATATTACCATAATTCCAAAATATTTAAGCCATTTATTGATAAAAAACTAAAATTTCTAAATGAAGCTTTATATAGGTCAAATATGGGCCGATCCTCTGTAAATTTGGGAAAAGGATATATTTCTAAATAACAGTTAGTTTTGTTGAGTTTCATTGCGATACAAATGGTTACAAGTCAATTTTAGACGTTTAAGTCATTTTTTGAAGGGGGGTTTGTATGGGGGCTAGGGTCAAATATAGGCCGATCCTTACGAAAATCTGCAGTAATATTTATAATTATATAAAACTTATTTGTGCCAATTTTTAGAGAGATAGCAGAATATTTGACGTAATTATAGCATAAAAAGTTCAAATCGGGTGGTACGGTTGTATGGGGGCTAGGTGAAATAATGGACCGATTTCAACCATTTTCAATAGGCTTCGTCCTTGTGCCAAAAAACATGCTTGGTCCAAATTTCATCAAATTATCTTGAAAATTGCGGCCTGTACCTTGCGCACAAGGTTTACATGGACAGCCAGCCAGCCGGACAGACGGACGGACGGATGGACGGACGGACATGTCTTAATCGACTCAAAAAATGATTCTGAATCGATCGGTATACTTTAAGGTGGGTATTGGACCAATATTTTTGTATGTTACAAACATCAGCACAAACGTATAATACCCTCCCCACTATAGTGGTGTAGGGTATAAATACAGCAACAACAATACATTTTATCAACAATTTGGCATCAGTCGAAAAATAAATGGAAACAAATCTGCAAAAATGGAATCATATCACAGTGAAAAAAATCTTCTCAACATCGTAAGAAATACTTTATGAAGAGCAAATCAGCTATAAAAAAACTAAATGAAATTATATAAAAAATTGTAACAAATCATTGTCACAATCAAAAGCGTTTATGAAACATAATTTAGGCAACATTAAAATCCATACATTCAGACAAATAAAACAATGTGACAGACAAACACATTCACTCACTTACTTAGTTGAGTAAAAGATACGACTAAGCGAGAATAAAAAATTATAAGATATTTATTATTTTAAAAATCCAACCAACAAAAACAAACTGATAAATACAAACAGCCAATATATGAAAAAGAATTGCCGACCATATTTTGTTTTTAATCACAAAGAACATTAAAGGAGTTAACACTTTAGCAGGAGTGCTGTTATGGATTTATAAAGAGTTTATTTGAGGTTTATTACGCATATATTCTACAAAATTCCTACAATAAAATAACACCAATTAATATCGTTTCGGAAAGACAAGTAGCATGATGCTACCCCAACAGCAGGGGAAGTACCAGGAGAACCAAAAGAAAAGGGTTTCCGTAAACTAAAACACACGCACCTGACGGAGCCATAATCTATAAAGAGACGTCGAGATAGAATAACAGATATATACATACGTTGTCATGAGAAATGCGATAGCGTCCAAAAACCTCCAATGACCAGCTCTGTTAGATTTCTCCCTCAGTCGTACAACCACAACATAATAATCTGCTGCTTGGGCAACATCACCTAGAGACTTATTTTAAAGCTATTAGTGAACATTAAAGTCATTTCTGTGGAGGACCTTTTATATATAGTAGGGTTAATTATGGGCCGATCTTCATAAAATTCTAAAAATAGATTTTTGCTCGTAAGAAACTTACTTATATAGAATTTAATGGACGTTAAATTATTTTTTTGAAGGGGTACCATATACAAAGGGGTACGGTCAATTATGAACCGATCCTCACAAAATTTGGTTAAGAGATTTTGGCTCGTATAAGATTTATTTATGTCGAATTTCATTGCTATACTCGTTACAACGAGTTATGACTCTTAAAACTGTTTTTCGAAGGGCCATTTTTATGGGGGCCCAGTTTGCCCAGTTTTAATAAAAACAAACCTTATCTACACGCAGAAAAAAAAACATGGTTGTGGCAACCTAAATCTAAGAGCAACATAGTATGGTTAAAATTATAATTGTAGTCTAAATATATTATGGTTATTGCAACAATTTTAAAATAAGTTAAAAAGATTGTTAGTAACATAATATGTTTTCTTTGTTACCATTATTTAGTTATTGAAAATATAATTATTTTTTATGTTTTTTCTCTGCGTGTATAGGGAATATTTATGTAAAATTTCAACCCACTAGCTCTTTCCTTTCGAACTCTATCGTGCTTTCCACAGACAGACGGACGGACAGACATGGCTAGATTGTCTTAATAAGGACCAGAATATACGTATATACTTTTGTAGGTTTATGATCAATATTTGAATGTGTTACAAAATCAATATACCTCCAATATTTGTTGATGATGGGTATAAAAAGTTAAACTCAGTACTAGTCTCCCGTCGAGAATATAAACAATTACCGAAAATATAACCACTTTACATCACTTCTATTT
This sequence comes from Lucilia cuprina, assembly GCF_022045245.1. Lineage (NCBI taxonomy): Eukaryota > Metazoa > Arthropoda > Insecta > Diptera > Calliphoridae > Lucilia > Lucilia cuprina. The sequence goes on from NC_060950.1 coordinate 21,871,531, forward strand.
TAAGAACATAAAAAACAATCTAGGCGACCATTGAACGTTATATTGACAATACCCTATTAAGAGATTGTAAAAGATATTTAACGGGTTCAGAAATACAACGTAAGTTACTCTGTCACCTCGTAACGACAGCAGCACTGGAGAGAGTATCCAGACATATTTATATGGCATTTGGAAATATCAGACTTTAAACTAACATTCTATCCCCGCGAATTTACATTTAAAACCCATGCACTACGAAGCAACCTTAACCAGCTGATCAGTCAGCACAAAATCCTGCAGATTATTTTCCAATATATTTAAGTTTGAGTGCAACATTAGCCTTCAGATGGACGTATGAATCGCTCATAATTGCTATTGAATCCAATTATGAGAGAACTTAACCTTGTTATTATTACTTTTACGTCCTCGTTCCGTCCATTATTCTTAAGCTAAATTAGTCATACTTTACTTTACTTCCACAGAAGGTAAAAATTCACTAATTGCTACTTTTGAAGTGGTGATGAATGTTATTCTTTTGTAAGTACTTCATTTAGTTTTTGCTGTGCTACTCTTCCTAAAAGGTTGATTTATTCAAAGGCGTGATTTTTATTTTTGCTTTCAATAAGAGCTCTTCAACTTCTCAGAAGTATCTTAAGAAATTAAGAGTTCTACAACTTTCCTCAAAAAGTTCTTCCTCTCAAAAAGCTTTAACTGTCAATAAAAATTTGATCTGTGTATAAATATGATCTATGAAAGCCTTTAAGCTAAGGTGTTGAGTTAATCTGCTTAACGGTATCTATAACTTACACTTACATTTCACTCGATCTTTGACGCTATATACTAGCTTGGATTAGATGTTCTGCAGCAACTTACGTTGATTCTTGAGTGGAGAGGCTATATTCTTGAAACATTTTTTACTCATTTATCATAACTTCTCATTGATATTGACGAGGTCTTCCTTAGAAGCCTCTAGGTTCTTTGAGTTGGTATTTAACAAATAACTCCTTAGAAGAGAATATCTCAAGGTTTTGAGCCTTCTTTGTCCAGACTCGCCAGACTTATCGTTTATTTAAGATTTCATTCCTTAAGGTAAATGCGCTGGTTATTACTGTTGTTGTTTTTGTTGCTGCTGCTGATGTTGTCACTTTTGTTTGTTTTATATTTCTTAGGGCGGGTTTCTTACTCCTCAGTTAAACTAGGCTTAACTTGCTGTTAAATTAAACTCGGAACAAATTTAGGCGGACTTTAACCGATAATTGTGTTTTTCAGTTTAAGATTTAAGCTCAGTTAACTTTGTTAGTAATGCCAAGTTTTCACTCAAAAACATAAACAATGAACAGCTGTTTTTCGCAAACAATACTTTTGTAAAATGAAAAAAATTTGGAAAAATGTTAAATAAACATTTAAAACAATAATAAATAAAACAAAACAATTCAGAAAAATGCAATTAACTTAAAATATTAAGTTTTTGTTCTTCCGAAATCATTGTTTTATTGTTTTTGTTAATTGTGTTTTCTCACTTATAACTTGAGTTTAATTGGCCAATTACACTCAGTTAAACTAAGATAATAAGTAACTTTACTGATAACTGAAAAACACGAAACATATATTAATCCGGGTTTAACCAAAGAATGAAGATTATCTTTATCAGAAAAACTCGCCCTTAGTCTTATACAAACATTAACTTAACAAAACAAATATTGGCTAATTTTGGCATAAACGCGTGCTTTTAAAGATCATTTATTGCGTAAAAATAACGCGATCGCGCAAAGACTTTCTTCTTACAGTGTGTGTGTGTGTGTGTTTTTTTTCTTAAAACTGAGCTTGGACTCTTAAGTAATATTAAGAGTTAAGGTAAGTATGTGTTTGTATGTTGCTGAAATTGTAGTAGTTTCAATTTAAGCTTTGGCTTGGTTGTCTTCATTGTGCCAACGTTGTTGTCATGTGAATTGCGATTAAAATGATTAATGTCCAGTGGGTAATGTTAATTGTCGCATTGCTACTGCTTTTTGCTCTTTTTTTTGCGTCATCATACCTTTTTTTGCCAAAGACGTGCGCATGAAATGGGTGAGAAATAGGAGCTTTATATATAGTTAAGGTGTTCAGAGTTCTATTAAGGTAATAAGTTTTCCACATGAAATGTAAACGCTTGATTATGGATTAATGAAAATCATAGTAAATCTTCTAACTTAAATAAAGGAATTTTTAGTTTTCATACCACATACGCCCCTGTCTCATGTAACATTTTACGCGAAAGTTTAACATCAACAGATCATACTTTAAATTTATTTGACGACATAAGTTTAAAATGTTTTACAAGTGTGTACGAATGTGTTTGTATTATTTTTAGTATGGTTGATGATTACCATATCATCATTCTTGAACAAAAAAAAAAAAACCAAAGAAAAACCATTTAACAGCCGACATAACCATTAACTACTATGTATCGTTCACTATGGTTACCTGTTTAAATAAATTTTAAAATTTTTGTTAATTTGTGTTGCTGTTGTTGTATTTTTCTGTTTGTAAATAAAAACACTCACTCAAGTTTTTGCATAAATTTGTTTTGACGCGTGTAATGAGCATATTTTCTGACATTTTCACTGTCATATCATTTGGCTTTTATCTCTAAATAAACAAGAATATTTTGTTTATAATTTTGTTCTGTTTGCTTGTTATTCAACGGTTTGTTGTGCTGTAAAGGTGCTTAAACTGACAAGTGTTTTCAGGTTTACTGGTTTGGGATGTCGCTAATCGCATTTTACACATCTGGCATAATGCCGTCATATCAGTTTTTTTTTTCTTAACATTCTGTTGAACTCCTCTAACAATTAATAATTTCTTGTTAAACGGAAGTCATGTTATTATATGTTGATTATCATGTTTTAATATAAATATATTAAATTGTCTAAAACTGTTTTTCGCGATAATCATAATTCGTAAAGTACTAGTTTGCGGTTATAATGTTTAGGTTTTAGTCACTATAAATTTTATAAGGGATGTTTGCGGTTTCTACAATCTACCGTTTACCTATTTTAGTATTTGTGGGAAAATATATAATAAAACTCCTAATGTTTCTTCTACCCTTTACTTATATATGTTTGTATATTTAAATATTGGTTAAATTTTAATCGTTCTTACCACAAGAAGTCCATTCTGCTTCTATTGGCAATAAAACTACAATTGGGGAAATCTTTAATGCCCACCATCAGCATGGATATAATGCCAAATTTTATAGACCTATACTCTTCTAAAATTTTGTAAAACGGTTTTTGTTAATAATTATTATGTCACTTTTTTACACTGTAATTAGCGTTAAAGTAATTTTGTAAAGGATACCTTATATGGGGGTAGGGCCATTAATAGACCTATATTCATAAATATCTGAGGAGGACTTTTTCTCATACAAAAATGCTGTAGTCATATGTGAGCGTTACAGTCATTTCCTGAAGGGGGTCTTATATGGGGGCTATGCGAAATTGTAGCCCATTTTCAATACCAAACAAACTGCATCAACTAAAAGTATCTATGCAAAATTTCAGCTCTTTAGCTACTCCCGTCTGGACTCTATCGTGTTTTCAACGGACAGACAGACGGACATGGCTAGATCGTCTTGGAATCGTATAAGGATCCAGAATATATATGCTTTTATGGATATTAGACGAATATTTCAATGTATTACAAATGGAATGACAAAAACAATATACCCCCATCTTTTTTGATGGTGGGTATAAAAACGAAAAAGTACCTTCTTTTAGATTTGAATGAAGTTGCCATTTTCTAGCACTGATCTATTATATCCTGCACATAAGTTCGTATGTTCTCCTTGTATTCCCCCCAGAGCATGTTTCCTTAATGAAAGATTCTCATCTTAGTGTATTGCAAATCCCGAGGTAAAGAAGTGCTACCAGTCTGACGAGACTATAAACTGGAGATGTTACTTCACTCCTCGGAATTTCCTTGGAATGTTTTGAAATGTGGTCGAACCAAAGAACCACAAAATCTGGTACTACGGGTGGCCAGTAGCCCGCCTGAGGCACGGTGAAGTCTATAGTTCTGTATAAGTTCTGTGCTGTTGACGAAAGCAACAGATACCCCATTGATGAGTGGCTGAGGGACTAGAATGAGTGTGTCGAATGTTTATAGTTTATACCACTTAAGTGAGGGTTTGTGTTTGTGTTTATACCACTTAAGTGAGGGTTTGTGCTGATGTTTGTAACATAGAAAAATATTCGTCCTATAACCACCTTAAAGCATAAATATCGGCTTAGAACCTGAGTCTTCTGAGTCGATTAAGCTATGTCCGTAAGTCTGGCTGATAGTTCATGTAAACTTAGGCGCAAGGTACAGATCGCAATTCTCAAGATAATTGGATGAAATTTGGCATACACTTTTTTCCTCAATAACAAAGCCTGTGTATATCTAAACGGAAGTGATATTTTTGCATCTCGGAAATAAAGCTACAGGGCAGCAATGGTTAGATATTAGATAGTTCAAGTACTTAAGAATGTAAAATGGACCTTAATTGTCATCTGCGTGTAACAGGTACAATGGGGCGGTGGTGAGTCGTCGAATTGGCTAACCCATTGGTTGAAGAGGAAATAGATCACCACGACAATTGTTCACGTAAAGCACTTCGACATTAATTTGTTCTCCTCGTATATACGAAGATCCTTCCTAACATGCCTTGACCGATGAGTATTTCGATGACATCCCAAGAGAAATATTCAGTCAACATGACATTGTGACACGATATTCATTCTTTCGTGTAGGATTAATTTGAAGATATTTCATTACAGTCGAGAGGTTTTGAAAGCTTCTCCACTGGGTATTACTTGGAAATGCGTCCACCTTAATAACCACAGACACGTATACAACTAACAAGACTTCTCTATTTATACCTCAAGTGCTACTTTGAATGCATCTACAGATCCATTTAAGTTCCATTTGAAGAACACCAAGTAGCCTCATATATTTTTAGACCTTTTTAGTGAAAAAAAAATAAAAAATTTATGTGGAAAGGGACAAAATCCAAAATGTTAAACATTCCAGTGCAAAATGTTGGCAAAAAGCTACGTGAAGCTTCCTAATGTAAGAATTGTTAACAGAAGCATTATTCTGCTAAAAATTAATGGCAAGAGAATAAATTACTCATTTCCCCCCAGGAATATTACCTTGAATAAGCTTCCCTAACCTATTTAATCCCGTGGTAAAACCCTTTCAGTCTGTATGGACTTTCTTTGAAAGCATTTGACCTGTGGTCAAATCTTATATTACTTTATACCAGAGAAACCAATAGCCCGTGGAGCAGAATTTCGGGAGTGACTGTGTGTCTAAATGTTGATATTGAGTTGGTATTAAACTAATAAGATACAGAATGAGTCAAGAATATAGAGAAATTGCCATATATTTATACCCATGTTCTCTTCTGAGAGCATCGGATAACTGAAAAGTGTCGGTGATGGATGTATGGTATCTTATTCAGATACATCATAGAAATGTTCTTCTTTGTCAGAGTTCGTTTGGGCTAGGCTTCATTCATACTGAACTTACTAAAGTGTGTTCTCTATGAATAGGAATTTATCATTGTAATCCAATCAACAGACACCATATGTATGGTTGTAAACCAAAGTGACATTTTTGCACAACGGTAGATACTCAACAGGGCAGCGATTTTCAAAATTGCTGTTGTTGATGTGTTGACTTGTGCTGTTGTTGCTGTGTTGACTCGTCCTCAACTTGCTGAAATAGTAACATCATCATTGATCATTGCGTTGGATTAATATAGTTTCAGTAAACTACCAAAATAATCCTTTGATCAAAGAAAAACTTGAAGATTGATTTTTGTTTAATCAGACCAAATTGTTATTGATTTTTTATTAATTATTTAATATTTATCCAATAATTTGCTACAATCTTACCGACTTACTCAACACGTGGACTTAAATTCTTTAATTTCACTTCCTCTTTTGATAATTTCGCAAAATTGACCTAGTTCTCGTTTCAACGAAACATGTCTTCTGCACATAATTGTGTTCATCATCATTTAGTTGAATATTTAACACATTTTAATAATATTTATTAAAGCAAATGTTTATGCAAAAAAAAAAAAAAAAACAACAATATTAAAAAACAAAAGAATTGTGACAAGTTGTTTATTGCAAAAAAATTGGTATTTTTTCTTGGCAAAATGGCATGAGAATTTCATATGCATGACATTAATAAATTTATTTATAAATTTTTGTTCATAAATGAATAATTTGTTTTTCACTGTTAAAGTGTCGAACGTGATCAAAACTTATCAGAACACTAACATCTGTTGAATATTAAATAAACTTAGTTTTTGTTTTTAATTTTATTTTATGACTTTTAAAAAAAGTTTTTAATATTTTATATTCGTTGTTTTTTTTTCTTTCGTATTAAATTATAATAAAACTCCTTTCCCTTTTAGAGAGGCATGTGAAAGGTTTTCTTAAGCGATTTAATATTGTTTTAGAAAAAATCATTTATTATTTTTGCTTTTTACTTGTGTTTAACATAGGATTTGGTCAAGATCTTGTTATTTTAATTTGCGAGGAAAATTGTATAATTTTTTTTTTTTGTTATAAAAATATGAATTAGTTTTTAAAAAATTTACATTATTTTTCAAAAACAAATTATACTGCGCCAATGAATTTAAAACAATACTTATTAATAATTTATAAGTTTAAAGTATGTACACGAAACGATTTGATCAGTTAAGTTTTCCATCTAGCTTGAACCATATAAATTATTGTGAATGTGATGCGTTTATAAGATCTAAAATGGAACAGTGTTGATCAAATATATAGTGTAAGAAAGAGTTCATTTTTATAGATCAAAATGGTGATCTTCTAATGGATGGTTCCTAAGATTAGGCACGGACTATATTTTCAACTAAAGTTTCCCATAAATGCAGAAAAATCTTTACTTACACGGTAAGTAAGTAATATTGGAGAAAAGTGTAAGTAGTTACTTTTTAGGTGAATAACTACTTTTCTCTCTCTTACTCAATGCTGCACTTAACAGAAATTTTATCATTCTATCTGGAATGGTTTTTACACAAATGTAAATTTCAACATATCTTAAAAGAACTTCCAAAATTGACTACGATTAGAAACACAAACTAATACCTTTTAAGACATACGCTATAGACAATTGACTACAAATTCTATTCAATATAATTTATGTTATTGATAACTATAACCCATTACCAAGTAATGTATGAAATAAGTACATTACCTACAATACTCATTACCAAAATTTGAAAATATTTTTCTAGGAAAATATTAGGTTTTTTCATAAAATTCTTGTGGCGCCATACAAAAAAAAACGTTCCAAACATTTCCGTAAACACACTTTATTACAATGTAAATATCATTATTATTACTATTACAATTACAGCCACTAAGTGTGTAATAAAATTGTAAATTAAAAATTATAAAAAAAATATTGTCATAATTACGAGAAATTATACAAAAAAAACCCCATCAACAGCAAATGACATTGACATGAACGTCCCATATATATTCGCTTGTACGTCTATTCATTCATCCGTCTGTCTGTGTGATATTCGTTAGTCTCATTGCAGTTTAGGCAGTTATTTACAGGCGCATCTTTTTTTACCTATAAAAAAAAAATCAACAACATTACAATTGCAAAACAAATTTTGCATAATAAATAGAAAGAAAAAATTAAAAAAAAATCATATAAAAATACTCGTCATATTGTACTACAACAATGCTAACAAATGAAAAAAACAAAACACCAACTGAACATAAATTAAACAATCAGTATTAACAATGGAAATATGAAAAAAATAATAAATAAATGACAACGAATAATAGTAATATTTTAATACCCTCCAACTATTGTAAAGGTGTACGTGTGTTTGGTATTAGTTTGTTGGGTCAAGTGAATTACTTTTTCACAATTTTCTTGCTACAATATTGTAGAAATGGAACTCCACAAAAAAAGTTGTAAAATTCACCAATAAGTATATTGCGATATACGAATAATCTGGCCACTAATATATAAAATACGGTATTACAATAACTGATCGAGTGCGAGATTTCCCAGCAAAAACCAACTTCCAAAGAAGCGAAAAAGAAGTAGAATTTACTACATGGAAGTGCTGAAAAAGACCTGATGTGAAGTGATGATTTCAACACAGACTTATCATAGGACGGATGTTCTTTTTATTTGATTTCAAATTCCCTTTATCTGAAGTCATTCTCAGGAAGTAATTTTTATGTTCTTTTTTTGGAAGTTATTAGAAACTTAAATAGTAGTATTATGGAATGCTACTAATTTGACTTAAAAAATATTAACATAAATAAATAAATTACACGAACTCCAATATAAAATGGGTTTAATTCAAAAAATTTCAGTACAACAATTAAATTTTAAACAAAATGGGATTCCTTTCGCTTCTTTGGAAGTCAATAAACATCACTTCTACAGAAAGTAAACAAATTCACTAAAAATGTCAAAACCTGAACTCAGAATTTTCCAGATATCGTATTATGAGTTCAAAAAAACATTTTTTTTCTTAACCTATAGCTTAACCTTCGATTGGGTAACAATCTTGACGCAATGCTAGGGATTACGTATATTCATACATACATATATTCCGTAGTCATGATCTATCTGGTTTAGGAGTCTATTAAGATTATCACTCGCTAATGGCCAGGACTCTAAAGTTACTTATAACTCATTGTTAGTCACCCTATCAGGTTATGTCTAGCGATTGGTTGTGCCAAACATATTGCTAAAAAGCAGGACAAATTTTCCGGGATCGTTCTTGGTTTATAAAGGTTTTACTGTTAAAAGTACAGCGTAATATATATAAATTTAAGGACACGGTTAGTGATAGGTATGAGGAGGTAGTATGAGGAGGTAGTGACATTACGCTTATTCGTAATAACAAAATGAAATACAATATTAATAAAGAAAAAACTTAAAACTACATTTTAAGAGAAGGACCGGTCAGTACGAATGTGCTGTTGGATAGGACGCTGCAGAGACAGTCAATTTTAAGGGGATCTGACTTTTATTGATATTCATGCAGGGATTTTGGAGCATGAAATACAGCATCATGTTCTCAGGACTGCGATGTAAACTATCTTCTGGGATTGTCGAAAGACTCCTTTTATGGAAGCTATTTCCATTTTAAAACTGTGAGATATGTCTTCCTATGGAAAGTATGATATTTGCTCAAAATTTCTTGGTAGCACCATCTCTTCCTGCTGTCGAAGGCAAATGAATTCAAGGCAGTTGAACGGATAAAGGTCGTCCACTTGGCGTAAAAGACGGCGAAATTGTTCATCAGACCGCCATGGAGGGTTACTTATTTCAAATGGTGACCGAACACAAACATTGATAAAGCAAAGAGTTAAAAAAGAACAGAGATGTCTGAGACCATTTTCGCAAAGCTGGACGATATGTGTTGCCTACTTAAAATGCTGAGCGAACAAAAATTGATAATGCAAAGAGTCTCCAGTTTTTCTGATTATAAAGGATCTGAGCCTGGAGAGGTAAATGCTCAAGAAGCACCCACATGACATGGATATATTCGAACGGATCTTGAATGGTTTTTTCCCAGAGCAACGGCAATCAGTTGGTGCTGTAGACCCGAAAGGATGTAGGATCGTTGACATTGAATTACTCAGATCCGTCAGAGAGATCTGAGCCCGTTCTCGGCAAAGGAGAGGTACCTCCTCATGAAGCATCGACAGGGCGTGGCCATATTCGAAAGGATCTTGAATGGTCCTTCCCCACAGTAACGGCAATCAGATGGTGCTGTCGTCCCGGCAAACATCCCAAAGGATGTGGGGATTGACTTACTGGCATTAAGGTAAAAAGAAGGAGAATGGTGTTCCAGACAATTCGACATGACTTTTGAAAAAGCTTCGGAATATCAATTAAATATTTCTGTTTAAGTTTTTATGAAAATAAGAATCATATATCACAGTCTAGCATTAGAGGATATTTGTTCTGCGGTCTTGTGACAACGATTCTTTTTAAGACTTCTCAGAGCTATCGCAGATTTAGATAGATGGCCTCAACGCCTACATGAACCACAGTGATTGGTTCAAAAATAGCCGCTGGTGATTGCATCGCAATGGTGTCTGAATGAATTGGACTATTTTACAACAAATATAAGGAGATATTTATTCTCCTGCTTTGTGGCAACGATTCCTTTTAAGATTTTTCAATGCTATCCCACACTTAGATAGATAGCATCAACGCCTTCATGAACCATTTAAATTGGATCGGAAATAGCCGCTGGTGATTGCATCGCAAAGGTGTCTGAATGCGTTGGACTATTTTACAACGTTCTATACACTTACTTGATTCACCAAATCTTTTTACTTGAACACGGCCTCTATTTCTACCCTACCTACTCATACAAGGTATAGTTAATTCGCATTAGGTGCAATAAAATTCGTATATGCCGGTTCAATAATTTTGTAGAACTTTTTCTAAATACATATTTTCATTTACATTATAATAATATTGTTTTTATACAAATTAATTTATTATTCTTGAAAAGCAACAATAATATTTTATTTTTTTTTCATATTTCAGTTGTCCACTAATAATGCAACTGCAACAGCAGCAGCAGCAGCAAAAGTATGAGCCACAGTGTAGACGTACTCATTGTCGCTTTAGCAGTAAATGAAATGCATATTTATAAAGCGGCTCATTTAACACATTCTGTGGCACTTGAACGCGTATCCATTCTGTTGCTTTCTGAACCAGGGGCCATCATTTCACGCAAGAAAAAAGCAAACAGCAGAAAATATTATATTTATGTGTACTTGTAAAATACAATGAAAACCTAGACATAATTCTTCATAATTCATAAGAATATTGGTGCCATTACATGCGTTGCTTGTCCCGCATAAATCGCATGAAAAAAAAAACGACAACGAACAAAATTCATTAGCCAGAAAAGTAGCAGCAGCTAAATAAAAATATCACACACAAAAATGCATATGAATTTGTAATTTTTGCATTAATACGCGAAAAATGCATAATTTTTTCACTTTATTAAAAATATACAAAAAATATCAGTCAGCCATCAAGAAACAAACATAAAATAATAAAATAAAATTATTACATGACAAACCGTTATCACTTGCATACAATCTTTTGTAATGCAATGTTTTTTAACTGATTTTCATATTTTTTTCTTGCTTGTTTTAGTAAAAAAAATCGTGCAAAATTTTAAAAATAAAAAGAAAGTTTTATGTGTTTTAACAAAAAATTAATATTTCCAATATGAAATTGTTTACGATGTTAAAATTAAAGTGAAGGGGATTAACATGATTTTTGCTGTAATTTTGTTAAAGAGATGCAATTAATTTATGAAATAATTAACGTAGAAAAATATTAAAAACAAGGTCTGAGTAAATTTTTATCAAACTAAAACCATATTGATTTATTGAAACGCCCTAAATACTCTGGCATCTGCCGATTTTTGTTGACATACTAGAACATTTAACATAATTATGAGCTTAAGAGCCCTATTCGGGGAGTACTTTTGTATGGGGCATAGCCAAAATAATCGACCGATTTTAACCATTTTCAATAGCGTTTGTCCTTGGACTAAAAGAAGGGTATGTGCCAAATTTCATGAAATTATCTTGAAAATTGCGTGCGTTTTACATGGACACACAGACAGACGGACGTAAAACGAATTGTCAGTGCATCACGTGAACACCTGCCTTGACGGTCTTTTTTAACGGTCTTTTTTATCTACTAGGTAGACTGGAGATAGGTCTACTACAGGCCCCTGAATCCTTCCATAAAGAACCCAGTTGGCATTTTTTGTATATGATAAGCCGGTCATTGTACTTAAAAGCACATTGCAGAAATACTAGAGCTATCTAATCTCTTGCCATAGTAGGCCCGTTGCGGAATGAAGGCATCATAGGTTCAAGACTAAAGGGATACAAACCTTAACATCAGGTGAAATCAATCTTCCGGATATCGTGAAAATTGTGTGTGCACAAACTTTACATGGACACACAGACGGACGGACAACGAATTGTGAGTCTTTTACGTGAACACCTGCCTTGATGGCTCTATTTCACAGTGGTCTTTTTCATCCACTGGGTATACTTGAGAACGGTCTACCACACGCCCTTGAATCCTTCAATGAAGAACTCAGGTGGCAATTTTTGCCTTTAACCTCTACGCGCAACCACACTACTGAGATGTCCCTGTTGTTTCGGCAACAGCACCTAGATACATATTTCGTCTGTGGCAAAGGATATAAGAATTTCCAGAGCCAACTGATTCCAATATTTGAATCAATATATCCTGGTGAGATGTCAATAGCACCGATAAACTTTCCCAAAGCGTATATATGAAGACCATCCCGATCTTTCACCAATTTTCGCATCAGTTCTATTCCCATGATCATAAAGATCACTCTACGGAAGACAGGCAACCATTGAACTCTATTTCCACAGCATATACCAGCGTAACACTACACGACCGTTAAGAAATACCGATCGGGTTCAGGATTCCAGCAAATGCAGCTTTATACATAGACCTACTCAAAGAGAGAATTATTTAACACATTAGGGTATAGGATGAATCAGTAAATTAAACCAGCTTTCTTTCTCCGCGATTTTGGTCATAAAACTACAGATAGACGGACAGCTTAATCAATTCAGAAAGTGAATTTGATTGGTATACATTATGGTGGGTGTTGGTATACTTCTCATGGGTAGCGGATATTGGAGGTCATGTAGGTAAGCTTACCAATGAGCTAAAAGCAAAAAAGCAGGTGTTTACATCAACAAGGTGAGTGTGTCGCTCTTACAATAAGGACACTATTCATCTTGGCACCTAACTCTTCGTGGAATTTTGTAAAAAAATAAAAAATCTTTGTGTTCGGATACCCGATCTCAGCAAACTACTAGAAGATTCTATTTAGGTTTGCATAGCATCACGAGTAGGATAGAGTCAGTTATTGTAAAGAAAGGTAAAAAGAGTGATGGAATAAAATTTTACAACTATGACTATGTGCCCACAGATTGTGCTTCAATCTTTAAATGAGATTCATAGATTTTCAAATTCGTTTGACTCATTTAAAAGAAGTATTAAAAATAAAATTGTTAACACTTTCCGAAAATGTTGCATGATGAAACGTTTATTCCTCCATCAGTGACGTCAAACAAGGACGTGGATTATCACTTATTATGTCCACAACTGTTCTTGAGTTCATATTGAAAACAGGATGTTGCAACCACATTTAAAGAAATATGATCCGAACTTAGACTAAAAGCCGTGATATACGGTTGTCAGTAAAATGTTCAGAAAAGGTCTAATAATCGTCTGAACTTACAACGTTGTCAGAAAAAGCATTACCGAAAATATTATAAGACAAAATTTGTAAGTTGACAGTATTATTAGACATTTTCGGCGCATTTTACGTTGTAAGATCTAACAACCGTGTATACATAGCATAAGAAATCTTTGTGCAACCTGGAGTGTCTCAATTAGTCTCTAACAAATAAAATTAGATTTATAACAAATATTGATTATTTATGATAAGAACTGTGGCCTCCGGTAGGTTAGTGGTTAGTGTTCTAGTCTGGTATACCGGAGGTGGTGGGTTCGATTCCCACCTGTGACGCTGGTCAAGGAGCGCACAACATGCCCGATAGAGGCCTAGGTGTATTTCTTCCGATTTGATGTGTATACATCCTCCTTCCAAACTAATTAACTAACTATGCTAAGGACTACATAATTCACAAGATGGTTTAAAAAAAGAGCGTCCATTTTGTATACACTGTTGTTATATCTTACAACGTTGGCACTTTGTCTGTAATGCTTTTTCTGACAACGTTGCAAAACTAAAATAGTATGTTATTATTAGACATTTTTTGTACATTTTACTGACAACGCTGTAAGATGTGACAACCGTGTATCACAGCTTTAAGCTTTAACATTAGTTCAACTTTCAGAATAATCCAATTAAAAATTCTTCAATGCATTTGCGAAACTGAAAATATGTATTACTTCACTAAGACCAGGGTTGATTTAAAATAATGTAGGGCTCTTAATACCATTACTACTAGAGGTTAAACCTATAAATAATTAATATTTTTGATGCTTTTAAAGTCGTAAAATTTTATTAAACACTTTGAAATGATGTGTGCATAGAAAACGATTTTATCAAAATTTTAACGTTTAATAGAAAACACATCACGATTTCTCAAAGAATGCGATACAAAAATTAGAGTAAAATAAAAATTTTCCATTAAATTTCATTTGTTACAGTTTTTTATTTCCAAAATTTGTTTATTAATATCGATTTTCGATCTTTGAATGTAGATATTTTGAAATGAATATCATAAAAAACCAAAGTAAACTATAAAATCACTACAAATGTTATGCTTCAATAAATATTAATTTCGATTTTATTTTGTGTACAAAAACATAGTATTAATATTAAAAAAATAGCCAACGATGATAGCAATGATATTTTTATTTATACTCGTAATAATACACACAGCTACAGGTGCGGTCAGCACAAACCCAAAACTACACCAACCGATATCATTATAAAACGAAGTACAACAATACAAACAATAACAACTATATGAATTTATTTCCTCTTCAGAAGTACACACCTCCCTTAATAAAATCAACATCATCGTCATTATAATAATAATCATTGTCAATATTTTGTGTTTCTATAATGATCGTGCCTGATTGTCATATTTGAGCCATCAGAAAGCAGTTACTCCAAAAATTTTGACATAATTTTATTTATGCTTTAATTTTGTTTTATAGTATGTTGTTTGTTGTTGCTTAACTTTTAGCAACAATAAATGTTTGTTTACATGTTCTGCATAAAATATAACTGAGTTACTTTCAAAAAATTATTTATTTATAAGAAACAAACAAATATACGTTATGAAAAAAAACCCAAAACTTTAACTTATTCCCAGCAAAAAGTATAAATGTGTAGTAGTCGGTGGACATGCTTAGAGTGCGCCCCTGTAAACCCCTGCGGTATCATAAATTTGTATTTTATTCATAAATTTAACATTATGAGTATGATTATGATTCGGTAGCTAAAAATAAATAAAGTAACAAGCAATAATAATGCACGTTATCATATTACCATAATCATAATCACACACGTTTATTAAACAATCATGCTTGCTATAGTTTTCATGGAGTACAGCGATGACTCGTTTTACGTCTGTGCATTGTTAATGTTCTCATGAACGATTGCACGTTTTAAATCGAAGTTTTATATGCCGATGTTGCAACATGTTGCTCGCCGAATATGGAATCATTTCAAGTACTCTCCATAGATGCACCGTTTTTTGGAAAGCTAAACGGACCAAATAGAAAGATTCGGTTGTATGGGGGACTAAGGTAAAAACTGGACCGATCCTTTTAAAATTTATCGTCGACATTTATGTTAATGTGTTATTTAACAAATGTTATGTCAATTAACATAATTATGAGCTCAATAGATCTATTTGGGGAGTCTGGTCATATGAGGCTTACTGATTCCATAATTTTCAATAGCAATTGTTCTTAGACCAAAAAAGGAATACGTGCCAAATTTCATCCAAAAATTGCGACCTGTAGCGTGCGTTCAATCGATTCAAGAAGTGATTCTGATTTAAACGCTTTAAGCTAGTGTTAAAAACATCAGCACCTTTTCCACTATAGTAATGTAGGGTATAACCAATGTGGTTGTTCTTCACTGAGTTCTAAATGTAGTATGACATTTATTTGTAAAACTGTAACCTCCATTCCTTTGTTGGCTCTCTAACAGAAATTGAGTGCTTTACGTGAACATCTGTCACAGGATAAGTTAGGGACGACTATCCACCGGAGCTTTGGGATTTGCAGTCATCGTACATTGATCATCTTATCAGGAGAAGCAATTTAATCAAGTACAAAAGCTATCTATTCTCCGATCATCTCTGCCTCATTTTGTGACTTTCTTTTATTGGTTACATTCTACTCCCGCTTATGAATACGACCACAGCTCCTTGTTACCTCTTGCAACCGGGACCTATTCCGAAACTCTACTCTGCGTACTACCGGCGCCCGTGTCACAAGATAATATAGATTCCCTGATTCATCAAGGGAAACTTTATTAAGATAACATACCCCAGGGGTAAAAGACAATGTCAGATATTCGATGTTCTGACCCTAACATTAGCATGGATATTCTTACGGTACATATACGTTCGCGAAAAATCGTTTTCATACTCAAAACTAAGAAGGAACTGCTTTGATTATCTGGCTTACTTACGCAAACAGCATCGCCGTTTGAATCTTTTATGTTGTACTGATGTTGCGCTATTTTATATAACAGTATAGGTTATGTTGATAGGAGGATGTATACTACATCAAATCCGAAGAAATACACTTAGGTCACAATTGAGCCTGCTGTGCGCTCCTTATCATGAAAAAAGGAACTGAATGAATTATTTTTTAGTGTTTAGAAACTCATATTCCTGAACATAATTCCCAAGAATCTTCCAATCAGTGTTAGTCAGGAAAATTATTTCCTTCGTTTTAACTTCGACGAATGACTGGCAGTGACAAAGAAAATGCTCCAGAGTTTCACTATTCTCTACACATGCTCCACATACGTCTGAATCCGCACGTCTAATTTTGCAAAAATGTGCTCGTACTGCTATTTGCCCACTCAAACAAACACATAAGAGGTCTTATGGGATTCTCTCACCCATAATTTTAGTTCAGCTTTTGTTGCGTCGAATGCTTTTGCGTTTGTCAGGTTAACTGCCTCGAGCTCCGCTCCCTTTAAAGGGATCTTTCGTTACCGACTACTCCCGAGTGAATTGGCACCCATATGATATGAAACTTACCTCTGGGAGAGGTAAGTTTCACCGCTTTTGGCCAGTTCGCCTAAAGTAAAGAGCCGTTCGGCTGTAAAGCTTTCTTACAATTCAATACGGTCTTAGATTTAGTTCTATTTCCTGATATCGCCCTAATTGCCTTATGGCTGTCAGTAAATATATTAAGAGCTGTGTGCGCCATATTTATTTTAATCCAATTTACGCATTCCATTATTGCTCGTACTTCTACCTGGAAGCTTGTGTTCCGTTATTTGTGCTTCTGGATCTTCAATATAGAACCCCAGCCCCACTTTATCTTCCAATTTAGAACAATCCGTGTAACAACGCATTCCTACTGGTATTTGCTCTAACGTTCCGCTTGAACAAGGCATTCTATCTGGGATTAGCGTTTCAAAGTTTCCGACATATTTTGCGTCTGGTACACGATCAGTATATATTGATGATGTGTCGGCTGTAAGCGCTGCCTGATATCTTTAATGTGTTTTAATGTTTTAATGTGTGGAATAGTGGCCCTTTTATGTTAGTGGTTAGTGTTCTAGTCTGGTAAACCGGAGGTGGTGGGATCGATTCCCACCTGTTGCACTCGTTAAGGAGCGCACAACAGGCCGATAGAGGCCTGGATGTATTTCTTCGGATTTGATGTATATGTTTGTACATCCTCCTTTCAAACTAACTAACTAATGGGTTAGTGCCTTGGCTGAAGTAGTACACATGTGACCACTAATACCCAAGCAGAATGTATGCTGAACTCCTATATATACCAGCTGGTCAAATATTTTTTATATCTCTCAGTAACCGTATAACCGTGTACAGGTGTAATAAAGTTGTAAACATAAAATAATAGTAATAACATTAAAATCCTATCATAAATTCATCATAACATATATTTATAGCATATATGCTGTACATTCGCTCTCACACTCTCTCTCGAGTAGCACTTTGTCAGACTGCTGACTGCCAGTTTCAATGGTATGCCATGGGAATACCAAAATATCATTTTGATTCAAAATAAATGTTTAAATTCGAATAAGCCATCAAAATCTACAAAATTTCTTTGTGGTCTCTTATGTGTGAGTGTGTGAACCAAAAAAAAATCATAATAAAGTAGCTCAACGCACTCGATTCCATCGTTTATCATAATAAAATGATCGAAATGAAAATTCAAACATGACATATAACATATGTTCGTTTGATTACTTGTTGCTTTATAATCAAATTCATTTCGTTCACAAAATATTCCCCAAATATTATGAATTCATTTAACGTCTGACATGATAAAGTTTTGTTGTTTCACTTACTTTTATTTCGCTTTTAATTTCATAAATTCGTAATAAATGTACTAAAATACACCAACAAGATGGATTATGGAATATGAATGAAATTTTTTGATAAATTGAATGAATTTGAATTTGGCACAATATTTAAAATATGAGTTCATACTTTTTTGTGGGAAAAAGTTAATAATTTTTTATTTTAAGTAAATTGCGATCATTATTTATCATTTAATAAAAATTAATTTTCAGTCAGTTGGGGGAAGTTACTTTAATTTACTTTAATGAAAAAATCTTATAATATATAGAAATTGTTAAGGTTTTTCAAATTTCTTACGAAATCAAAGTTATTAAAAAAATTTGTTATTCTGACCATAAAATAATTTGGGATTTAGTAATAAAAATCATTGACCAGTTTTCCAATACAAATAAAAATATTTTTTATAACTTTAACCCTTTTCAACATATCCATATACTTTTATATTTTATTATGTAACATAATAATTTCCTTTATGGATTGCCCTCGCCCTTTAGCTTCTTACATTTGTGTCTTTTGCCAATAAACATTTATTGCAATAATCCTCCAACAATATAGACAGAACAAAAGTAGTCAAAATATTGATAAGTTTGAAATGTTTTGTGCCATAACACTCCATCCAATGTATTTTATTTTTCCTCCTTTTACTGATATTTATATTTCCTCATCATATTTTGGTCTAAGTAGTCGTCTGCTATAGAATTTCTTTTATTATGGTTATAGTTCCTCTTGTTACTTACATATATGATTGGAATGGTTTATATGTTTTGTCAGTGAATGGTTGTGTAGAATGTTTTCAGTCAATACCGACCAAGACCAGTAATCAAAGGAGGTACAAAGTAATTTCAATATGAGACTTTTATGTTGAAAATAATAAAATGCAATCAATAAAAATTGTTAAACATGTACGCAAGGAATAACGAGAAATATAACGAAAGAATAGAAGTTGTAGCGGACTGAGATAGATGCTACAACTTTAACTGCTTAGATCTGGTTCACACTAGGATACTTTTTTTGAGAAACTTTTGATTTTTGTGCGTGAGAGAAAGAGAAAGAAATATCAACAACCCCTTTTCTTACACACAAAATCAAAAGTTTCTCAACAAAAGTTTCCCAGTGTGAACCAGGTCTTAGCAACTATTTTCAGACCTTTTAGATTACCCAGCAAAGTCTTTACTTACCCGGTAAGTAGGCAAGTAATATTGGAGAAAATTGTAAGTAGTTACTTTTTGGGTGAATAACTACTTATTTTTGTTTGCAGATAACCGAAAAATAACTGGTTACAAATCTCATTACCCGACATTTCGGGATTTAAAACTGGTTTGACAGTTATTTTTTATGTCTCCTAGTCTATTCTATTACTCAATGCCCCATTAAAAAGTAATTTTGGAATGGTTTCCATACAAATGTAAATATCAACTTTTCTTAAAAAAAAAACTTCCAAATCGACTGCGGTTAAAAACACTATATAATTCCTGATTGGACATACGCTATAGACAATTGACTAAAAATTTAAAAAAAAAACTAATTTATGTTATTGATAACGACAATCCATTACCAAGTAATGAATGAAATAACTACATTACCTAAAATACCAATATTTGAAAATATTTTACTGGGTTACCCTCAGAAATACCTTCTTAGCATGTAGCTTGGTTATATAGCCAACAGAGCCTAATGTCGACTCATGTACGTAGGTTCGAAAACTTGTCCTATATTATCCAATTTTCGTCCTAATTGTAACAACTCCTATAGTAATGGAAGATGTTGTATTGTGAGAGCCCTAACTAAGACTTAGACTTAATTTAGAACATTAGTCGGAGCCGACAATATGTGTTATCATACCCATACCTATCCCAAAGGATGAAAGAGGAACCGATTATCAATTTCCCTTAATCAACATTGTCCAGATTATTCGTTATACATATAATAACCTGGTATACCGAAGAGACTTGGTACACCGAAAATAGAGTTACTCAAGAAAATTTTCTGTATATACGAATGTTTCCAAAAAAGAGAGAGTTGGAAGTGCCATTATCATCCCTTAATTCCAAATAACCTTTAACTGAAATTCCACAGTCGAACTCAATGGGTTCGGGACACGGACTTACGGGGATTTAATGGGAAACTGTGTAGCTGATGGCGAAATAGGAACCTTAATGGCCAGTTTGGACTTAGACATCTCGATATTCCGTCAAAGGAACGCAAACAACAACAAGCCAAAAGGTTCTAAGGCGAGATGGAACAACGACCTAACTTGTATCATTTAATGGAATAATAGGCCAAAGCATATCTAAATATATAGTACCCACTTCACCAACCTAAGGGTAGTAATTTCAGTACTCTGTAAACAATCTTTATCTGATCGTATAAATAATCAAAGTATGATCAGTTACATTATTGTTTAAAAAATCCGATATTAGTGTTAAATGATTTTTTGCCAAATGTTTAGATCGACCGATTGGACCGATATAAACCCATTGTCATGCTATATATTTATCATATTTTTTTACAGTGGCAACGATAAACCTTCGAATGCTATAACATGAATAACGAATACAAAGAAGTGTGTTCCTTATAAAAGAATAAAACTTTCGGGAGAAACATGAAATAAAATTCAACATTTATATCCGTTTATCATTTTTGTGACCTTTTGTTCCGTCTTTTGCGAAAACAGAAGGTGGAAGAAAGATGGTCGTTGGTTGGTCGTTGTTGGAATCAAAGAAATGAATAAAAGTCATGTTAAAAGAAATACGATGGATGAATCGATTGTAAGTTGTATCATTGTATTATTTTTTCTTTTCATAAAATTTATTACAGGACTTTTGAACAATTTTTCATACATATCATTGCATATACATTTACACAGATATACAATACATTTGTGTATAGAAATAAATATTCAATTGTTGTTGGTATTTGTTGTGAATGAATAAAAAGGATTTCATTTATAGGTTTTCTATGAAGCAACAACAATTTTAACAAGAACATAAATATTGATGAGTTAATGGTGTAAGTAACTTTTCCTTTACCCTTTTCATGCTATTTATTCTACTACTACTACTACAACTGGTCGGTGTGTAATACGACCTCTTTATGACGTTAGTCAGTCTAACAGTCAATGGGTTTGATTTGATGATTGTAAGCAAAAGCGGGGTCGTTTTTATTTTTCTTGTGTATTGAGATCACCCCTTTTTTTATTGATTGTTTGCGAATAAGTTTTCTTTTATAGATTTTTTTTGCATGAAACGGAAATGATATTTTTGTTTTACTGCTTTTTAACCCATTGTGTTTTGCCATTTCTGAATTGTTTCACTAAGCCATTGTTTCATTTCGTTTAATTTGAGCACTTGTTTTCGTCTATATTTTTTCAGTTGCCATCTAACATCTTCCTTAATGAATTATTATGTTTTGTATGGAAATTGGTATGAGAATTAGAAATTATTATTATTGATATTTAATGGTTTGGAAGAAATGAATTGATTAAATGTCTATCGTTGTAATATTTAATAAGAGGGAAGCTGAAATACTAAATGCTGCTGAGAAAATTTAAAAGGAATGATGGAAACAAAAATAGTCCAGCTTACACAGCCATATCCATGGAAAATATGGAAGTGGTTTTTTGGACCGACTTTGTCCTTTACATTGATATTAACTAATCCCGTGGAGAGAAACGAGCTCAATCATAAAAACTCTAAAAACACAATATTGAAACTGACATGACAGACTATGGATTAAACTATAGACAAGCTATAGACTAGACAATAGACTACACTATAGACTACACTATAGACTACACTATAGACTACACTATAGACTACACTATAGACTACACTATAGACTAGACTATAGACTACACTATAAACTACACTATAGACTACACTATAGACTACACTATAGACTGGACTTTAAACTAGACTATAGACTAGACTATAGACTAGACTATAAACTAGACTATAGACTAGACTATAGACTAGACTATAGACTCGACTATAGACTAGACTATAGACTAGATTATAGACTAGACTATAGACTAGACTATAAACTAGACTATAGACTAGACTATAGACTAGACTATAGACTAGACTATAGACTAGACTATAGACTAGACTATAGACTAGACTATAGACTAGACTATAGACTAGAGTATAGACTAGACTATAGACTAGACTATAGATTAGACTATAGACTAGACTATAGACTAGACTATGGACTGACAAATGAATTATGAGAGGAAAATCTTACTGGATTAGTGTTTGATTAATTAGTCCTGTTGATAAGTTGTTAATCAGTTTTAAACTAGTGTAAATCTTCCTATTAAAATGAATTACATTCGGGTAATTTATTATTTTCAAATTTAAATTTGTCTTAAAAGCACTTAAGTTATATACCATATTATAGAATTTTTTTAACAATATTTAACTTTTGGGTGGGCAAATAATTTGTATATCTAACTTTTAAACAATCACAAATTAAAGTCAAAATTTACGATTTCAAATTTATAAAAATCTTTTGATCAAAGTTATCAAAATATTTTCTTAACCATCTTCAAAGCACTTTTAAACGAAATCGATTTCAAACGTTTATGGAAATAACAAATTTTTACAAATAAAAATACCAATATGATGATAAAAACACAAAAGTCCCCCGTCGAGATGAAAAATGCCCTTTAAGAATGGAAAAAAATATATCTTAATAATTATTTAGTGTGAAAACTTAAATAAGAAAATATGCAACAGGCACTTTTGGATTGATTTTGAAAAATAAACTTCAATTATGAATTTCTTAATTAATTTATTTTCTATATACAAAAAGAAAACAAACACAACACAATGTAGAAGAAAGACCAAAGGCTTCCTAAACTATAAATCCATGATGCACTTGGGTTTCATCTCCATGGTGTGTTTAACATTAACTTTAGTTAAAATAACAAATTAAAGTGTTAATTTTAAATAAATATAATGCATTCTTCAAACCATGCACTCACTCACTGCCTGCAACCAACTCAATTTACATATGTGATTAAGGAAAATAAAAGAGGAATAAATGACTTCATGCACTACGAGTGTAGGAATTCTACAAAAGCACAGCAGGTGCTCCACAATTATAAGATCATAAACTAAAGTGTTAAAAACAATAAATGAATTGATGAAAAAAAAATCTAATTGAACAATTTTGTAGAACATGAAGAGCCGATAGATAAACGTACTTCGTCGATCATTCTCCAAATGAGTTGAGTTATTGTTTGACTTAATCGTAACAATATTTTGTATTGAAAACGAGCGAATTGTTTGTTTTCTAAATATGAAAATGGAAAATTTGTTCAAGTGTTTGATTAATGTTTGGCAAGAGGAAATATTTATAGATCGAAAAGGAAGTCAAATTTATTCAACACAAATATTTTACACATTCCATTGCGCATTTTTTTAAGAAAATTGTAATGAATTAGTTAGAGTTCTTTAAGGAAAATTTTCTATGATGAACTCACGAAATTTATGTTGAATAAAGATATTTTGTGAAAAATTGTATTTATAGTTTAGTTCACTAGACAGTGGGAAAAGAAATAAACATGCCTGGTACCAAATTGACACCAAGGTGTTTGTAATTTTTCAATAACATCAACTGCCAAAATATATACATACATACAACAACACTCATTTTCGAATTCTTAATTTTATACACTTCTGGTGTCTAAATGTTAACAAACGTGGTAAGCTCACTATTGACAACGGATTGTTTGTCAACAATAGCTTATATTTTGACAACGGATGTTATTGAAAAATTTTAAACTACTACGTTTGTTGGCTTAATATTTCTCAATTTCTATATCAACTAAACTTTATACAGAAAATATGTGTGATTCAGATAACAACCCATCACTACACCACTACGGTGGGGAGGGTATTATGCGTTTGTGCTGATGTTTTTGACGCCCTAACCCCACCTTTAAGTACACAAATCGGCTCAGAATCACCCAGGAAAACTAAAACGAATAACATTTATCACAACTTCAAAAGTAGCAATTTGTGAATTTTTCACCTCTGTGGAAATCACAACTTCAAAAGTAGGAATAAGTGAATTTTTTTACCTCTGTGGAAGTGATGTTTAATGACTTCCAAAGCGAAAATTATTCTATTTTTACTATATTAAAGATATTTTTTTTTGTTCTTAATGATAATGATATTTAAGTGAAAATAGTTGTAATTTCACTCTCGAATAGCTTCCAAAAAAAGAGCATACAAATTACTTCTAAAGAATGACTTCGGAAGTAGTGAATTTGGAATCATATATGACAAGCATGTGTTAAAATTATCACTTTTCAGGTCTTTTTCATATCTGGCATGGAGTAAATTCTACTTCTTTTTCGCTTCTTTGGAAGTTCTTTTTAGTTTTGGTTGGCACTTTCGTCTGACGACAAAACTTTATAGATAATTTTCGAGATAATTTGATGAAATTTGGTACAAACTCTTCTTTTCAAAGACGAGGCCTATAGAAAATGGTTTAAATCGTTCCGTTATTTTGTAAAGCCCCATACAACCATATCAACTGAAGAGGGTTTTTTTGCTCTATGTTTGCTATGTTTAAAGTTCTTGAATTTCTACAAAAATCGACAAAAGGTAGTTTTATATAATTCTTTTTGGGGTCTGATCGGGACTCATTTGGCGCAATTCAACATACAAAATCGTTTTCAAAAATTATGTGGACGTAAATCTGTCTACCAAAATTTATAAGAATAGGACCATATTAACACCTTGATCCATATAACCTCTACTTTGAGAAAATACAAGTTACTTGTTTTTATTGTTCATATATTTTATTTAAAAATATTACACACCAATTAAAATACCTGCAAATAAATGTCTTTTTTAAAGGACATTTATTGTGGTAGATACTCTCTCCTTTTACAACCTTTGCAAATTAATATTCATCACTAAAAGTTTTTCCAATAAATAAGAAGGAAATGAAATGAAGAAAAAAAACGTAAATTATTTCTATGCGGTTAAAAGAGGCGACAAGGCATGAAACCGGCAAGTTTGAGTTTTTTTGTTTGTTTCTTTGATACTTACTAGTATATGAGTTCCAAGCATAAAGGATAAAGTTTAATTGGAAAACTATTTAAGTTTTTTTTCTACACCATTCATTTACATTTGTTGTTGGCTTTTTTGTCTATTTTAATTCATTACGAATGAACAACACCAACCAACATTTATATTCAAATTACTGACACATTTACAATGAAATGATTTCAAAACAGGTGAATAATGGTAATACGGATTGAAATATTATTTATTTAGGCAATAAAAAACAAATTAAGCTTTTTTATATAATTTGGTTAAAAGTTATTTTATCCAGTACCTACTGTAATTTTTCTATCATTGTATGTGTAAGAAATCCTATTAATTTTTTGTTTGTCTGTCTTTTTTGCTTGTTTGTGTTTGGTTGGTATTACTTATGTACCTGTTCATTTTATGTTTTAGCAGAAATTATATCTTGTACTATTTGAAGATAAAGCAAGTAATAGTGATATATTTGTCTATGCCGAATCTTATATACCTACCATCAAACCTATTAAGACAAAACATGGGGGCTGTGCAACTTATATTGCCAGTTTTCAATGCCAAACAACCCTTATATATATTTTTTGTTTCTTCTAGCTCTTTCTGTTTGGACTCGATCGTGCCTTTAACAAATACACACAGACATGGTTAGATCGTCTTAGAATTTAATGAAAATCCAGAATATATATCGAGCCCTTTTCGCACAAAAGACAAAAACAAAATTTTACAGGAGAGCATTTATTTTAATTATCTTCGAAGTAGGACAAAGCATTACTCCAAAACTCCGTTAATAAATACTATTACATCTAAAATATGGGATGCAGTTTGTTTCGATTTTATATTGACGCTATATCCGATTTTTTGTCGCTTACGTCTTTTTTGCCGAGACAAATTTTTGATATATAAACAATGTTGAGGCGGTTACGTCTAAATTCTCTGTATAAAAAAATATTTTTTTGTATATCTTTATATAATTTGTATAAATCTGAAATTTAATAGTGTAATAAATACTTTTTTAAAGGATTTTAAGATCATCTAGTCAGTCTTTTTGTTGAAAACCGGATAGGTTCCGAACGTTTTGAGATAAAGTGATGAAATTCTCTAAAAATACTTATTGATGACAAATATTGTTTTGTGTTAATAATGGGCAAAAATGGTTCATGGTTTCACTTATCCTCAATACAAGTACCTCCCGGGAAATAGTCAAAACATTAATAAATATGTTGTTTATGTTGCAATCGCTATAAAATTTTCAAGAAGTCGGTTATATATACCTGTAATTTATGTTAGGAAGTATTACAGATATCAGGCAATATTTGACCCTAGCCTTCATATATGGATCCTATAAGACAATGATTTTTTCCATACAGAAAATAAGTTTACAGTTAATAAATCTTTCAAAAATTAAAAAGAAATTCTACAAAAAAACATTTGTTTTTGAAACTAATAACGCGTTTAAATTCTATATACCTCGGTCCACAATTGATCAAATACCTCATGAAAAACCATTCTGAAAAACACCCTGATGTCCACATTAATATCCATACATTATAGTACAATTCGACTTAAGTATATCGAATAAATAAGTAATAAGTAAATTGATTCATTAAGAGTCCATATACAGGTCCGCCTTCCGAAATCCACAAATTTACAACCAAATATAAGAGTTGGTTAAATGTAAATAACATAAATGTAATCTAATTAGTAATTAGTAATTAAATTTGTTCAAATTTTTCTATCAATTTAATATATTTTAAAAGAAAATTTAGAAGTAACCGACACCTTGCTGTTACAAAATTCATAAACAGAAAATAAATGTATACTTACTTCTTTTTTCTTTTTCTTGTAAAGTTGAAACCATTGGATCTATTGCTACGAAATTTCAGAGTTGATGCTAATAGACCTAAATTATCGATTTCAATAAAAAAAAAAAACGAAAATCGAAAATCAAGTCGCTTACGTCCATTTTGCAAAAAGGGCTCGATATGTATACTTTTGGAGTTCTTTGAACAACATTTTAATTTGTTACCAACGACATAACTAAATCAATATACATCCCATCTTTTATGATGATGGACACAACATCTTAGAGATTAAAATCGGATCATGTAATACTCGAACCAATGATTTTTCTGTGATCAAATAATAGAGCTTATTTTGAAGGTTGCACTCTATAGTGTACCAATCCTGACAGAATCTTACACTGCATATAGTTTTAAATATAAATGTAGAAAATTTTTGAGCATTAGCATGACGTACATGCCCACGCCCATTACGAAACACCAGAAAATGTCAAAATGTTTATGTACCAAAAAATCTCTCTGTATAAAATAACATGAAGAACATGAACTCAAAATACCATTAAGTTAAAAATTCTCCAGCACACAATTTACAGATACAGTCGAACGCCAAACAGTTGTTAGAATACTGTCTGAGGTTTAAGGTAGGCTAAGCCCGATATTCCTTCACAACTGTGTCAAAAACTGGGTTATTACTTGCACTTACAAAATCACTTACATTTTACACCGAATGAAACTGATATTTTGGAATTCCTTATTTGTAAGTACCTATTAAAGTAGTGATTTGTAAGCGAGCTTGGTAAGTACTTGCAACTAATGTCATAATCGTGTTCAAATAATGTGTTAAAATGCTAATGAATAGGTTTTGTTAGCTTTTTAACTCAATGCAAAAACAGAAATCTGTCTTTTCACAAGAAAGACAAAAATTTCTATGTATAATTGCTTCCTTGCTTCCTGGGCAAGAAGATACCAGTGACAAAGTTAAGTAATAAGGTGTAATACTCGACCGGAAATTAAAATGGAGACACCACATAGAGGATAGGATCAACACATCGATACGGGCGATATGCAGGAAAACTATAGGCATGAAATGGGGCCTTACTCGTTCTATGCTTCAATAATCAGACGGACTGCTTTAGAAAAAAAGTGCAACATCAAACTACTACAGGCAGTTTAGCGTACACGCTGCTTGGGTACAAGTGGTGCAATGTATACTACTTCAACTAAGGCTCTGGAAACGTTGCTAGAAATTTCACCTTTAGGAGAACTGGCCAAAAGCGGCGAACTGGCCAAGCAACATCATTGTATACTGGACACATTGGACGTTCCTGATCGCATACTAGACACTGAATATGTCGGAAACTTTGAAAGATAGAATGTCTTGTTAAAACAGAACTTTAGAACGAATACCAGTAGGAATCCGTGGGTCTGGGATTCTATATTGAAGATCCAGAATTAGAAATGTTCTACCGTTTACCAAATCGTAACACAAGCATCCAGGCAGAAGTTCGAGCAATAACGAAATGCGCTTACCGACAGCCAGAAGGCAATTAGGGCGATATCAGGTGATAGAATTAAGAACGTATTGAGTGGTAAGAAAGCAAAATGCAAAAGTATTTAGCGCAACAAAAGCTGATCTTAAAATATGGGTGAAAGAATCCCATAAGGAATTTTAGAATAATGAAATATTGGGTAGAACTACAAAGATTCTATGGAGTGGCCCTGATGAAAAATCATCTCAAAATGAGCATGAGTGCGACACAGGATTACGAGTACATCTATGTAAAATTGGACGTACAGGTTAAGACGATTGTAGAGCATATGGAGATGATAGTAAAATCCTGGAGCACTATTTTTGTCACTGCCTGACACTTGTCGAATTTAGATTCAAGTATCTTGGAAGTGATGTTATTCTGTAAATAACATTTCTGACTAACACTGATTGGAAGATTCTCAGGAATTACGCATAAAGGAAAAAGAACTCGAGGAAGTTGACATAACAAATGCAAACCAATTTGACGTATCATTTTTCCACACAGACTAGATTCATTTTATTCTGTGTGGACACAGGATTACGGTCACAACTATACAAAATTCCCGAGGTGTAGTTTTTTAGATAGCTTAAGTATACATCAGATGGAAATAAATAATTATATTAATTTCCTCCTTTTCTCTAGAAGTTAAAACAGGGATGGAAAAAGAGATTTTGTTTCAGTATAAAAAAATATTGCATAGGGTACTTTTTTGGATCGCAAAGTACTAAAATATTTTTTTTTTTTTGTTAAAAGTTTGTAATTTCTGAAATATATTTATATATATTCGATCTCAGCGCTGATTAATAAAAGCGTCTAACTTATATGAAACTTCTTCAAGTCGAATTTCATTGCTATATCGTGCTGCTAAAGCAGTTACGCTAAAGCTAGTTTCTGGAAGTCTACTTGTATGGGCGCTATTATTATGCGAAATTTCAACTGTCTAGCTCTTCCCGTGTTGTCCCTTACATGATTTCAACAGACAGATGGACGGACGGACATGGCTAGATCGTCATAGAATTTAATAAGGACCCATAATTTATATACTTTTATGGGCCTATGACCAATATTTCGATGTGTTACAAACCCCATCTTTTTTGATGGTGGGTTTACAAATTATTTTATCAGAGTATCACGGTACTTTTGCACATCAAATAGTATCAAAAAAAGTACCATCGTACTAATTATGCCATCCCTGAGTTAAAATACATATCAACACATCATGCCGCACTCGATCAAATGCAAATAGTGCCATTAAACCAACCAGATTGGAGACCATTATTTTAAAGTTACACAAACGACAGCTAAAGTGCATATTACTCATCTGGTATAGTGTAGCATAAATATCAAAATAAATCTGGAAAAAGTTTCTTTCAGTAATAATATGACTTTTTGTATGTAATTCTATTGTACTAAATATAAATACGAAACTGGAAATTGTTTTAATTTAGGGTTTTTTTTTTTTGTAATTTAATGCTGCAGTGCATTTTCTTTGAAAATTGTAAAAATTGATCTTAATCTTGTTTAAAATATGATAAAATATTAAATAATTTAGGAATTAAAAATATTTTTTTTCTAAAGTGAATAATACAGTTCATCATAAAATAATTAAAGAAGTCAGTACTGAAAAAAAAAATAATTTTATTTATATTCAATTTAAAAAAAATTCTCTCGTTAACCTAAATAACAAAATTTTATAGAAAAAAAATTAATTTTAATTATATTTAATTTCCTGAAATAAAAATGAAAGAAAATAATAAAACAAAACTAAATACACATTTAGCATTTTTTAAACACAACAATAAATTAGTTGCCTAAAACTCATAAATTCATACATTTATCAATAAATTAAATAAATTATTGCTGGTGTAAGTAAATTTATGATTTTCTCATTAAATTTATGATTTTCAAATAAATTACAAAACAGCAAATAATCATCATTCAGTATTTTAAATAGTAACAAAACAAATTAAGTGAGTTTTTTGTTTTCATGTTTAGCAGCTAATATAGTAAGTAAATAGTTGGAGTATATTCTGAATTGATTTTTTTTTTTTTTTTTTGTTTATTTGTGTAGTTTTAGAAAACAAATACTGATCAATAATGTTTATAGGAAAAAACCATTAAATACATCTTAAAACGTATGGCAGCATACAATCAACATATATATTCTGTTGCACGTTCACGTTTTATGCCGCATACCAAATAGAGAACTTCATGAATTTCAAAATATAAAGTTTAATTTATTTTTTATATATTAAAACTTTAAAAGTTCATGCAATTGTAAATTATTAGGGTTGGGTGAAACTTTTTTTATTTAAAAGAAAAAAAAAAACTTGATTTGAAATATATTTTAACAATAAATTTGTAATCATTAAGAAACTTATTATCCGGGAGTTGATAAAATTCGTATAAACCAGATGCTTTATTCGAGAAAATCACAAGTAATCACAAGCGTTACAAAGTTAATTGAGACTAGGGTATTCAATTATTGTTTTATTCGGTTTATTCGACAAATAATTATTTGAGGTTTTATGTATTTTATTATTCGGTTAATCGAATAAAAGGAAACTAGATGTTATTATTGTTTTTAACAATAATTTTCTTCATATTCATAGCTTCATTTGAAATTAATATTAATATAAATTTGGAATTCCATCTTCTGAAATTGTATGTCTTTTAAACTTTAAAGTCCTTTAACAGGAGCATAAGAGCTGATTATGAAAAACTGAATACACAGAGTTAATACTAATGGTCCACAGTTTCCTGTACGCATAGATTTTTTCATGTTTTAAAATAACTTTTGCACGGTTTATAAAAAAAACAAGTAGGAAAGTATAGTCGGGCATGGCCGACCATATGATACCCTAAACCATGAGTATATTTTTACAATTTTTACTTTTATAAAATTTTTATTTTTTGTAAAAAAACTTTTATGTTGAATATTACCATAATTCCAAAATATTTAAGCCATTTATTTACAATCGTAATTCAAAAAAAACAAATCACTCCTTAAATTTGTTGTCCTGGGGTTTATATTTGTAATCATAAAGTGCTTAACTTATAAAAAAATATTTTTAAAGTTAAATATTCAAAACAAGTAGGAAAGTATAGTCGGGCATGACCGACCATATAATACCCTACACCATGAGTATATTTTTAAAATTTTTACTTTTTATAAAGAAACTTTTATGTTGAATATTTTTCCAAAATATTTAAGCAATTTATTGATAAAAAAACTAAAATTTCTAAATGAGGCTTTATATAGGTCAAATTGGGCCGATCCTCGGTAAATTTGGGAAAAGGATATATTTTTAAATAACAGTTAGTTTTGTTGAGTTTCATTACGATACAAATGGTTACAAGTCAATTTTAGACGTTTAAGACATTTTTTGAAGGGGGGTTTGTATGGGGGCTAGGGTCAAATAAGGGCCGATCCTTACGAAAATCTGCAGTGTCATAAATACTTATGTAAAACTTATTTATGCCAATTTTTAGAGAGATAATAGAATATTTGACGTAATTATGGCATAAAAAGTTCAAATCGGGAGGTACGGTTGTATGTGGGCTAGGTAAAATAATGGACCGATTTCAACCATTTTCAATAGGCTTCGTCCCTGTGCCAAAAAACATGCTTGGTCCAAATTTCATCAAATTATCTTGAAAATTGCGGCCTGTACCTTGCGCACAAGGTTTACATGGACAGCCAGCCGGACAGACGGACGGACATGTCTTAATCGACTCAGAAAATGATTCTGAGTCGATCGGTATACTTTAAGGTGGGTATTGGACCAATATTTTTGTATGTTACAAACATCAGCACAAACGTATAATACCCTCCCCACTATAGTGGTGTAGGGTATAATTACATTTATGTACTTAATGTATTGATTTTTTTCCGGCAACATCCATTTTGGGGGCCACCCTAATGTATACAAGTATCAAAACAAAACAAAGTTTTATGTAGTCATTCTCCTTACCATACATATTCATCTTTGGAAAATGCATTAAAGGTCCATAATTGCTAAACAGCCATTAGTAAAATCGATGAAATTCAGCATAACTCTCTTCGAAATCTTTCCATTTAAATCCACCGAATTTTATGATCATCAGACCATCGATCGATTCTCATCAAAAGAGAGATTTTCGTGACGTATGGCAATTTCAAAAGACAAATAGATTGCTAGATCGTTTAAGAATAGTTTATATAAAATATAATAAAATTGGCTTAGATTAATCTTTAATAAGTACATAAATAAATATATTACTAATAGGACTGAGTATTTTAAATAATATTTGTTCATGGATTAAATATTAAAATTAAGTCTGTTTCCATCCTAATTACATTGTCTTCAATTTTAATATGCCAGTTCGTATGGAAAAAAACTTTTAATTGATATTTACTTTATAAAAACTTAAAAAAAAATTAATTAATTTTCTGTAAATATTTAAATATTAATTAATTAATCGTAAATAATTTTCTATTACAAATATTAATAATAGTACATTACATTCCTTCGATACAAATTGTTATCTGAAAATATCTTTTAAAATATTTATTATTTTTTTGAATATTCAATATTCCAGATATTTTAAAATTTGTTTAATTTATTTAAGATTTTATTGCAATTGTTATATTTTTATTTATTGCAATTGTTATAAGTATTTATATAACATAAAATTTTCTAAAAATTCAATTGGTTACAGTAACTGTGACTTTAACTGTTTATAAGTATATATTGTATTTAAAAGACTTATTTTTTCAAGATATATTTATAAATAAAAGTAAAAACGGTTTTAATTTTAAAATTTAATAAAGATGAAGTTATCCATTGCAATAGGCGTTTTAACAGTTTTAACTGTTGTTTGTTCTTACCCCCAACGAAGAAGCGAACATAACAGTAACACTCATCCAGAAACTAATTCAATAAGTGGGAACGGTGATAATCCAGTATTGTTCTTGAATAGTGATCGCTATAATGGAGTCGAACACAACTTTGAAGATTATCACAAAGAAAACTCTAAGAAAACGGAGGTAAAAGATCTGAAGATAATGTTTATAATAAACCCATTAAAAGAATGTCGGGAATAGTTCCAAAAAAACAAGATTCGGGAACTATTAAGGATAATGACAAAGATTTAAAAGTGCAAAACAGAAGAAGGGAGAAGAGAAAAGCTGAGGATGAAGATGGTGATGTAAATAACAAAGATGTAAATGAAGAAAAACGTGAAAATAAGAATGAAGTGGATATAGATGAAGAAACTAACCAAGACAAAGATGAGAAAAAAGACAAGAGTTCAAATGATTACAACGTTTCAGATACTTACAGAAATGAAAATCATGACATTAATAATGAAGTTCAAAATAATAAGGAAGACAAAAATAACAAAGACGTATTTATGAAAAAAGACACGAATAAAAATTATAATGACGAAGACGAGAAGTATTTGGATGATTATTACCATGATGGTAATGATAACAAAGACGAGGAAGATAAGAATAAAGACACCAATTCGAATGATACCAAAGTTGCAGATCCAAACAACAATGATGATGGAGCTCAAAAGATTCTGAATCGATCGGTATACTTTAAGGTGGGTATTGGACCAATATTTTTGTATGTTACAAATATCAGCACAAACGTATAATACCCTCCCCACTATAGTGGTGTAGGGTATAAATATTATTTTCACTTCTTTTACTTCAATTCCTTGTTTAGTTTTTTATCAAATACTAGAAATTATTCCTGTTTATGTGAAATGCTTTTCTATATAAAGAAATTACTGTTTTTAAGATTTCCAACGAATTCTAGAATTCATACGTTCCATTGAACACTAGTTCAACTATAACTGTTGCTGAAAACTTATTAAAAATACTTAAGAACACAAAATCGACACAATTTTGTTTCTATTCTCCTTTGAGCTTAGCACCTATACAAAGCACGACCAACCCCCGTCCCCTGAATTTGGGTTATGTTTTATATTTATTAAGTTTTGGGGAATCGTCACATAATTGATCACTTCTTAAGAAGTCCACTCAGAAAATAACATAATTTGTTACAGAACTGCAATATATAAAACTAAATACAACATTAACTAGTTTTAAAGAAACTAAAATCTCTTTGTCAAAAATAAAGAGATTCATTCCATTATTTACATACCCAGCAAAAACTGGATAATGGCTTTCAATTGTAATTACTTACCTAACAACATACCTCTCAATTACTACTAGATATCGACTGGATTACATAGAAGTAGTCTAATAAGGTCTTACTAATAATGTATTATATAAATACTTTCTAATTCATTAGTCATCTTGCCAGTAAAAATATAAAAGCTGTATACTTTTTTTATGCGATTTACAATGAAAACTTTTTCTAATTACTTGTAATCGTTTATGGTAAGTACTTGTGTCCAATGACATCACCGTGTTAAAATAATAACTTAAAATGTTATTGTGTAAGTAAATTTTAGCATTTTAACCACTTACATGGCAATGAAAGTTTTTACTGGGATAATATTATATTGATAATAGAATAACAACTTCTTGTTGTTTGGCGGTAATCAAAAAAAAAAAAAAAAAAACTGGTTATAAATTCCAGTTGGAAATTTCATTAATACGTCTTAAGTAAATATCTCATGACTTGTCAGAGACGGTGATGAATTCGCTGAATTTGTCACTTCCTGACATTTTCAAATATTTTGTCGAATTTCCAAAAGACAAAATAGATGAATGTAGGTAAAATTTTTGATGACTTATACAATAAATAATTGTCGTTAAACCACAACAATAACTTCCGTTGTCAAAGTATGTACAAATAGTTGTCAAACCAACAACAAAAATATAGAAAATACTTAAAAACAACATAAACTGTTTTCTGAAGGGAAATTTGTATGAGCGATAGGGTTAAATGAGGACCGATTATTACAAAAATTGGCAGAGTCATTTAAACTTCTATAAAACTAAGTTTGGCCGATTTTTGTTGACATACTAGAAAGAATTTTTAACATAATTATGAGCCCCATTCGGTGGTACGATTGTATGGAGGTTGATTGAAATAATGGACCGATTTCAAACATTTGACTTGGCACACAGACAGACAGACGCACGGCCATACATAATTCTATTCTGACCCGATTGGTATACTGTAGGACAATATTTTTGGGTGTTACAAACATTACCACAAATGCTTAATACCCTCTCCACTATAGTGGTGTAGGGTGCAAATATATATGACGTTATTACTTCGGAGTGAAAACGTTTCGAAATGACAACAATGCATTGTTGTAACAACAACACAGCAGTATCAATATGTTAAGAAAACTCGATAAACTCTTTTCTGACAAAGGATTTTATCAATTTCGTTACTTTTCTACCGGTTTTTTTCGCCCTGTGTATTTGTTTTTATTTTTGTACAAAAAATTTTAATAAAAACTCTATTTTTATTTTAAAAACACAACAAATCAAATGTAGAAATCTTAAGAAATAAAATTAATTACATATCATTTAAAAATTAATACAACTGACATTAAATTTAAATTCTTAAAATACATAATGAGGTAGTCGACTTCCTAACAAATTGAAAATTTAACACTTAACAGCAAACGTCGAAATCGACAAACACATACATATATAGATATGTATATTTATATGCCGTCATCAGTCAATGAATATTTCAATTTTTTTTGAGTACAAAAGAATCGAATAAAATTTAATTATTATATTTGTATAACAATCTAGTCGAGTACCGGTACAAAATGTTTATATCTAAATGTGTGATTTTTCTATGTTGTGTCTATCAAAACTGCAACATGTTGAAAGATTGTGACGACATGCATATTTCTTTAAACCAAACACGCCTCCTCCTTTAAAATTAGTCTATATAAAAAACAAGTATGAATGTATATTCGGGCGTAGCCGACTATATAATACCCTACACCTGTCAGTATGTATGTTAAAAATGGGGATTATTTAAAAAAATAAAGCACTTGGTTTGTTTTTTTTTAACTTTATTTCGGAGTATTTTTACTTTTATTTTGGCAAAAAAAGATTTTTTTACAAGAGAGTTCAAAGGGGAGTAGGGCAAAAAATGGCCCTATCCATAAAAATGTTGGTAGGGGGAGTTAAGTCTTCTTCAATAATATTTATGTAGAATTTAAAAGTGTTAATAGTGTTTGTAAGTGAATTTTGACCTTTAAGTCTTTTTCTGAAGGGGAGTTTGTATGGGGGATAGGATCAAATGAAGCCCGATCATTACAAAAATCGGTAGTGTCATTTTAAGTTCTATAAAACTGAGTTTTGTCGACTTTTGTTAACATAATAGATCATTTAAATTAATTATAAGCCAAAATGCCCTGGGGGTATGGGGGCTAGTCGAAATAATGGACCGATTTTAACCATTTTCAATAGGCTTCGTCCTTGGGCCAAAAGAAGCTTCAAAATTGCGGCCTGTACCTTGCGCACAAGGTTTACATGGACAGCCAGCCAGCCGGCCAGACGGACGGACATAGCTTAATCGACTCAGAAAATGATTCTAAGCCGATTGGTATACTTTAAGGTGGATATTGGACGAATATTTTTCTATGTTACAAACATCAGCACAAACCCAATATACCCTCCCCACTAGAGTGGTGTAGGGTATAAATAGAAACAATAAAGACTTAATATTTTATTTCAATTTGCTTGTTGCTACTATTCGATTTAATGTTCAAAATGTATGTTACAACTTGTTTTACAAAATAAAATTTTATTTAACTAAATGAATGAATGAATTGATTTTAGTAGTAGTAGAATTAGAAAAATATATATAAAATAATTGTAAAAAAAATATTCATGTCAGCCATTTCAAATTTAAATTGTTTTTAAGTGATTTGTTTACATGTGGCAATAACATAAAAATATATGAGATGAGTTGATTGTAATGATGAGGATCATGATGATACAATAACATTTAATACAGCAACAATTATAACAAATACTTTAACTACGAGTAAAGCAACAACAATTAATACTGATGCCAACTTGTAGAACAAAAAAAATTCTAGTCTACGTATTTTATTTGCTTTTGCACAGTGGGATAAATTTATTTTATTATGTTCCAAAATGTTGATAAATTTTTGTGGTTCATATGAAGTACAACTTCTAGAAGTTAACTATCATTCGTAAGTTAAAGTGCAGTCATAAACGAATGTCCTTTATAATAACAACCACAAAAATTCATCAACATTTTGGAACATTTAAATATAGTGTGACAAAGGTAGGAGCGAATATAACTGTCTTGCAGCCTATTTTATCTCTTTGCATTAGGAGCGATACAATGCAAAGTACTATCGAGAGTTTTTTTTACCAAAAACACAAGAACTCTGAAAAAAACTGGGTAATGACTAGTACTTCCTCAAAAAAATGGGTAATGATTAGTACTTCCTCAACAATTCACTTTTCATTCTGTCTGTATTACTTAGAAGGAGCTTAGTAATTACTTACAAATAACATAATATGTAAGTCCTTACTTTTCATTTTTTCAAATTTTGTTTTTTACGCCAACGAAACAAAATTTTGGAGGAAACTAAGAGTAGACGCAATGGACGTATTCTCGTAGGCTGTTTTTTTTAAACATAACTTACTTAATACCTTATTCTTAGGCGAATGTAATAAGTACTTACATAACTCCATATTTGTAAGCGAGACTGGTAAGTAGTTTTAGTTGATTTAACACCTTACTTTTCAATATAAGTTTTTGCTGGGACATTTAGATCATTTAAAATTCTCTTATTTCTTGAATCAATCCACTGTGTACTCTTTTCATAGAAGTAAGAAAATAACAACAACTACAAAGATATTAACATTAATTTATTATAAACAACAATGAAAAGTCATTAATTTATGTTTTGTTAAAATTATTGTAATTCTATTTGTTGCATGTATTTTTTAGTTGTTTGTATCTCTTTTTTATCAATATTTATTTAGTCAAATATTGATTGAGGCAAACAAATAAACACTAGCAGAAAAAAATGCTTTTTAGTAGCCCAGGGAAATAAAAGTTTTGTTGTGGAATTTTAGATAGTTGAATGAAAATTGGAACATAACTTTTTCTAAGCATTATTAATAAGGGATCTAATGTACATACAGTCATCTAGCGAGTTATTATAGGTTTGACCTTTGACCTTTTTACCCCTAAATTGAGGATCTCTAAATAAATTTAGATTTTTTATTTAAAATTTCCCCAGTTCACTAATTGTAAAACATTAACAAAGATAGAGGGTATATAGATTTAATCATTTCGTTTGTAACACATTGAAATATTGATCGTAAGCCCTCCTTATTCTAAAATGATCTTGCCATGTCGGTCTGACCATCTGTCTGTTGAAAACACCATAGGGTCAGAATGGAAAGATGTAAAGAATTGAAATTTTACAAAAATATTCTATTCTATAGGAAAAAACCTGTACAAAAGTATCGTAATTGATACAATCCGTTGTAAAAATGAGCTTACCACGTTTGTAAACATGTGTATAAAATGTAAAGAACACAAAGTTATCATTTTGATAACCACCATTGCAATATTGACAATGCATTGTTTTCATCTCGATTACGCTTCATATTATTTCGAAATTGCATCGATATCATTTCGACAACAAATCGTTGTCATTTTGAATAACGCAATGTTTTGTTTGACAACAAAACCCTACTAATTTTTATGGATTTGATAATATCGTGTATTTTTATATAATTTTGTTGTTGATTTGAAAACTATCCGTCAGAGATAGTGCATGAAAATCCTTGCCCTGCTGATAACATTCGACATGAGTAGGTAAGTTTCTTACGATCCAAAATCTCTCTTCCAAATTTTAAAAGGTTCGGTCCATAATTAATTGTTCTCCCTATATTCCCCCGGGAGTGTGTTACCTTGGCGAGACCTCCGCCTTGGTGTTATTGCAATCCCGGGGTATAAAGAGGGCCCAATACCTCCAATCTGACCGGGATTGAAAAATTGGTGTTCTCAGTCTACTGCTTGGCTTAGTCCTTGCATAGATTGCCAGAGGTCAGACCAGAGCACCGCATAATCTGGTACTACGGGTGGCCAGTTGCCCGCAGGACTATGTCCTGGCTGGTCAGTTGGTTGAGGTTCCTTCGGGATACACGTAGTGGCTGTTGGTTGAACCCAAATTCGCGGGAAGAGTATAAGTGGCGGTTAAAAGACTGATGCATGATAATAGTCAATATTTCGGGATAAGAGTTCGGTGCTGTTGCCGAAAATCAACAGTTACCCCACAGAGGAGTGACTGTGGGACTAAGCGTTGGAAATGGGTTGGTGTCAATTGTATATGATACAGAATGAATGTAGAGGTATGCGGGCCTTACCCCACCCGTATACCTAAATGAGTGTGTCGTATGTTTTTCTCTATGAATGTGTCGAATAAATGAGATGTGTGCTGGGTTGAATGATGATGGATGAAAGGTACCATATACAAGTGATACCAATTAATTTTCCTTCCTTGTCCAGATGTGTTCAGAGTATACTCTGTTCATATCAGACTTACCACAAGCGTGTCACTGTGAGTAAGAACGATGTCTACGGCATATTGATGGATCGTGCTTCGGTGCACCGGTTATGTCTCTAGGTGCTGTTTTGCCGAATCAACAAAGCCATAGTAGTGTGGTTGTCTTACAACGTGACTACTTTGGCAAGAGATTAGATAGCTCGAGTACTCCAGCAAAGTACTTGCGCATGGTACCGGTCATAGCCAATGTGCAAAAATTGCCACCTGAGTCTTCATTGAAGACAAAGGGGCGATGGTAGACCGTTCTCAAGTCTACCCTGTGGATGAAAAAGACCACCGTGAGATAAGGCCGACACGAAAGGTGCTCACGTTAAAACTCTCGACAGTCTGTACTCCTTTCCTTTTACAAAATAACTTTTTTACGCATAAATATCTTTAGAATATGGGTATAGCACAGAAATTCGACATAAATAAGTATCATAGGAATCACAATCTATATACAGAATTAAATGAGGATCGGTGCCTCACCCCTAAATGACTTTAGCGCTAATAACTCGTTTTAAAATACGAGTATAGCGATGAAATGAAATGCGCAATGTCACACTACGATCTGAGGATCGGTTCATTATTAAGGGGAGCACGGTTGATCTTAGGTATAAAAGAAAAGTTTCAAATACTTAATTTCCCATAATTGCAACATGTTAAGGAATTTTATAGCATACAAATAAAATAATTGGCATGTAATTACGGCATTACAGATTTTTTAAGCAAACATATTTTATATTTTAAACTATGATATAAATATTTCAATATACGGTTTTTATTTCTCTTAACTAATTTCTTAATATCCTTATAATTCTCACACATTTATCATTGCAACATTTAATTTAAATATTTATCGTATTATCTTCCCTTTATAAATATAAATTCATATGAATAGCTCGTGTTAGTAATATGTATTTTTTTATTAGCTAATAATTCATTTGATAACAAATTATAAACGAATTACAAATTAATTTTAAAATCCTTTTTAGCATCAGACGCACACACACACGCATGCAGAGAGAGAAAAACAAACAAAAACATTAATCTTAATACAAGCATGAAAATTCAAATTAAATTACAATTTCCAAAAATTTTAATATTATTCCCTTTTAAACAAACAAATAATAGATATAAACGTTATACAAATAAAAAAACAATTTTACAACAATAATAAATATTGCAGAACTAATTTTATTAAACTGTAACTATAAACGAGTAAGTAGAAAGAAGGAAAGACATAGGCAACAAACAGCAAAAAGTGAAATATTCAAATGATTATAGAAAAAAATCCCCAAGAAAAACAACATTCACACCCTGACATCTTGGGCATTGAGCGGAATAAAAAATACTAAAATAAAATTGAAAAAAATACCAATATTTGCATAAATTAGTTACGCCAAACAAGAAATAGATGATACAAAGTACAAATATTTTAAGGAAATAAAAAATTATTTCAAAAATGAATGAAAATGAATGTGAATGTATGGGATGCATGATACGCATCAACATCACGTGCATTTCGAGAGCCGTTTTTACCATAATAAAACAACAATACAAATTATGAGCTTTACACACGTACATAGTATGTATATTTTAAACACCCTTAATATTTGTTTAATAAATATTTTATTGACATCTTCTCGCGAATTTCTCCTGAAAAGTGATATATTTTCTTTTTCGGAAAATAATTCGATTTTACTTTATTCACTTATAATAATCCATAAATATATTTATATTCTGGGTTGTTCAAAGACGATTAAGTCATGTCCGCCAGTCATGATACATTTGTAGAAGAAATTGTACTGGATCAAATCTGAAAGATGACTTCAGAAAATTACTTTGAAGTTTAAAACTGGCTTACAAATACTAGTACACTGATCCAAATCGGCAATTCACGGTGGTCCCGACGTCGATGTTAAGACCTTATGTCAGTTAGTTTTGTATGAAAAGTGCTACGACCACCCATTTTTGGCATAAAATCGCACCATACCAAGTCACATATTCATACAAATTAGTATCTTTCTAAGTGCTTTTAATCAAGACTTTTTTCGTGTTAAATTTGTCATTGGTACCACTGTGCAATAACAAGTTTTGTATTACCAAAATTTACAAGGATTTTTTCATAATAAAACTTGTTTAAGTCATATTTTGTCAATGAACCTATTATATGGGTTAAGTCGGATTTAGGGCATATAAATTTATATTACATTCAAACACTCTGGTTGTGATAACCATGTTCTAAGAGCAACATATTATGTTTAATATTATGATTTTAGTTTAAATATATTATTGTTATTATAACAATGGTTATTTATAACAATGGTTATATAATATATATAATGGTTATTTTTGTAAGTTTAAATGGTTGTTAGTAACATAATATGTTTTCATCGTTAGCATTATTTAGGTATTGAAAAAATAATTATTTTTCAGTGAATCATACTTAAATTTATAATTGCCATGAACATGAAAATGATTACAGTAACAACACTATAGTTTAAAAAGAATTAAAATAATAATTATATGTTTTTAATAACAATATATTTTTACTGTTAACATAGTTTAGTGAAAGTAACCATGAATATGAAGGTACGTATTATTTTATGCTGGTTATGTTTACTAACCCAGCTAGCATTTGGAAGATCGTTTGATGATTAATCAGTAAACTGAGTAATTTTTGACTACTTTTGATGATTATAAAAGTGATTCATAGGTTGAGCGCATAAAAAATGATTCGAAATTGATCCCGATATATGATTGAAAAATGACTATTAAAACAAGTAGGAAAATATAGTCGGGCATGGCCGACCATATAATACCCTACATCATTTTTAAAATTTTTACTTTTTATAAAATTTTTATTTTTTGTAAAGAAACTTTTACGTTGAATATTACCATAATTCCAAAATATTTAAGCCATTTATTATTAATAAAAAAAACTAAAATTTCTAAATGAGGCTTTATATAGGTCAAATATGGGCCGATCCTCGGTAAATTTGGGAAAAGGATATATTTCTAAATAACAGTTAGTTTTGCTGAGTTTTATTGCGATAAAAATGGTTACAAGTCAATTTTAGACGTTTAAGTCATTTTTTCAAGGGGGGTTTGTATGGGGGCTAGGGTCAAATATAGGCCGATCCTTACGAAAATCTGCAGTGTCATTTATACTTATATAAAACTTATTTGTTTTTAGACAGATAGCAGAATATTTGACGTAATTATGATATAAAAAGTTCAAATCGGGAGGTATGGTTGTATGGGGGCTAGGTGAAATAATGGACCAATTTCAACCATTTTCAATAGGCTTCGTCCCTATGCCAAAAAATATGCTTGGTCCAAATTTCATCAAATTATCTTGAAAATTACGGCCTGTACCTTGCGCACAAGGTTTACATGGACAACCAGCCAGCCGGACAGACGGACGGACGGACGGACATGTCTTAATGGACTCAAAAAATGATTCTGAATCGATCGGTATACTTTAAGGTGGGTATTCGACCAATATTTTTGTATGTTACAAACATCAGCACAAACGTATAATACCCTCCCCACTATAGTGGTGTAGGGTATAAAAACAATAATAAAATATACAGCAATCACAAATAAGTCTTCCAGACGTTCCAAATATGATTGTTTATAAATTTATGTTGTAGTTATTTTATATACTGAAACTCAGAAAAGACACAAAAAAAACTGTAATATAATTAAAAAATAACTCTAAAACGACCAGTAATTCGGCTCATTAATGACTCAAAAAAGATTAAAAAATGAGTAAGAACTGATCAGAAGTGGGGCTTATGAACGACTCGTTTAGTCGCGGTTAGGGTACCATTTTCTCCCGAGGAATATACCATTTATGATC
The DNA here is from genome assembly GCF_022045245.1 of Lucilia cuprina. Classification (NCBI taxonomy): domain Eukaryota; kingdom Metazoa; phylum Arthropoda; class Insecta; order Diptera; family Calliphoridae; genus Lucilia; species Lucilia cuprina. Next base: position 21,915,508 of record NC_060950.1, read on the forward strand.
ACAAAATGAGCGCATTTTAATCATGCAGAATCATAAATGACTCGAAGTGATCAGAAATTTCAAAAAAAAATGCGAGTAGTTCCCAACGAAAGTCGAATGTATTAGATCTAAAAGAAAGAGAGATCGGAGTATTTAAACGGACAACAAAGATAGGAGTGAGGCCTCTTGAAATAATGAAACGGTGGTTTACATCATATGGGTATCACAGAACTCGGGGGTAGTTGGCATGGAAAACGAGAATGTTTCATTATTTCAAGAAATCTCTTTAAAATGAGAAAATCTGAGGTTACTATAATGGGATTACGGGCTAGGCTATATAATGTAGAGCATGTGAAGGGGACAGGGAAACTCTTTGTCGAAATAAGATTAGATATAATGTTCCTCACGAACACTGAGTGGAAAATTCTTTTGAATTATATGTATTCAGGAAACTAAGTTTCTGAACTTTAAAAGATAAAACATTTAGTTAACACTGTTTATTAATACGAACAAGTTCCTCGAAAAGATCGCTCAACAGGCATGATAATGTACTAGCATTACTTAAGACGAATTTGAATATGAAGACAAAACGGTAAAATAGTTCTATATGTATTTTTCTTGTTTCCGTGGATCATCCAGCAAAACAAGGCGTGGCGCATTTCTGTAGAGCAGAGACGATGAAAACTAAAATTCCATAACAATTTTAGTCTCTAAAAAAGTCTATTTCGTCAATAGTCTGAATCTTAGAGTATTTGCTCTCTATAGGCCACATACATAGACATCATAGAGAGACATTAAAGTAGTGTACTGTCTGGTCTATGGAATAATTCTTTTTCTACATCTTCTTTCTTTGTTTAATAGATTGTCTTAAAATCTTACAATTCTATTTAATAACGCGTAACTATTTGAAATGGTAACTATTACGAATATTTTTGTTATATTTACGAAAATGTCTTTCTTCAATAAATTAAAGAATAAAATACTAAATAGCGTATTCTAAAATCGGCTTAAGCAAATTCTTTCATTATCATTTTATTAGCTAAATTGTTAATAATAAAAACAAAAAAACTTATGTTCTATGTAATACAATTACTAAAACAACCTCCCTTATGAATATCCTTCCATTTTTTTATTTCAATAAAAAAAACTATACTCATAGTCATCATCGCCTTTATGTCATCCTTTAATCTTTCGTGCTATTTTAGCGTGACCAATTAATTTGATTGTAAAAATTGTTATTAAATTCAAATTGTACAAGTGAAATGACAGCAAGAAAAAACATACAAAATATATTTGTCAAGAAAGGAGGGAAGTTGAATTAATACAAACACCGGAAGGTATCCTTTCAATGGTGCAAACTGGTCGCACAAACATTCATTTTTACACATAGCTACATGTAAATGAAATGTCATGTACCAATATGATAAGAATATTAATCAGTACCGTGTACATTTTCATTTATTCATGTCTTTTGTGATTTGAAATTAAATATTTGCATTATAGTATTACAGATCCTTGTCCACGTCCTGTGTGTTGTTTCCCTGTTTTATGAAGGGTAGTTGTCAGAGGATTTATTTAAAGTTAAACTGTTTTTTAAAAAGATTTTCTTTTCGCGCATGTCATAAAAAATTGTGCAGTTACGCTGCTAAATACGATTTATAAAATTTAAATTTTTCTGTGACACCCCTTAATTTGCATTGTAGTTTTGGAATATGCGAGTAATAAAATGTAATAATGGTATTCATAAAAATGGTAAAAAATTATAATAGCGTGTAATTTTGCATGATGATGAACAAAAAAAAAAAAACGAATGTCTTACAGTGAGGAAATGTTCATCTTTTATCTTTTAGGCGTTTGCGCAATAAGAGATTTTAATTTTGATGCTAATGATTCAATGAGAAATTTTATTTATTTGATTTGATATTGATTGGTAATATGATGTCCTCAATTGATAACTTAATGATACAATATTTTATTAAAATATTTTATTTAAATAAAATTTACAGGGGTCAACAAAATGTTTAAGACACTGATCAAAAAAATACTTTTTTTATGGGCTGTGCTGTACTGAATTCGAATATGGTTTCAGAATTTTTAATATTTAAGTTTATGTAAAATCTCGTCTGAAAGTCAAATCTGTCGGCTTCCAAACTTAAGGTGGTTTTCTATAAATGCGACTTAATCAACAACTGAGATTACTTGAAGAATGAGTCAATAAGGCCTAAGTTCCATATAAAGAAGATTTTTCGTGAGCTATTAACGCATGGATCGGCATAGTTGCAAGGCGGTCGACTAGGTGCTTGATGCTTGATGTCAAAATATTGGAAAAATTCCTTCTGAAAGCCCAATCTGTCGGCTTCCAAACTTTTAACTGCATAACCTTAAGTTGGCTTTCGATAAATGCGACTTGATTGAGATTACTTGAAGATGTATCGAATGACTCAATAGGGTTTTACTTCAACATAAAGAAGATTTTTCGCGGGCTATTAACGCATCGATCGGCATAGTTTTAAGACAGTCGACTAGGTGCACAGCTGCAGAAAGTTGTGCTAGGACCTGCCCCGAAATAAATAAATATTCTTCTGATGACAGCTAATTTCCTGCGTCTTGTTATTGTTTGTTCAACTTGTGAATGTGATTTCCACGAGTGAGCACATGAGGATTTGGACAAACAGGATATCCTAGCTGTTTGCAGTTTGCTAGCAATTTGCTGAATATGATTCCAACAAATTGCAAGTTGGTCGAACCACGCAGTGACAGTGTACATGCGTGGGCTAGAATAACTAACAGATTCGAACTCTGGCATTGGTTATTTATGTGATGAGGTCCATGTGATTCCTACGAGTAAGCACGTAAGAAGTTGGACGAGTAGAACATCCAAGCTGTTTGTAGTTTAGCTTTCTTGCAGTTCAACTGATTTTTAGCGATTTCTAATTGTTTATTTAAACGTGAATGTGATGACTACGAGTTATCACATAAGGAGTTGAACGAACATGGCACTGCATCTAGACTAAATAACAGATCCGCACTCTAGCATGACTTCTGAACTAAAGTTATTTAGGTTCTACCTGCCCTGAAATCGCGTGTTTCACTGTTTATTCCCCAGTGTCCGAAATAAGGGGATCTTTTGACGAGGTCCATGTGATTCCTAGAAGTTCCCTGAAGTCCAACTGATTTTGTTATTGTTTATTCAAAGTTAAATGTGAATTCTGCAGGTTATCTCGCAATGAGTTCGACGAACAAGCTGTGACAGCATACATATGTGGGCCAGAGTAACTGACAGATCAAAACCCTGACATCGGTTCCGAAGCATAGTTATTCAGGTTTTCGGTCCTGCTACCAACCACCTTAATCTTACAAATAGGAAAAAGGTATGGAAATATAGTTAAGATAAATGATTAAGATAATGGATAAACTACGTAATGGAATGTTGTATAGTGAATATTGGACAGTTTTGTTACGTGGTATGGTACGGCGAAAACGGGTGATCGCAAATACTCAGTAAAATAAGCCGAAAAGAAGTACAATTTACTTCATGGAATTACTAAAGAAGACCTGAAGGATGTCCTTTTTGTTTGATTCAAAATTCACTACATCTAAATTTATTCTCAGAAAGTAATTTTAATGTTCTTTTTTTGGAAGTTATTAGGAAGTAAAATTGTAGTATTACACCGTGTGACACTCAAAATTAGACACGAACCGGTTGATATACGTCTGATGCTATAAATTTAAGGAAAAAAATCTATGTTTTCAGTTATTCATTTCGTGATTTTGTGTCGTTTAAAAAGGACTTCATAGTTTTAAAAAGTACATTTTTCAAAAAATCTTTTAAAATACTTCTACTGATCAAACAATGACAAATTTGATGTCAATCTAACACAAATAGTTATAAAATATTTTGTGTTATTTTTGTTTATTCTGTCAGGATCAAAAGATATATAAAAAAGCTTTCAAGGTTTATTTAAAGTTTTTATGAAAAATTTTCAACCATATCGATTAAAACTTCCCCCCTTTTTTAATACTATTACAAGTAAGTGGTACAATAACCTTAATTAATAAAATTTTCAAATAACTTTTTTTTTATACCCTACACAACTTTAGTGGGGAGGGTATATTGGGTTTGTACTGATGTTTGTAACGCACAATAATATTAGTCCTATACCCACCTTAAATTATACCAATCGGCTTAGAATCATTTTATGAGTCGATTTAGCTATAACCGTCCGTCCATGTAAACCTTGTATTCAAACTACAGGACGCAATTTTAAAGATAATTGAATGAAATTTGGTACCTGATCTTCTATTGTCCCAGGGACGAACCGTATTGAAAATGGTTAATTTTTTCATTTAGCCCCCATACAATTGTACCCCCGAATAGGGCTTGATCTTCTTGATCAAGCCCTGATCTTCTTGATCAAGCCCTGATCTTCTATTATACCGTAGATGAAACCTATTGAAAATGATTATCATCGGTCCATTATTTCACCTAGCCCCATACAACTAAACCCCCGAATAGAGCTTGTAAACCTTGTAATCAAACTACAGGTCGCAATTTTGGAGATAATTTAATGAAATTTGGCACATGACCTTTTATGGTACAGTGACATTTTATGGTACTTATTTCACCTAGGCGCCAAATAGGGCTATTAATTTCATAATTATTTTTAATATACTCGTATCTCGATAGAAAGCTGCAAAACCAAGTTCTATACTAGTCTTGATGACCCCAATGAATTTTATAATTATAGGGCCTTATTTGACCTTAGCCCCCATCAAAATCTTACTTAAATATCCACAGTTTTATTAAACAGTAAATGGCTTTAGTGTATCTGAGGCAAAGTACATTTTATACTTTGCCTCAGGTTTAGGGTGTTATATGGTCGGCCTCTCCCGACTATAACTTCTTACCTGTTTCTTTATCTATTTAAATTATCGACGAGAGTAATTTACACGTGTATCGCTCGCATTCGATACATCTAAGATGACACTATCAGTAACAATTAAAAAAAATGTTTAACTAAATAAAATCTAATAATGTCACAAATATTTAAACAAATAAATTTAAAATGTCCAAACAAAAAAAATAAAATTATTTAATGTGATTTTTTGTGTAATAAAAAATTCATTTAACGTAAAACTGCGAAATTAATTCCCAAGTCAAAAATTTTACTCAGCAAAACAGCAACACACATTAAATCCAATTAAATCCAATCAAATAAATATAATGACAATTATTTTCTGTATCTTCTTTCACGTCTTAGCTAACTTCAATTAAATACAAAAAAAAAGAATTCATGTAAGAAATAAATTTTCAACTCAAAAAAAAAGTAAAGAAAAAAAGATTAAACAAAATTTATAAAATATGTACAATTCATATAAACGAGCTACTCGTAAGTTTTTTTCCCAGCACGTAATATTAAATTAAAATAATTGATTATCACACCCCAGTTACAAAAAAAAAAAAACGAACAAATAGCAACAAAAACATCATGTAAAAGTTAAGAAAAAATAGTAATGAAATTGAAATGAAATGAAATAATCAAAATTAAATTGGTAAAACAGGCAAATATGCAAATCAAGGTAATTAATGAAATTTTTATAATAATTTCCCTTAAAAACACAGCAACAACAAAAGAATTAATCCATAAATACTTCAAAATAATTGAATAAATAAATGTTCAAAAATTAAATAAATAACATTATTGACAATTAAAAGAAATAATTAAATTTATTCGAGACAATCATAAAACATTATTTAAAACGTGATTAAAATTTAATAAAAATCTTTACAAAAACAGCTAAAATTTATATTAGAACTTAAAGACAATTTAATAAAGTTTAGCAAATTATTTAATTAAAACGGTCACCTTAACATGGCGTCTTAATTTCATAAGCAAATGATTAAATATTTGAATAAATGTAGAAATGTATATTTATATTAATCTACATGTCAAAAGTAACATTTTGTGACATCAGTTTAAAATATTTAAACAGATACACATTTATTTATAAATATATGAATAAACGTAAATGAGTATCTATCTATATATACTTGTTTTAACTGTTTGACTAGTTAAGTAAATTAACAAAAAGATTCTCACACACTTCTTCTGGTCGTTAATTCATACAATGTTTGATATGATTATAAAAGCCTTGCGGCTTTTTCAACAAACATTCAACAAATACTATTTACAAAAGACAACGAATAAGTCATGTTTAATACGCACAAAAATACCCAGCAAACATTTGGATGTAATACTAAATACAAAAATAACAAATAAAAGTTATAGTCGGGCTAGTCGGGCCACCCATGTAATACCCTACACCTGTTACAAAAATAAAATGCGATTTAGTTTTCATAATAAAGGATTTAAATTGAATTGTACCTTGCCTCAGATATACTTAAGCTATTGTTGAAGAAAATTGTTCACATTTAAGTCAAATTTTGAAGGGGACTTTTTTATACGGGTCAAATGAGACCCTATAATTAAAACATTCATGAGGGTTAAGGATAGTATAGAATTTTGTTTTGCAGCTTTTTGTCCAGATACGAGTATATTAAACATAATTATGAACTTAAAAGCCCTATTCGGTTGGTTGTATGGAGACTAAGTGAAATAATGCACCGATGTTAACCATTTTCAGTAGGCTTCGTCTATGGTACCATAAAAGATCATGTGCCAAATTTCATTGTAATATGTCCAAAATTGCGACCTGTAGTTTGATTACACCAAAATAATAGAGCGATCTTAACTATATTCAATAGGCTTCGTCCCTGAGATAATAACAGATCATGTACCAAATCTCATTAAATTATCTTTAAAATTGCGACCTGTAGATTGATTGCAAGGTTTACATGGACAGACGTACAGATGGACGGACAGACAGACAGACACACAGACGGATGGACATAGCTAAATGGACTGATTTAAAGCCGTTTGGTATACATTAAAATCGGTATAGGAGCAATATTATTGTGCGTTACAAATATCAGCACAAACCCAATATACCCTCTCCGCTAAAGTGATGTAGGGTATAATAAAACTAAATATTTTACTAATATTTTATATGTAATTAAAACTTTTGTAGTGAAAAGAAAACAGACAAAAATTATAGATTTAATTAAATTAAAAGCGGCAATACCCTGCAAAAATTGAGACTACGATCATATTTATTATTTTGTTGTTTTCAAAATAATAAATATGATCCATGTCTACATTACATAAGACTACTTAAAAGATCATATAACACAGTATAGTTTACAGGGAAGTAGTTTTAGGATGGACCCCATGCAGCCCATAGATTGATGAGAGGTTGAATATATCATTTAGGGTTAGTGTTGCAGCACTTAAGATTCTTTCTCGTCTTTAGTGTTGGACATTTTCACAATATGTGTTTTCTCCTGCAGTCACCTGGCGCTTGGTCTATCTAAGCCCTGTTGTTGCTTCCCAATAGAGAGTAAATTACAATTCGACGCAATCTGACGTAACCTTGTGGAATACCAAAGAATGCTTCAGGACCGATGAGTGGGCGATGAGCGCCTTCATGGCCGGCTATTGATCATATTGTTTATTTGTTGTATTAACACAGTTCGTTTAATGAGGACACACGGTTTATCACAACACACGACCTAACTTCCTACTAAAGTAAGGACTTGAGTGCTACATCTTCTTCTGATGTTATATATTACTTAAAAGCCTTTGACAGGCATATAATGCCTAAATGGCTCTATTGATCGTACTAAATACATTTGAGTCCAAGTTTAGGGTTTTGTCAAAAATGATCCCTAAGTATTTATTTTCTTAAGAGAACTTAATAGTAGACCCGTTAATGGTCGGTTTAATAATAATTCCCAGTGAGGGTGTGATAGATATGACAAGGTCGTTGGCATAAGTTCGGTAACCTTAATACATTATGTTAAGTTACCTAATTGCATTATGTACCGCAATAATTTTTGTAGGGCACGCAATGAAACTTAATTTGAGAGAGTATGCAAACATCCTTTGGTACTTGTAAGGCAGCTTCCAATGTCTTTGTTCTGCGAGCTACTTTAACTTTCCCTTTATTGGTCATATCATGTAAAAACGAAAGAAATATTAAAACTGAGTCAGTTTACTTAATCAATATTTAGTTTTTAAGTGTGGATGTGTCTATAAACATTTGTAGTTTGAAGAAGGTCAATTGATTTAAAGCTCACGTAAGTCACTCGTAAATTATCGAGTACACTCGAATACCATTTAGTCCATTGCACTAACATTCGTTCTTTAAATCCAGTTATTTGAAAATTCATGTTGTACGAGAGAGTAAGTTCATTCGTTTATTTAAATTTTATTAGATCCGTGATTGAAACACTTTTTGGCAGTCATAACATCTGAATCCAAAATCATCTAAAGTAGAACAATAAGTTGTTATATAGGAGATATTTCCTACTACCTTCTTTATTATATTAAAGTCCAGTAAAGTCTGAACTGCCTCATGTAAATATATAACAGAATCAGGATTCTCTTTTTAATACAAAGCCTGATTACAATACCGATGGTAATATATAATTACCTTAAATTCATTTTAAGTTCCATTCGTTTTCGATGCGGTAAATTTTTTTCCTGGAATCAGCGCAAACATTAGGCAATATATAAAACGTCGAAAACTGGAGATGAGTAGAGCTGTGATCACGAGTAGCCATTAGATGAAGGTATAGTTGTCTAAACTACTTCATTTAATTTTATGTTTCATTCGTAAATTTTCCGTCTACTCCACTTTATTTCAAATTCCATTCGCTTTCGATGCCGTAAATTTTCGCCTGGAATCAGCGCAAACATTAGGCAACATTTAAACTTCGAAAAGTGGAGATGGGTGGAGCTAGGGCCGTCATACTTTTGATAATTTCCAACTTAGAGTTATAGGTTGAGCTTAATGAATCAGACTATGATTAATACAATAATGTTCTCTAGGTCATTCAAATAAAGTTGAAAACACAAACTCACATACATAGATACCTACATACATACGCAATATTTGATATACAAAATGACTTATATGTTATTTAGGGTCTTACTGCTTTTGACATATTAAACAATAATAATTGTCATGATAAAGTTGTAATTCGTTCGTCATTCATTCAGTCAGTCAATCAGCCTGTTAGCCGTTTATTTGTTCTCCCATTTAGTAAGTCAGCCTAACAGCCATTCATTCAACCAGTCAGAAGAAGTTGATTAACAACAGTTTCAATATTCAAATTCACATGTATATGTACATATATAAATACATACATATTTATGTATGTAGGATTGTATTCATATATTTAACGAATACAAACTTTATAGTAGTCGTACACATCGTACATCTGAACATGATGCATAATTGTGTGTGACTTATGAGCCGCCAAAAACTATGAACAACAACAAGGAATCTAAGTACTAACAATTAGAGATCAGGAATTAAAGGAATTGATTTATGTTTGGTATTATTTTTTATATTAAATGTCTGAATATCTAAATTTCAGATTCAGAAACATGTGTTTTAAACTTTTTAAAATAATTTTTAATAAATAATCAAATCCGAAGAAAAACAGCTAGGCCACAATCGGGCCTGTTGTGCGTTCCTTATCATGAGAAAAAAAGGAACTGAATGAATTTTTTTGCAGTGTTCAGAAACTCAGTTTCCTGAACGTAATTCCTAAGAATTTTTCAATCAGTGTTAGTCAGGAATGTTACTTCCGGAATAACATCACTTACAAAATACTTGGATCTAACTTCGACAATTGCCTGATAGTGGCGAAAAAAGTGCTACAGAGTTTTACTGTCCTCTCCACATGATCTACATACGTCTGAATTCACACGTCCAATTTTGCATAAATGTGCTCGTAATCCTGTGTGTCCACTCAGAATACTATCATAATAACATTAGACTTTCTCATTTTGAGGAGATTTTTCGTCTTGCTTTCGTCAGGGTCACCCCATAGGGTTTTCGAGGTTCTACCCACTGTTTCATTATTCCAAGAAGTCTTATGGGATTCTCTCAGCTTTTGTTGCGTCAAATGGGCTGGTACCCATATGATGTGACCCTTACCTCTGGGAGAGTATTCAGTTAAAGCTTTTTTACAATCCAATACGATCTTAGATTTAGTTCTATCTCTTGATATCGTCTTAATTGCTTTCTGGCTGTCGGTAAATATATAAGGCGCTGTGGGCGCCATATTTATTCTAATCCAATTTACGCATTCCGTTATTGCTCGTATTTCTGTCTGGAAGCTTTTGTTATGATTTGGTAAACTTTGGTATATTTCTGCTTCTGTATCTTTAATATTGAACCCCAGCCCCACTTTATCCCCAAAATTTATAGCCATACGTGTAACAACGGATTCTTACTGATATTTGTAATTTCCAGAATAACATCACATAACTTCGTCGAGTGCCTGACAGGGGCAAAGAAAGTGCTCTAGAGTTTCAATATTAAGCGCTGTGGGCGCCTTATTTGTTCTAATCCAATTTACGCATTCCGTTATTGCTCGTATTTCTGCCTGGAACCTTTTGTTATAATTTGTTAAACTTTGGTATTTTTATTTATTTATTGAACCCCAGCCCCACTTTATCCCCCAATTTATAGCCATCCGTGTAACAACGGATTCGTACTGATATTTGCTCTAATGTTCTGCTTGACCAAGACATACTATCTGGGATCAGCGTTTCAAAGTTTCCGATTTATTCTGTATCTGGTATACGATCAGGCACGTCCGATGATTGTGTCTAACCATCAAACGTGTTCAGTTTACATTGATGGCGTGTCCTATAACCGCTTTTGGCCAGTTCGCCTAAAGTAAAGAGCCGTTCTGGTGTAAGCGCCGCCTCATATCTTAAATATGTTTCAATGGATGGAATATCTAGCAACGTTTTCAGAGCCTTGGTTGAAGTAGTACACTTGGCACCACTTATACCCAAGCAGCAGGAAAATAATAATTTGTTTTTTATTTTATATAGACTTTCAAATGCTAACAATTTATATATGTACTAGCTAAATATACCCGGCGTTGCTCGGGGTTTCTTCGATTCTTACAGATATTATATAGCTCTTGTTAGTTATGAGGTTAAAAATTAAAATGGTCATAAATTATTACTAATGTTGATTAGAGGATTTTTAATGACTTTTGTTTTTGAAGTTCGAAATTTCGATTTGGTCATCATTATTTCCAAAAAAAAAAAAACATTGTGTAAGCTAATATTAAGTTTAAGAAAAAAAATAATAGTGCAAAAATGGTAGTTATACAGTTGATAAATCTAACTGGATTTTTTGAATAAAAAAAGGTGGATTTAAATAAAAAAGGTGGATTTATCTAATATATGTATGTTTGTAGGGCAATATCCCTAATTCATAAAACAAAACCATAATAATTTGTTGTAAAATAAATTTGATTTATTTTTCTTTTTGCCGAAGGATGTCAAATATTTTTAAAGTGTGTAGAAATAGTAAATTAGATAAAAGTTATTTAACTTGCAATAGCATACACGTGCAAAAAAACATTTAAATTTGATTAATTATTTATTAAAACTTTCTAGCTATACCCAATGTGCTTCGCTACCCTCATCGTAATGGAATAAAATAAATATCATTATTGTAAATGTATACATATCTGCAATATCAAAAATTCCCCTTTTAGAGAACTCTTTAAGTTTGATTTTATGATTCTAGTCTCAATATTACAGAAAATTAGAAAAAACAGTTGAAGAACGAAAAAGTACCAGACAGTGCCTTTTTATATATTTTCATTAAATCAGGATGACGCATGTTTAATTTTCAACCAGAAACCAAAAAAATCGCATAAAGATTTTTATACAATCAGGAAGCTACATGTCCAATTTAATGTTTTTAGGTTCAATATTATACAAAAATTCGAAAAGTATTAGTAAAAGAACAAAAAAGTACCAGAGTATGCTTTTTCAATTTTCGTTCAATTGGGATACTGCGTGTTTAATTTTATGTTTGTATATTCAATATTTTAGGAAGCTCTAAAAGTACCAGTACCAGTGAAGTACGAAAAAGTACCAAAGGACCTATTTTATTTAATTTCATGTTCCACATGCTTAATTTCATGTTTCTAGGATCAATATTATAAAAAAACACAGAAAGTACCTTTTGAAGAACGAAAAAGTACCAAAAAGTGCCCTTTAATAGGTTTTCACTTAAAAATAGGCTCTAAACGCTTAATTTCATGTTTCTAGGTTCAATATTATTGAAAATTCAAAATGCACCTTTTAAAGAACGGAAAAGTACCAAAAAGTCCCCTTTTATAGGTCCTCACTTAATCCGGGATCTACGTGCTTAATTTCACGTTTCTAGGTTCAATATTATACAAAAATCCAAAAAGTACCTTTTGAAGAACGAAAAGTCCCCTTTTATTTATTATTTTATAGATTCTCATTTACTCCGGGCTCTACATGCTTAATTTCATGTTTCTAGGTTAAATATTATAGAAAACTCAAAAAGTACCTTTTGTAGAACGAAACAGTACCAAAAAGTCTCCTTTTATAGATTCTCATTTACTCCGGTCTCTACATGCTTAATTTCATGTTTCTAGGTTCAATATTATACAAAAATCCAAAAAGTACCTTTTGAAGAACGAAAAAGTACCAAAAGTCCCCTTTTATAGGTTCTCACTTAATCCATCCTCTACATACTTAATTTCATGTTTCTAGGTTCAATATTATAGGAAATTCAAAAAGTACCTTTTGAAGAACGAAAAAGTACCAAAAAGTCCCCTTTTATAGATTCCCATTTACTCCGGGCTCTACATGCTTAATTTCATTTTTCTAGGTTAAATTTTATAGAAAACTCAAAAAGTACCTTTTGTAGAACGAAAAAGTACCAAAAAGTCCGCTTTTATAGATTCTCATTTACTACGTGCTCTACATGCTTAATTTCATGCTTCTAGGTTCAATATTATAAAAAATTAAAAAAGTACCAGTCGAAGTACGAAAAAGTACCAAAAAGTCCCCTTTTTTAGATTCTTACTTACTCCGGGCTCTACATGCTTAATTTCATGTTTCTAGGTTTAATTTTAAAGAAAACTCAAAAAAATACCTGTGTAGAACGAAAAAGTACTGAATAGTCTCTTTATTATTAATTTCATGTTTCGATTTCAATATCAAAGAAAACTCAAAAACTACCAGATGGAGAATGAAAAAGTACCAAAAAATATCACTTGGTACCGGGTTTCGATTTAACACCTCATTAGCATATTTAGTGTTTCTAAATCTAAAAATTTTATCTAAATTGGATCATTGTGTTTGAATAAAATCAAATTTCCAGTTTTTACCCCTTTTGGTACTTTTTTTCTACCCATTAACGAAATAAAAATTCTATTCCAAAATGTTGCAACATCGTAGTGGGAGCCCGTTATTCATATTTATATGTATAAGATAATAAACCAAAATCAATGTTTTATGAAAAAAGTACCAAAAATAGATACAATTTTCACCCCTTAAACATCCGAATAACCAAAAAGTACTAAATTTATATTTTTATTTTTTCGTCAAGTTATGAAGGAGTCAAAAATATTGTTTGAATGTTCACTGGTTTAAAAGATACATGGGGTGCAAAAAAAGTACCAAAATACAGTTTTTACCCGTTTATTCCCTAAAGGGGCCGAAATTGAAAAAAGTACCAGACACCTGTCCGCTTATTTTTTAAATGAACGACGATAAGCTTTAAACTATTTTTGTATCTTTTCTAGTTTAGGAGATATGAGGTTACCGATTTTACCCGTTTTTACCCTTTTTTACCCCCTAAACATTCGAATTTCCAAAAATCCCGTCTTAGTGGATCTATTTGGTGGGAGACCAACCCCCTGTCCAAATTTCAGCTCTTTAGCTTTAACCGTTTAGGCTGTGCGATGATGAATCAGTCAATCAGTCAGTCAGTCAGTCAGTCAGTCAGTAACGTTAGAATTTTATATATATAGATAAAGTCAGTAGTGGTTAAAGGATTTCATACCTTTATATGCCTGACAGACAACCAGTCAATAAAACATAAATTTAAACAAATTTGTCACCACACGTACTATACAATACGAGTGCATAAATACATACATTCATTATAAATACATACGTATGTACATATGTATGTAGTTAGTTGTTTGTACAAAATTCAAATGTCCTAAACAAAATAATTGATTGTCGCTACAAGTACTTTTATTGTTTTGCCATTAAATGCACCCTATGAGTATTTTTAGATTTATTTAATTTAAATAATATGATTATTTTAATATAAATTTAACACTTTTATTAGACATTAAAACGTTGCATTCGTTTAATTATCGCTTGTTATTCTCATTCTCGGTTTTTATTATATTAATACTTTATGACGCCTTCTTTCTCTGCTGGGAATCAACTAATTTTAATTGTTCACATACATATATTTTTTTTTAAATACGACTATGCATTTTTAAATATGACAATTGTTTTTTTTTTATGGATTTTACGAGGTGTTTTCTATTACATTTATAAGTACAAAATAAGTACCGCTTTGATGTTGTATTATAACTATTTTATTGTTTTGTTTTATTGGTTGGCGCCAAGTGTTGTTTTATATTTAATTTTCTTTAAATTTTTTTTATAAAATTTTTATTTATTGAAAAACAATGTTTAACTACTTTATTAACGTGTAAAAATGTTTGGAATTTAATTGGAAATATTTTTTAGTTTAATAAATCAATACTCGTAGTTAGTAAAAGTGACCTAGTAATAATTTTACGATTAGAAATTATTACATTTTGAAGAAAAATTTATTGGCAGGAGAATAATGATTTTAAATAAATGAGATTTTTACGTATTCATAAAGATATTAATGGGCCAATTTAGGTTTATTACTTAAATTTTTCAAACAAAATTTCCACTATAAACCATCAACAACTTTATAAAACATTTATGTAAAGGGCAAGTGCATTAAATTATTGTCTAAAATAATCGCAAAAAACTCTAAGGGACATGCAATCTCAGTCTATGTCAATAGGTCTATTGTTTGTTAAGGTAAAATTACTGTCTTCTATACCCATCACTCAAAAAGTTGTAACGCATTGAAATATTCATCTAAGACCCATAAAAGAAAATACATTCTGAATTCATATCAGATTCTAAGGCGATGTAGGTTCGTCTGTTAAAAACATAACCGATAGATTACAAATGACTCTTGTTTAAATTGATACTGTTTATTTGGTATTGAAAATGGAAAAATGATATGGACCTCCATATAAAGTCCCCTTTCATAAATTTACATTAATGTTCATAACATTGAGAAGAATAGAAAGCAATGAAAATCAATATAAACAAGTTTTATAGAAACTGTAATTTTTTCTCAAAATTTTTGAGGATCGCTTCATAGTTGTCCCCCACATATAATCTCAATTAAAATATTACATTAACAGTTATGGATGTTAAAAACCACCATAGCTGTCACATAATTCCTTTTCGATCGATAGTGAAATTTTCATTCATGACATTCTTCTTCCAAAAAGGAAAATTACAACTTTTTCCGAATGAAACCAATTCACATTTTCCACGTGAATTTTACAATAGTTTAAAGTTATTATTTTTGAAGCTCTTATCGATTTATTTACAAGTTATAATTAAATACGACACAAGCAAAGTTTTATTGGAGCCAAACCATCGGTCCATAATTGAATATTATAACCAAAAGAAAATTTTTCTCAGTAAATGATCTTAATCATTGTAATTGGTTTAAAAATAACAGTCTAGAGTAAAATGCGATTTGAACTAGTTTTATAGAAGCAGGAATGTCTATATAACAGTACTTGGAGACCGGGCGATATAGGATCAAAGCTCCCTTTCAAAATGATATAATACTGAAGGATACCAATGAAATTTGAAAAAAACAAGTTTTACTGAAATTACAGTCTTTGTTATATGGATCATAACTCCCATATAACCCTTTTTAGAGATATTCAATTTATATTCAATAGATGATTCAAAACTTTGTTTATATATAATAATTATATTTAGAATAAATCTACAAATTAGAAAAGGATCGATTCACAAAGTACAGGTCCACCTTCCAATCTTTTAAATTGGAAGAAATCGATGTATATTTGACTCAAGCCCTCATTTAAGTTTCCTATTCCGAAAATACTCCGGATTTGTTTTCTTATTTTTCTTCTAAATGGATTCCCGTTATCTCTATTCGAATTTTGGATTACATGCAAGACGTCGTCTATCTGGCCTCGTCAATAATAATTGGAAAATTTCCAAAGCAATAAGGTCGAAAGTGTTCTTTAAGCGTCGAGAGTCTATACTAATAAGGTAGTTTTTGAGTGAATATGACTTCCGAAGCATACAGAAATTTAAGGGACATGAACGGTTTTAAGCTATGGATTTTATTTTGCAAACACCCCAGGAAAAACTTTACTTACGCGGTAATCAGGCAAATAATATAGAAACATTGTGAAGTGCTTACTTTTGGGGTGAATACCTAGTGTTGTTCGAGGAGGTTAAAAAAAATAACTGGTTACAAATGTGCTTACCCAACATTCTCAGGCCTAAACCTGGATCTACAGTTTTTTTTGAATTTGTTAGTCTTTCCGCTTACTCAGTGCTCCATTTACAAGTTATTTTATAGTACTTTTTAGAATAGTTATTACATAAAAATTTAAATCGAGGGTTTTTTTAATACAGATAAAATGTGATTCGAACCACAAACGTTGGATAGATGCTTTAGATACTTGGATTAATGCTTTAGATAATTGGCTACGAGTCCCATTCAAAAAAAATTAATACTGTTATTGATAACGGCCACACATTACCAGGTAATGCATTAAATAACTGCATTATCTAGATTACTCATTTCCAAAATTAGAAGATTTTTTGCTGTGACATTCAGGATTAGAGGTTTGAACTTTCGATATTGATCCCATTCATGGTATTAAATGAACTTATTCAAAAGTTTTGTTATTAAAAAGTAATCGATTTATCGAAGAGTTCAAATCATAATATAATCAAACCAATCTTCCGAAAATCACTGTAATAATTAAGTAAAATTATTATTAATTTAATAATAAGAAACATGGATTTAAACTATAGTTTAAATAAAATTTAACTTTATAAGATTAGTTTCCTAACTTTTGTCTAAATATTTATGCAAAACCAGTATTATATGTATGTATATATTTATAAAAAAATTAAATAATTAATACCAAAATACATACATATATATTTCCTAAATAGTTTTATTGTAGTTCAAATCTTGTAAAACGTTTTGAGACAACATCTCATTACTTATTCATTTTCAAATCTGCTTTTATATGCATACCTATACATATTTTTTATAAAATTTAATTATTTCTTAATAATAAAAAAGTCACTTTGAAAATGTTAATGGCACAAGAACAACAAAAACAGTAAGACATTTTAAATGAAAAAGAAAAATAAAACAATAGTTTTAATATCCTCTAAATAAAAAAAGCCACCATTAATGAGTTTTTATTTTGTTGTTGTTACTTTGATTCATGTTGTTGTTGCAGATACTGGTGTTGTAGTTGTTGTACAATGTCTTTAGAAATATTGAAGTGTTAATAGTTTTTCATCTTCTGTCTGTAGTTTTCATGTTCGACACCATTGAACAACAATGACGACGACGATTCTCATACAAAGAAGGTTTTTCTTCTGTCACTTATTATACCCTACACCACTTTAGTGGTAAGGGTAATATGTGTTTATGCTAATGTTGGTGACATGAAAAAATCAGAACAATATCATATAGTAAGTCGAACTAACGATGTCTGTGCCCTCTTATTGGTGTGTTATCATAAACCCTAGTGGTCAAATTAAAGTTAAAGATTAAAGTTAAAGATTAAAGTTAAAGATTAGTATCGCTCTAATCAATATATTATATTTAAAAAAGTTTTAAAGCAGCAGCAATTTCTGAATGATCGGTGCATTATAATACTTAATAAACATATTGTGACCTCTGGTAGGTTAGTGCTTTGATTTTTAGTCTGGTAGATCGGAGCTGATGGGTTCGATTCCAGCCTGAGGCAAACTAACTATGTAATAACTAACTAATTAACTACCTACCTACCTACCTACCTACCTACCTACCAATCTATCTATCTATCTATCTATCTATCTATCTATCTATCTATCTATCTATCTATCTATCTATCTATCTATCTATCTATCTATCTATCTAACTAACTAACTATTTATCTATCTATCTATCTATCTATCTATCTATCTATCTATCTATCTATCTATCTATCTATCTATCTATCTATCTATCTATCTATCTATCTAACTAACTAACTAACTAACTAACTAACTAACTAACCAACGAACTAACTAACAAATTAACTAACTAACTAACTAACTAACTAACTAACTAACTAACTAACTAACTAACTAACTAACTAACTAACTAACTAACAAACAAACTAACTTACTAACTAACTAACCAACGAACTAACTAACTAACTAACAAACTAACTAACTAACTAACTAACTAACTAACTAACTAACTAACTAATAGTCAACGATGCTGTTCTTTTTAAATACATATGATGTACATACTGCATCAAAAGGTAGAACATGCCCGACTATACTTACACCGTTTTGATTTACTACTCTTCAATTTCTTGTTCTTCTTCACTTTTTTTACCTCTCATTAAAACAAAAAGAAAAATAATAAAATATAAAACAAAAAACAGAAAAAAAAGAATTTTTAGTTTTCAATTAAAAATACTTTAATTATTTTTTGATTATTATCAAATTAATTACAAAAAGAGAAGAAGAGGTAAAATGTTGAATTTATAACCGTAAGCAGTGCAGCGGAAAATATCGTAATCAGGTATGGAAAATGAATATTTTGAAAAAACTACTGACTTGTATTGAAAAAGCCAATTTTTTAGACAAAAAGTTCAAATAGCTTGCAATATAAATAGTTATATAGAAAACAACCCAACTATTTAATTTGGAAGATTCTGAGGCTTTCCCTAGCCATCTGCAGGTGTCTTCCTATTTTAACATGTGATTACCCTACGATTACATCAATCGATACTCCAAATATTTCGAGGAGAAAGTCAAAAAATTTACAAGGCAATGAGGCACATTAAAGTGAGGACTGTGTTCAAACTCTTTAACAAAGATTGCATTTGTGCTTTTTTCGGATACATTAAGTCTTTAAAGAACTACTGGAGAAGTACCCGAAAACGAACATTGGTACCAGAAATTCCAAAACTGCTCGTAAAAAACCATGTTTAAATAAATATTATATGGATTTTTATTCCACATAATTAGAAGGCGCTGAATAATGGTCCAGAATGATGTTGATGAAAAATGTTGCTTTAAATAAGAAAAAAATAAAACATTTAATAAACTTAAATTGATTTATTTCTTTCATAGATTATGTTCTCTTTATTTTATTATAATGAACTGTTTTCTTTCCATCTTTCACTCGTAAATTTTATTTGATCACTCTCGTCTCGACTCTATTGTTTTCTCGTAATTTATGTTCTTTCATTCAAAAGTGTTGATTTGTTTGATAAACTTTTTTTTTAATTTTACCTCTAGTTCAATAAACCAGCCTCAGAAATAGTTTGTATTCGTGTAATATTCGTGGAAAAACTAAATTAAATGGTTTATTGACTCAGATTATTTATTTGGATTGTAAAAACGAAAAAAAAGTATTAAATCATTTTGGTTTTATAAGAGAATATTAAATGTCTTTAGACTAACTATTTTATGAAGAATGTTGTTTAAGTGTCGAAAATTTAAATATTTAATCACTTACATTAGCTGTAGATAGGCTCTGGTGTTATTAGTTATTAGAAACGGTAAAGTTTTAATTACAATTTAAAGATAATCTACTTTAGTAGTTATAACTATGAACGAAGAAAAGTGGCAATGTAGGGTCAAAAGCAAAAGTATGTCTTTCTTCACATAGAAAGCATTGTGCCGATTCACATTCGTCTAAACAGTTTCTGTCCAAAAATCTATTTCCAGACTGAATGCAATTTGTCTCCATAATTTATTACAAGATTCTGCAAGCGATCACCACCAAGCCATCTAAATCTATTTTCCTAGTGATAAAAGAGCAGCCTCATCAAAATCAATGTATTGAAAATGGCATAGAGACACTTCGATCCTTAAACCGGTGTAAGTGTGCAACATAACAGCAGCTCTTCACCAGGATAAATTCGGAAATATGCACCCCAGCATAGACCATGAGAAAAAACAATCATAGTGTCGTTACACATATCGAAGAGATGGATCGTCGTTCGTAGTGTTTAGAGCAGTGAAAGGCAGAGTTAAAAAAAATTAGCTCTCTTACTAGTTTTGTTTGTTCTTTATATATGTATATGTGTGCATATCAGTATAAAAGAGTGCAAAAATGTGGAAAAGAAACTATACAAGAGAGCTCGGTGCGTTTCGTTGTTTAGAGACAAACATGGAATACAGGTCGGTATCCTATGCCCCAATTTTCTAAGCTCCCGACACCTTCACAATAATTTTAAGAGATCTCTTACGAGGACGACTGTATCATTATGTGGACCGGCCATACCGATGAAGAACTACACAATTTCTTTACTGCGTAACCTGCCGCTCCATCAGCAACTGAGCCATCGGGGAAAATTTAACCACAAAGGAATAAAATCTTAACCTTGACGTCACCGATACGGCTGAAGCCCACACAATTTTGGGCATACCTTTGACAGCGTGTTTAGGCATGTTGAACAATCTGAGATTCCAGTGTAGATGTGATCAATTTTGCCATAAAGACTTATACAGGCTGCAGACAAAGAACCTTTGAAAATTATCAACATGTTTACGCATGAATTGCAAAGTTGAAACCAGGTTCTCAAAGTTTAAAACCTTGTGGTATAGAATAATAAACCTTGTTAACCTATAAAATGGACAATCGGTCTGTGATTCCAGTATAGAAATGATCAATGTTTCCATAATTCTATCTTAAAGACTTAAACAGGCAAATAACCTCTAAACATTATCTATATTTGAAAGCGAAAAGTCATTCTAATTTTCACATTACTCAATTAACTGCTCACCCGATAAAGGAAGGACCTTCGTAAAAGGAGATCGTATTGGTCAAAACAGAGTCTTTTGACTCTACTTGACTGTGCGCGTATAGTGAGCTTTCACGTAAACCAATCTTGAACAACTTACGTGAGATTGTTCTCGCATAAAGCATAATGTCCCTAATTAATTTCAGCATTTTTCGCTCCAGTCAACTTTGCCCACTGGATTTATAAACGAATTCTATAGAAATATCGAAAAATGGCGAAAACTTCGACCTGGTAGATAGATATTAAATATTCCGGTGAAGAAAAGTTAGGCAGTCGCATCTCAGATTTCAAACATCCAAATTCTAAAGTTTGCTGTAATATTATTATCGAAATAATTGGTTTTCCTCGAAATCCTTAGAATTCAAAACGCCAATACAGTCACACTGTGAAAAAATAGGAAAAATCATGCCCTAATTTATATGTGTAGGAGTAAACAATTTTATCACTTTAACAAGAAATTTAGTTACACAAAAATTAATCAACTCTTAAATAATTCCTTTAACTATTTTATTTGATACATATTAATAATTTTAACCCACGCTAAGAACATGTTTTCTTAAAAACCTGGCACTATCGCTCTTAACAATAACAGTGGAAAGGGAAAAAGAAAAGGAATCCAGACTTATTTAATACGAAACACCAAGTTACGATAAACATGTGACATTTTCGTAAACTTGTTATCAAAAAAAATGTACCCTTTTCTTATCAACAACTATTTCTCTTACAGGAATTTTAAATATTTTCACTTTCTAAATGCTAGCTGCATGCAACAATTTGTTAAACTACACATACACACACAAGCATTTGCAGTCCTTATAATCATGTGAAAAAAGTAAAAAGTTTGAAAACTACCTGTCATTTTAACTCATTTCATTATTTTGCTGAACGATGAATGTTAGTACTTGAACGTACTACAAGTGTATGTTTGTACATATGAATTATTTCAACATGCAACATTAAAATCCTTAGGCTGGTCATTTTTACAAGCTGCCAAAGAGATCATGATGATGTTGATGAGGATGACAATGATGACACAACGACGTCTATGGGGAACGAGTAAGAGCGAGAGACAAACAACAAAAATTCACACATGCTGAACGTTAGCATGACGTCTTTTTGATAGAAATAAGAAAAATGTTGCATGAATATTTTAGATGTGTAGACTCTACACTGTAGAGCAGCATGCATGACCGTCCGTCTGCATATGTATGGGATACAAATCTGCAGAAGCGGTAAAAAAAGGTTACGGTTCATATCTATGATAATACTTTCGTACACACAAATACAAATACAAGAAGTATTTGAAAGGATGACAACATCTTTTGCATCATGAGAATGTATTGCGTCTGTCTATGCCAGTGTCTCTCATACACTCTCCATGTCCCTCTGTCTGTCTGATTGTCACCTTATCAATATTCTACGTCATGTAATTTATTTCTTTATGTCTCCTGACTTCAAAAACTTATTTCGTTACTTTTTTAATTTTATTTCATTTCAAGACAGAATATCCTGTCTGTCTATTTTTCTTATAATAAAATTGTGTGTACTTTTTCTTTAGCCTTTATTCGGGGGCTTAAATGTAACCAGGTTTTGATGTTTGCTTATTTTAAATTTGATGTTTGTTTGGTCATTTAATTTTATGACTTGTTACATTGTTTTTTTACGATGACTCAAACTGTTAGAACAACAACAAGCTGCACTGCTACACTGTCGAAAACTATTTAATGTCCTCTATTTCATGGATGTTTTTTTTTAGATTGGTGGAGTACAAGTACAAATGGGTATGAAAATCTAGTTAATAATAATAACTAGGTTATTCTACCCGGCGATAACCGGGCTTTGTGTTATCTGGAAGCCTCTAAAGAAAATTATTTGAATACGTTTTAAAACTATACACACCTCGCACCAAATTGACCGAAAGTGATTATAATTTTTCAATAACATCCGTTGGGAAAGTATGTACGGATAGTTGTCAAATCAAAAACAAAAATATGGAAAACACACGAAGTTATCAAGTCATGCACAAACTTATAATGTGTTACTAAAGTAACAACACTATATGGCCAAGCAGAACTTTGTGTTGTTGAAATTACAACGATTCGTTGTCAAATTAACAACGATGTATTGTCAAAATGACGCAAACTCTAATCGAAATGGCAACAATGTTGCAGTAATAAGAATGCGTTTCCAAATTACAACGGTGCTTGTCAAAATGATAACTGGATGTTATTTAAATTTCGTACGCATCCGTTGTTAACAAACTTTGTAAGCTCACTTTTGAAAATAAAGTGTATCTGTCGGGTTTTAATCTATATAATACTTAAGGAGTTGTACTTTTTCTAGGTCATGCTTCTATGGCCTAAAATTTGTTTCGTATGAGGAGCCGTAGATAGATAGATAGATAGATAGATAGATAGATAGATAGATAGATAGATAGATAGATAGATAGATAGATAGATAGATAGATAGATAGATAGATAGATAGATAGATAGATAGATAGATAGATAGATAGATAGATAGATAGATAGATAGATAGATAGATAGATAGATAGATAGATAGATAGATAGATAGATAGATAGATAGATAGATAGATAGATAGATAGATAGATAGATAGATAGATAGATAGAAAGATAGATAAATTGATAGACAGATATGTAAGCTTTAATAACTTTATCTTGGAAACAGTGTATTTGATTTCATCATAACCTATAAAAAAGCTTCTAATAAATCCATAAAAATTTGTCATTTTTATCTTATTAATAGCTGGAGGTTGGTCGTTAAACAAAACTTTCATTTATTCTATTTCATCCTCCTCCTGTACCACATCTTTTATAAAGTAATAAAAAAAGATAATACAAAAGGATTCTCAATATTTTACCCACACCTTACATCTGGTCAAATATTTGCTCACACACTTAAATACAAGTAAATTGTAGAGATTTAAAAAGAGACTTTACTCGCTCACAATAAACCACTTCATATCTCATAATAATACAATTTATTATAGTTATTTATTTATTTATTGAAAATCCACTTGTCCCACCCAATGCCGGTTCGACTTTTTTGTATCATCTAATTTTTTCCATTATTTTCAAGTACTTGTGCAAATTTGTTTTAATTTTTTTCCCATCTATTTACCAGTTAAACAGCCCAAGTTTTGTCCTCTTTTCATTTACTTTTTTAAATCATAATCCTGTCTTTTAATAACTTTGAAGTGTTAAAAAAGAACTTGTTGACAGAATTCAGTTTAAACTTTAGACCCTGTTCAGTGTTTGCTATATAAGGGGTGTTTTTTTTTTTGGATTATGATGGGTTGCTTATTTGTTTGGGTATATTTAGGAAGCTCTTTCAATGACTGTCTCTCGATGACAAGATAATAAATAAATATCAAAATATGTCAAAATGAAAAGTGTTTTTAAATCAAGCGCAAAACTTTTATAGTTAAACTATGACAGTTGGCTTGTCATGATTTTTTTTTTTTTTTTGTGTCATCTGTATTGTTGCTAAGGGTTGAATTCGGTCGATTTTTCTTTGCAATTATTAGGTTGTTTTAAAGATATCAAATCAGATGTGAATGTCAAAATTGGCCAAAACATGATTAATGATAAAATATTTATAATTATTTTATACACACACTAATGAAATTCAAAACATGGATCTAATATAAACCTGCCACTGCAGTCGTATTTAAGGCGAATGGACAAAATAAGAATATGCTGAAAAGCACCTCTGATTGAGCAACTCTATGGATAATGTAATGGTACGTTGTAGAAATGATTATTTCCGAACATCGGATAAAAGTAACTTCATAAAGGTTTTCAAACCTATATTTTCCTCTCAACCTAACATAACCCTTTCCCTTCCTGGTATATGTTTTGAAAAAAGTTATAAATTTAAAAAGAATTTAAGTATCGGTGTTTTAATTGAAACCAGACTTGCACAAGATCTCAAATATATAAAAATAATTTGTGACGACAACAAAATCTTTACCCATAATATCAACCGATTTGTCGTTCAGTTTGCATACATATTAATATAGACTCTGTAAAAACGAACAAATTCAGAGATTTTTATCATGTCGCGATTGAGCGATTTATTCATATTGCGCAAAGATGGTTTGGCCTATATTGAACCAATAAAAATGGCTGATATTGCTGTCATCGGCAAAAAAGTAGATGGTGCGATGTCCGCTGGACTAAACCCATTTGTCGAAAGAAGCACTCAAACATCTCGTTTTTTTAACTGTGCAGGATATACATCACTCCATTTGATCTTCTTACTATTAATACCTATTATGTATAAACTCTCTTGTATGGGCCGGAGCTTCGAGCTACTTGACCGCGTACAGAAGAGGTCGAAGGTACTTAACTGTAACAACTGTATTGATTCACTGTAGCACCGTTAAAAATTAGAACACTTTGGTAGAACTTACTAATTGGACCACGGACAGCGGCCCAATCAAGGCATAACTGGTGCTATTCCAATCATTAACCTGACACAGTTAAAGAACTAAAAATTCAGTCAATGATATATATTGTGCTGTACTCCAAACTCTCCCGGAGGAGAGAGATAATATGTTACCTTGTCAAATTTGTTCAGAGAAAACAGAGTTTAGATAGACACTGGACCGTAAATTCCATATACGAAAATTTTTATGGTCGTGTATGAAGACATGGTGGGTCGTCACAGAAGCTCACCCCTTGGTTGAAAAGGACCACCGTGAAATAAAGCCCACATGACAACTCTATTGATTTACTGTAGCACCGTCGTAACGTGAGGTGTATTTCACTGTTCTATCTATACTATAATGGAAAATGTTCTTCTGAACTTAGAGAACTTCTTCGCGAAACTCGAACGCAGCACACGATTCCATTCAAGAACACACAGAGAAAATTCGTTCTTCAGCCGTATTGTTGGCATGTGGAACAAACTTTCTACAAAGGTATTACAAATACATTCGATTTGAAAACTTTTAAGTCAAATGTCCATAAACACCGCTTCTCTATCTCCCTCTCTTAACTTTTTTCTCTAGTTCTAGCACAGTGCACAATGCATGAGTAGGGGCCATCCTCTGAGTGTTGGTCCAAAAATTGTTGCAAAAAAAAGCTAAACTAGTCTATAACTAATTTTAAAAATATTTCTCATACTAAAATAACATTTCCATTAGGAAACAGTGTAATATTACATTTCTTTACTACTTATTAGTAATAAAACTATTCAACCATTTCACTGAACAAAAGTTCAATATTTGAACTTTATTCTATCAGTTTTCGTAAATCTTCATAGACGAATTATTGTTTGTATCTCAAAATTGTTTGCCATTTGGAAAATATGAATGGATGTGTATATAAATGTGGAGGATGGCTATTAATATGACTTTTATGCGTTACTTTCTTTCTTTTTTTTTTGTTAACAAATTGAAAAATTGGCTTATTCTTTATGTGGAAGATGAAAATATATATGTATGTATGAAAGTATAAACATATGTGTGGCATGGTTTATGGTTAAAATTTATGTGGTTTTCAATAATTTTATTGCGGGGGAGAAGCATACCACCTCTAGAGTATGTTAGACCTTTTTGGGAAGATGTCAAAAAAAAAAAAAGAATACGATCTACTGCTTAAATGGATTTATGTTGTGATTTGTAACCTTTTCATAAGATTTCATATGTAAGGATTTGTATATTCGGGAAAGAACAAAGTTGAATGGTTGAATGTATTAGTGAATGAATATATGTATAACGAAATGAATATGTATAGTTCGATTTGATTTCATATGAATTTGGCCATAAAATGTTGAATTGAATATAAAGATTTCTTTTACACTAGATTATCATAAATCATGTATGAGTGTCTTCCCATTTGAAGTTCCTGTATTTATTAATGTTTCATATGTTGAAACACTTGTTTTCCCTTCATACCTCAACATATCATATTTTCTTTACTTTTTCACCCTTAAACAAAAATCAATTGCTGCTGGTTTGTTTGGCGAAAGGAAGGGGCTGGTAAAATCATATTCACCTTAAGATGTATGAAAATCTTTTAAAGCTTTTATACTATTATATGTATTGCTCATTTGTGTTCTTTTCATTTAATACATTTAAATAAGAAAATTTTGCGTTTGTGTGTTACTTTTAGCTCCGCTTAATGAGCATCCAACTCAATTAGCTTAAGTAGCTCTGATGTTATGAACCAATATACATAGTATGGAAGTAAGTGTAAAAGAAGGAAGAATGTCTAAATGCCTAATGGCAATTAGTTAAATTGGTTTATATTTTTATAATATACAACCTAGTTATTGTTCTTTTCAGTTTTATTATATTCCTTGCTTTATTAATCTTATATTTCACCTTTACGCCTTTTAATGATTCCTTTCTTTCTCCTTCCAGCTCTTGTCTGTGTAAAAGGCTCATTATCCTTAGTCATATTCTTAGATTGTATATGATATTTAAGACTATATTGGTAAAAGTAGTCTCATTTATGATAGAAAACTTAATGTTTTTCTTTTGGTATAACGTGGAGTAGTGTGGTGGGTGGGTGTTAGAAGATGGTAATTTGAGTTGAGTTATTAATTGATTTTTTTGCTGTCTGTTAATTTATTATAATAATTTATGTTATTAAAAATAGGAATTTATTAACGGAATGCTTTAAGCATAAGTATTTATACATAATTATGTTTGAAACATTTTTAACATTTTAGCATTTAACTCTAATGATTATATTTTACAAGCGAACAATATTTCGTACAAGTCGAAACCCTGACACTTACCTTAAGGATTAAGTTGCACTAAAAGTTTCAGACGAAATATGTTAAAAAATTGGGGTTTCCCAAAATCTAGGACACAATACCTCAAATACAAAATCTCTTGCTCAAAATCAGATTTTGAGCAAGACTTAATCCTTTAGAACGAAAAATGTTGGTGTCTGAGTTGCATGCCCAATTAACTCGGAATAACTTTCCAAATTAACAAGAGAATGACACAGAAGTTGCCTTTAGTAATGTTAATATATCTGTCATTCAATAAACTCCTAGTAAATGTCGAAGTGCTTTACGTGAGTATCTGGCATGATGCCCTAAGTATACCACGGTGGTCTTTTTCATCCACTGGGTAGACTTTACAACGGTCTACCATCACCCCTGAATCCTTCAATGAAGAACTCAGATGGCAATTTTTGTACATGGATAGGACCGGTCCATGTAGAAGCACTATGCTGAAGTACTTGATCTATTTAATCTTTAATTATTGCAGGTCCGTTGCTTAACTTCTATCACTTCCGTTTACAACCACTCAGATGGGATGCTCTCTGTTGATTTGGCAACAGTACCTAGAGACGTAACCGGTCGACCGAAGTACCTTTCATCCATAATTATACAACTCAGCACACATCTCATGTATACGAGTATAAGAGAAAAACATATGACACATTTATTACAGGTATACAGGTGGGAGAGGCCCGCCGTACCCCACATTCATCCCGTACAATACACAATTAATACCAACTCATTTCCAACACGTATTCCCACAGTCACTCCTCTGTGGGGTATCAGTTGTTTAGGCAACAGCACCGAACTTATTCCGAAATATTGACTTTAACCACAACTCACTCTTCTTGCGAATTTGGTTTTAAACCACAGCCAATACATGGATCCCGAAGTATCCCCCAGGACATAGTCCTGCGGCCACCACTGGCCACCCGTAGTACCAGATTATGTGGTACTCTGGTTCGACCTCTTTTCAATCTATGCATCGACTAAGCCAGGCAGTAGACTGTAACCAATTTATAGTCCCGTCCCGCAATGGAAAGAAATTAGATAGTATTTGGGCAAAAATGACCGTTTAATGGACAAGAAATTCCATGCATGCAGCAGGTGAGTACTTTACTTCTTAACTTTCTATAGAGTCGCTTTCACTGATCTTCTTATAATGTAGGCATCATATTCAAAGCCTAACTAACACGGTTTCCAATACCCGAGTGTATCGGATGTTGTTCTCAATGAGTTTGTTGGATAAATCAGAAGAATACTGGATCGAAAGATGATGGGTGAAAGATATTATATAGAAATGAACTCATTGGAATTTTCTTCCTTGCCTCTGTTCATACCAGATTTACCAACCAACCAACAGATTTACAACAGTGTGTTCTCTGTGATTAAGAACAAATTCTTCGGCTTATTTGATGGATTCGTTCTTTGGTCTACCCGTTACACCTTTAGGTGCTGTTGCCGGTTTAACAGAGGCCATCCTATCTACGCGATTGTAAACGTAAGTGATGATTTTGAATCGCGGTAGTTAAGCAACGGGGCAACAAGGGTCAGAGATTAGATAGCTCCAGTATTTGATCAAAGTGAGCGTATACTGGACAGGAAATTCCATGCATGCAGCAAGTGTGTTCTTTACTTCTTAACTTTCTGTAGAATCGGTTTCACTGATCTTTTTGCAATATAGACACCTTAATCAAAGCCTAACTAAAACAATTTTCCAATATCCGATATCTTTCCAGGTTTTGAGCAGAAGAAACATTTTGATAATCATTCAAAAAGATTTTTTAATAAATTTTTAAGCTTAAAAATTGTTAAAATAATTTAATAAAGATCTGCATTATATGATTCCTTTTTAACTTTAATTTAATTCAGATTCTTCTAATAATAACACAATTCAATTCCAACTTCACTTTCACCACTTCAATGCAGGTGTACAAAATCCCTCAATAGCTGTTAAAATACCTGTCACTGGTACGAGTGTCAAAAGAAATCTCAACATTTCACCCATCACTACAGACAGATGACAAGTATGAAGTGACAAGCACATCAAATAAGCTCCTCATATGCAGCTTATAAACAAACTCAAGGGGTTAAAAACTACCAAAAAATATATATTTTTGTGTTCGCAAAAAAAAAATTCAAGCAAAAATGAAAAACGAAGAAATATGTGACAAAACACCAACCCCATAAATGTATGAAATTGATAAACGAGGAAATCAAACAACCAACTAAATGGAAAATACATACAGGCAAATAAACGGATCACCTTCAAATTGGAAATGCTTGTCATATCTTTTCATTTATCTCGATATATTCTGTTGTAGTTGTTGTCTGTGAGATACATGGTATTCTCATTTACCATGAAAAGGATTTTTTTGGTGACAAACAAACAGAAAAAATCAAATAATAATGAAACGAAATGTATGAATAGATGTTTGGTAAAAAGTATAAAATAAAAAATCCATAAGGATATGCTTATGTCTATGTATGTGTAACTACCAAAACACATACTTATAGACATTCATAAATTATTTGTCACAATTAATTGAATTGTACATCCACAGATTGTTGTTCAATGTTGTTGCACTTATTCAACTACAGTAAAGCCATCGTCTCACAAGGACAACAAGAAAAACCGGTTTGTTTCCTCTTAATGCTCTAACCCCACTGCTACAGTAGTAGTAATTTTTTTCGGAAAGCTTAAAGGACTTACATAGACTCTTGCATACGTCTGAATATAGTAGATATGAATGTTTGGTTATTTGCAAAATGCTATGAGTATGAACAAAATTATTGTGTGTGGCATAAAGGAAACAAAAATGACAAATAGACAGGACACAAATAAAAAAGGATGATACATTTGTGTTGCTGTTGTTGTTGTTTAATATTGTTGAGAATGACAAATAATATGATGAGATACGACATATGTGCAAACATTTTATCTAGTTACAGCCCATCGAAAAAGTTAAACGAGGGTCGTTTATGATAGAGTGTTAAAAATCATTAATATTGCAATGTTTTTTTATATTTTTGGACTTTGCAGCAACACGTTATATTGACTACATTTTCTATATTACAAAGATTTGCCATACAGGAACCAGTTCCTAGACTACTCATTAGGCTGACTAATCAATGGACTAGTCAATAATATAGTTTATTGACTACGTAGTCTATTGGCCTGCCCATTAACAATTCCATAGACTAGCCAATATATTATTCAACATACTAGACCAAAGAAGAGAATATCGGAGAAGAAACTTGAGAAGATTAAACATATTTGTGATGTCTAATAGTCAGGCGGCAATGACATCTCTAAATAAACTGGGTAAACACAATAAACTCAAACTGGGAGAGTACCTGTCAATGAAAGGGCATATTGTCTAACAAACAGGGGCACACGGCGCCTGTTAATTGGACCACAATCATTCTTTAGCATCCCCAAAGGATACATTTGAAAAAAATGCAATTTATATGTTAAATCTGAATTTCTGCGCCACTTCCCCCGGGGGCATATTACCTTGGTGAAACCTCCAGTTTGGTGTTATTGCAAACTGGAGGTTTCGTATAGCTGAGAAAACAACATATAACCCACATAGGATTGACTATGGGATTAAGAGTAGGAAATGAGTTGGTATTTATTGTATATAGTACGGGATGAATGTGGGTGCGGCTGGCCTCACCCCACCCGTCAACCTATAATAAATGTGTCGGTTAAATGAGTTGTGTGCTTGGTTACCATTGAATTTTCCTTCCTTATCCAGATATGTTCAGAGAATACTCTGTCCTAATCAGAATTACCACAGTGTATCCCTATGAGTAAGAACAAAGTACCGTTTTAATCATTCAATAATGTATATATTAATTCCAGTTACTTGTCTAACATGCCTCGTATAGCTGAGAAAATAAATTATAATTGAAAAATCATAAAAAGGAAATCTTAATGCTAAAAGGATCAACCATTCAAATATTTGTTAAATGTTATACCATCCACACATACACACACTCAAACAAACAAACATAAAAGTGTAAATGGAAGTGCAAGTGAAAAAAATGTGTCGTATCCTTGTAGTCGTGGTTGTTGTCATATTGTGTAATATTTTGCGGGGCAATTTAAGGTTTATATCCTGCTGCGTATTTATGCGGTGATTTCAACTTTTCTTTATTACTTGCAACAATCAGAGGGGAAAAGAATAATGACAAATTTTACTTTAAATCTCTTTATGATTTATGAAGTTGAAACTCCCATATTTATTGTTTAAATGTAGTCCTCAATAAAATTAATGCTTCTAATACCAGCAACACCACCCAGCAGCCAGCACCAACAAACAAACAAACATTTTTTTACAACAAGTGTAAATTAATCAAATTTTTGTTAATTTTTATATTTTTTTCTAAGAATCTATTAACAGTTTATAAAAATGTAATTTCTTAGCAGTTTTATGATTTCTTTCTTCTTGTTTTTTTATCATGTGTGTTTTTAATTTGTTTTCAACGTAAACTGGAAAACAAACAAATGTAAAAAACCGAAATTATAATGGAATTTTATAGGGGAACAAGTGTTGGTGTTGGCGCCTAAAGAGTCATAAAAAAATTAGACATACAATGTCTAAAATAATGTGTCGTTTTGTTTCTTGCTGTCGTCTTGTTGCCCTAAGCAGGGGCAGCGGCGAAAGATGCTGTTTGTAGCAACAAAGTCCAAATTATGGGCAATTTTTTTTTATTATATTTCACTATGGGTATCCTTTTTATGACAGTTGTTTGAAAATGAGTAAAAACCTTGACATAATTTCTTTAATTTTATTACTTTAAGTAAGAGTTTTTTTTTTTTTTTTAAATTTTGTTTATTTTATGTTTTTCTGATAAAGAAATTTAATTGGAAATATATTTCTTAAATGCTATTAGAGATTATATCACCTGTTTAACGATTTTGTTTAGACATTTATAAATATGTGGGTTTCATTTAGAAATGTTGTCTAAATATTTTAGGCCAAATGTAACAGACTTCATAATATCTAAAAATAAGAATTTATCTGGCTAATGCTTTTTAAGATCTCCTTAAGATCTTTTGTAAAAATCCAGTTTTAGTAATTACTAAATAATTAAAAATATGTTTTTAAAGACAACATTTCTATAAATCCTTTTATTTTTTCTATTCATATAAATTATATAATTTAATATTTTTTTTGTTATATTAACAATTCTCATACAAAAATTGTCTAAACTGGAAGTATACCCAGCAGTTCGACGGGACAGTTCCGAACTGACCACTTAACCTACCACTTGTGGTGGCCTCTAGCCACCTGACTACCCAGATGACCAACCATTTTAACATGGGCTTGTCCTACGAGGAAGTCAAACGTCACTCTAAACCCCACAAAGAGACAGTAAAGAGACGATTGCCTCTGCTCTCGCTTACAAAGGGGACACTAAAGTGACAACTTTCTCCATTTTCGTTTACAAAGAGTTTATTTGTGACGAAAGACCAAAAATATACGAATTGGAGTCAGCCAGGTGGTAAGATATTAATGGAACTAAAATTTAAAAATTTCAAGTGTCTACTCTTTAGAATACTATGGGACAATAATGTGACGTTTGACCCGAAAGATAAAATTTTGAGTCAACCAGATGGTGGCATATTAGTAGAAAGTAATAATCATTTCACCAAAAGATGGATAAAATAACTACTTTCGGAGGTACAACAACTTTTAAGAGTATAATCTCTAGGTTACTTGAGGACAGTAAAGAGACCACTATCTCCGCTCCCGCTTACAAAGAGGACACTAATGTGACGACTGTCTTCATTTTCGATTACAAAGGGTACATTCGTGACGAATGTCCCAAAACATACGAATTACAATCATTCAGGTGGTTAACTATTAGTGGAAATTATTGTCTTTTTCGTATGCATTGACTCTTTGTCGAACTGCTGGGTAACTACCGGTTAGACGATGACTGAAGGTGGGGTTAGTACAAAGAACTTTTTACATAAGTTCTATTTGATTTTGTACAAAGTAATATTCTTCCTACAAGCATATACTGCCAGCTCCAACAAACAAAATGCTTTTTGTACAAGATCTGGTACGAGTTATGAAGGTCAAAACTTTTCTGATATAAAATATAACATTTTGGACTAACACATACACTTAAAACACATAGAAATACATGTATGCACATGAACAAAAAGAAACTAACGAAATAAGTAACACTTTACTATTAAACTTAAAACATACAAAAGGTAGAGTAAAACCCAGTAGAAACAGATTTCCTTAATTTGAAATTTATAAGACAGGATAGAAAAATTCTATTAACATTTTAACTCATTATTTTAACACTCTCATGTCATTGGATACATGTGCTTCTTCGCTCGCTTACAAATAGGGAGTTAAAAAAGTATATTTTGCTTACAAAGAAGTTGTTGAGTAAGTTGTTTTGTTTTTAGTAATAAAAAGGATCAAGGGAGAATGCGGTTTCTTAGTTAAATATTCTACTCAATGGTTTTTAGATACAAAATTATTGTTGTTTTCTTTTTCATAAAACACAACACTTAACACGCAGTTTAATAAACTACATCTATCAGATTAAAAGAAAGTACTTTAAAGTAATACAGACGGTGAGTAGTAGTCATTGGAAAGTAAGTAAGGTTGTGGAAGTATCTATTCATCACCATTCAACCCATTTATTCTATTCACTGACGTGCACATTCTGGAAAGAAAATTTCCTTCAAGATTTAAGACCAATGTAGCGTTCTTCAGGCTGAACCTTTAGCCATAAAACTTTCAGAAACTGGCTTAAGTATTAACAAATTGTCGGCATACCTCTCTCGATATGCGAGCAATGAGCCCGCATATTAACTATATATGGTCGACTGTATGGGCTTGCGCAATGCAGATGGTTAACTGAGGCCACCTGCAGACAGGCGAAGAATATGTGGTAAACTTTCAACCAACTAAGATCGCAAGCCCTTCTTCTTAATATTCCGCAAGTTAATCTACGGAAATATACGGCGGTGGTGACAGGACTGGCCCTTTGTTTTCCATGCAGGAGCTGCGGGATGATGTCATTTCCCTGCCCTAACAGATGATAGAATAAGTTTTTTAGAAAGCTATTCCATGCACTACTTAACAGATTTTTCAACGGTTGATATCCGACAGAAAGACCTCTATATATTTGTGCGACAAAATAGTTCGGTTTAGAAAACAAGAGTACATAGGTCGAAGTGTGCTAATAGTACATAGGTCGAAGTGTGCTAATAGTACATAGGTCGAAGTGTGCTAATCTCTCACCATTTCTGCACGTTGAATTAATTCCGAATTGCAAAAACAACACTTCTGTTTACAACCACGCATATGGAATTCGGTAAACCGGTGTTCTTACTCATAGAGAACACACTATGTTAAATCAAGTGTGAAGAGAGTTTTCCATGAACACTGAACTTTGTTGTCTCGGCCACAGCTCCGAGCTTATCGTTTAATCGACATTATTTTCCCGTCAATTGGGGCTTAAACTACATTACCTCGAATGCACCTCTCCAATAACCGGGACAAACAAAGTCCGGAACTCTGTGCTGCGTGCTATCGGTTTTAGAATTACCAGAATACGTGGTTCACTAGTTCGAGTCGATGCCAAATCATTCCTACGAAAGGCTGAAGATATATTCACCAGTTTATAGTCACTGAAGACTAGAGGTACTGGTAGCACCTCTTCTTGTCGATATTGCTATGTGGTGCGTCCATTTTAATTTCCGGCTAAGGAAATGGAGTACTTAACTCCCTCGGTCACAAGTATCTTATATAAAATTTAAATAACTGAACTGCACTAGTTATACTTTGGTATCAGATACAGGTACATCTAGCATAATCTGGTAGCAATACAAGCCCATGTTCCTTCTACATCTCGTGTACTTTACCCAACCTATTCTACGCATTATGTTTCGACTAGAGCAAAATATTTAGTTTATTTGGTGAGTGGTCATGGTTGCTCTAGAGCGTTTGAATCAAAAGAGATCCTTACCAGCAAGGTTGCTCTAGATCACTTAAATCAAAAGAGATACTTACCAGCAAGTCATCACAAATTTTTTTGGATTTAATATTTCAAACTAATTTTTTTCTGCCGGGAAACTTGAATCCAATTTATTATAAAATAAAATAAAATAAATTTTAACATTACTTTGGCCAAAACATACACACACATATACATATTCTAGTGTCACTAACACAAACACATATGGTAACTCATTTATATTACTTGGAGTACTTGTACCCAGAATAAAGAGTTTCCATGTGCATCATGCTTCACAGCTTCTTGCACTTTAGTTGCTAAAACCATTATAACAAAAACAACATATATAAAACAAAAATAAAAACTATGAAAAACTATATAGAAAAAAATAACTGTAATATAAAGTACTTATGATTCTTAAAAGTTTTTTCAACTACAAATACAACTAGAAAAAAAGTTCTCATAAGTTGAATACATGTATGGCAGGAAAGTGTGAATGGCAAATGAATTTGTAGGAGAGTGTAATGTATGTATGTTGCAAATATAATTTTTTTTCATATAGAAAAATAATAGTTTTCATATTTTCTTCATGTTCCCTGAAATGCGTTTATACTTAATATAAAACTATGGCAGGGAAACATATACATACATACATCTTTGAGTGTGTGTGTGTTTGGATAAAACTACCTTTAATGTTCAGTTTTATATTAAAAAGTTTTAACCTTTTTTTCCTTTGGTTTTTTCTATATGTTTTGTTATTGTATTCGTTCTTAAGACCAGACACCCACCTTACTCCAACTTTTTTCCCTACAAGTGGGGTTAAGTGGTTTATGTATTGTGTGAAACATGTACTTGAGCATACGGAGTTCTCGTTGGTTTCATAAGTATGAAATTGTTAGTTAAAACCCCATGCTGAACTGAAACAAAGCTAAAATATTTTTTTCTTCTTCTTAACTTAAAAACTCATATATATACACATATATAGACGAGAAATAGCAAAAATGGCAAACATAAATTGATGTAAAAAAGATCTGTGATTTATTTTGTATATGTAGTGGTGCACAGTGCACAACGATTCCCCAATAGTTTTAAAAGGAGTCATTGAAGTGAAGGCTGACTTTAACTTTTAAATGTTTATTCAATTATGGTTTTGTTATTCCTAATCGCAGAAACAGTTTAAATTTTCAACTATAATGCATCTTTAGAATTAGTTACTTAACTCATCACAAGTAATCTATTAAGAATAAATTGGTTATTTATAATTCAAGAGGAGTCTAATGTATCTAAAGTAAAAATAATCTTCCTTCAAGGATCGTCACATATATATTAATAAATAGTTACATACTAATTTATATAATTAAGAGTAACCCAGCAATTCGATGGGACAGTCCCGAACTGATTACTTAACCTACCACTTGTGACCAACCCAGGTGACCAACCATTTTAAAATGGGCTTGTCCTACGAGGAAGTCAATCGTCACTCTACACCCTACAAAGAGACAGTAAATAGACGATTGCTTCCGCTCTCGCTTACAAAGGGGATACTAAAGTGACGACTGTCTTTATTCTCGTTTACAAAGAGTTTATTTGTGACAAAAAACCAAAAACATACGAATTGGAGACAGTCAGGTGGTAAGATATTAATGGAACTAAAATTTAAAAATTTCAAGTGTCTACTCTTTAGAATACTATGGGACAATAATGTGACGATTTACCCGAATGTTATAAATTTAAGACAACCAGATGGTGGCATTTTAGTAAAAAGTAATAATCATTTCTCCAAAAGGTGGGTAAAATAACTACTTTCGGAAGTACAACAAAAATTATAATCTAGGTTATAATCTCTAGGTTACTTGATGACAGTAAAGAGACGGATGTCTACGCTCTCGCTTACAAAGAGGATAGTAAAGTGACGACTGTGTTCATTCTCAATTACAATGGGTACATTCGTGACGAATGGCCCAAAACATACGAATTACGATCATCCAGGTGGTTTACTATTAGAGGAAATTACTGTCTTTTTCGTATGCATTGTCTGTTTGTCGAACTGCTGGGAATCCTAAATAAACTGCAGGGTTTTAGATCAATATGTATAATTTTATTGTGTGTGTATGTTGCCAAAAAGTTTTATTTCGTAACGTTTCGCACGGTATTTTAATTTATGGAATTTAAGTTTTAAAATATTTTTTTTCGATTTTTGTTCTTTCATTACAAATAATAGCATAAAAAAGTATGTACTATGTATTACCATTCAAAGTTTTGCAGTTCAAACTCATATATATATAATGTATACTTTTTGTTATTTTACGTTTGTGATTTGTTTTTACTTCGTTCATTTCATTTCGAAAGGAATATGAATTCAGCCATGAATATAAACTTTACAATCAAAAGGACTACAAAGCAGAAATGAGAAATCTTTTAGATTTTGTGTGTGTGTGTATGTGGACATTTGTATTTATGAATAAATTTCCATCCGATGTTCACAAACTCAATTTCCTGTACGTGTTTTTAAGAATTTACCAATCAGTGTTCGTGAGTGTTTGGATTTGATTTCTACAAAAGGCTGACAAGTACTCCAGATTTTCTTTATCCTCTACATTATTTAGTATCACTCCATAAGATTTAAGTTGGTTTACATATGCGCTTCATACCATACTACATGCTGTTCCTGGGAAAGACGATATCGGTGACCAACAGAGGTATATAATTAGGCAAAACACTCGATCGGAAATTAAAATGGAGGCACCACAGAGATGTTATGATCAACAAGGCACACCGGTGTTGGACTCTATGTAGGAGAACTAAAGGCATGATACAATGGCTTAATAAAAGTGTAATTGGACCAATAACAAATTGTGCCTCAATAATCTAGTGGTCTTCTTTCAAACTACTTCAGGGAGTCCAGCGTACATGCTGCATGTGTACTACTTAAACCAAATTTGCTACATTGCTAAGGTCCTAAGGTATCACTTCACGCCTCTCGTTCTTCTACATAGAGTCCAGCACCGGTGTGCCTTGTTGATCATTTTAAATTCCGATCGGGGGTTTAGCCTAAGTACTTAA
Organism: Lucilia cuprina; assembly: GCF_022045245.1. Taxonomy (NCBI): domain Eukaryota; kingdom Metazoa; phylum Arthropoda; class Insecta; order Diptera; family Calliphoridae; genus Lucilia; species Lucilia cuprina. The sequence continues at coordinate 21,954,392 of NC_060950.1, forward strand.
CTCTGTTGGTCACTGATATCTTCTTTCCCAGGAACAGCATATGTAAGGTATAAAGCGACCAGACAAAAAACGGTTAGAGGGCACGTCATCAATGTATATTGGATTTCACCTAAGTACTTAACTCTGTTGGTCAACGATATCTTCTTTTCCAGGAAGAGAATGTGAAAAGACATTTTTAAGTCCGGGTTAACATTGATTCCTCTTAGTTTATCCCAGGTCAAAGCTGTATTTAGATCCTCTTTAACCTTCTACACAAGTAATTTGCATCCTTTTCCCCTTAATAGTTTTACGAGATCGTCTGTATAGCAGACATATCTAAGTATTTACTCAGTAAGGATTCTAAGGAGTCTATTAAGAGAATGATGACACCTTGTGGTGTACCAGACATATCCTTTCCTAATAGTTATATCGTACATCTCAAAGCTTATCTTTTCTTTAGCATGTAGTTGATCTAGTTGCGGAGCATCCGGTCAACATAAACATGTTCAAAGAGTAAACGTTATTGATTACAGTTTGCTATCGAAGATTTCTTTCATATAGTAGAATAACTGTTATGGAAAATTAAAGCATTTTTTCGATAGGGAAAATTATATAAAATTAAACTTCTAACCGTTATCGATAAATTACTCTTCTCTATAAATTGATAAGTTGTTCAATACATTGAAAATGTTCCTATTATCGATCTATCACTAGATCCGTATATGTATAAAGAAAAGTGTTAAGAGGTCTCTAGTAATCGACAAGTTTTTTCTCTTGCTATATAGAAATCACTTGTGATCGATAACTAGAGCATTTTGTTTATAAAAGAAAACTTGTTCTGCCTACAAGAAGAAAGTTCAAATTATAGAAAAACAATTTATTTGTCTATGAACATGAATGAATCATGGATCCTTGTGGACAAATAAACTCTTTTAAGAAAAATTCCGGAGCGGTGTAAGAAAATAATGCAGTGTTACTTTTTGTGTGCGAAATATTGCCCAACCCTGTTTTTAAAAGTTCGGCATTAGTATATATGAACACCTTAGTCAGTATGTAGTTTTTGATGATAATAAATCAAATGCTGCATTCATTTTCTTCTTTAACCTAACTCGAACTCAACCTCACACTTACATTACAATTCATTTGCAGAAAATTGTAAAATTTTCTTTTACGTTTTTTTTCTTATTATGTGTATTTCAGTTATATTTTTTTTTTTAGTATTTTTCCTCATTTTCAAAATGATGCGCTCAGGTACAAACTTATACTTTTTCAGTTACAGAATTTTTATATGAAATTCTTATTGTTGGTTGGTTTTTATTCTAAAAAAAAAATAAATAAAATTGGAAAAAAATATTTATATTGTTGCTGCTCCTACTGCTGTTGTTGTTGTTGGTGTTTTTGAAAATTTGAAGGTTTTTGTGGGTGTTAACTTTTCAAAAGTTTGAACCACCATTTTCAAATTTATTTTATGTTGTATTTTGGGGCTTCAGCTTAAAAAATAATATCTTAAAAAACAACAATAACTAAAAAGAAATTCCAAAACAGTGGTGTGCAAGAGGTGTTAAGGAAGTGGCAGAAAAAAAAGGAACCGAAATATAAAACTTTATATATACATTTTTTGCTGTTTTTCTTTGCCTTCACATTTTTGCCTAGATTTATGGTCTCTCAGATAATGATTAGAAGGGCAAAAGTTTTTGAGTAAAAATTTTTACAGGTTAAAATAAATGAGAATCTTTGTTGGTATGTGTAATAACAATAAATAAATGATTTTATATGTTTTGTTGTTGTTGTTTTTTAAAAGCTTAACGTCCATTTGCCTTCATGGTCTACAATTTATATATATTTATATTTTTTTTTATTTTCTTCATGAAAATTAAATTTTGATAAATTTAACAAAAAGTTGCAAATTTTATTGCTATTCGAGTGGAGAAGCAATATTTCATTATCTTGTTTTTAAAAAGCAAAAATTTTCGCAAAAATTTCTTTATTTTCTGTTGGTATTTTGTGAATAATTTCTTCTGCTATTTTGGGAGTTGTTGTTTTTTTTTTTTTTTTTTTTTTTGCAACCTATAGTCAAGTTACGTTTACAATTTATGACATCCATTTATACATTTCCGCGTAAAAATGTTTTCATATGCATCAAACTGCACATATGCTGCATGCGGCATGCAATATTCAATTCCAACGTCATTGACAAATTTTCTGCATTTAAGAAAATTATTCATCGACATTCATGTACGCGGTGTGCAAATGAAAATATTTCATTTATATTTTATTTTTAACCGAAAAAATTTCGTTAAAAAATTGCATCAATAACAAGTGGCTCTGAAGAGGGTATAGAATTTGAGGAAGCATGTATGAATCATTGAAAGTTAAAGGGGATCATTTTGTAACCTTTTTAAATTATTTATTATATTGATGTAATTATCTACAGGAGATTTAGTTAGACATCTTACATATTCGCCCATAATTTTAAAAGTCTTCATATTAAACAAGTATGAAATTATAGTCGGTCGAGGCCGACCATATAATATCCTACACCTGTTAGAAAACTAAAACGTGATTTAGTTTTCATAATAAAGTATTTAAGTTGAAGTGTACCTTACTTCAGATATACTTAAGCCATTTATTGTGGAAAAAATTGCGGACATTTAAGTCAAATTTTGAAGGGGCCTTTTTGTAGGGGCTAGAGTCCAATGAGGCGCTATAATTATAAAGTCATCAAGGCTAGTATGGAACTTGGTTTTGCAGCTTTTTGTCGAGATACGAGTATATTAAACATAATTATGAACATAAAAGACCTATTCGGCGGGTTCAGTTGTATGGAGTCTAGGTGAAATAATGGCCCGATGTTAACCATTTATAGACTTCGTCTACGGTACCATAGAATACCATGTACCAAATTTCATTGAATTATCTTTAAAATTTCGACCTGTAGTTTGATTACAAGGTTTACAAGCCCTATTCGAGGGTCCAGTTGTATGGCGGCTACGTGAAATAATATACCGATCTTAACCATTTTCAATAGGCTTCTTCCATATATAGAAGATCATGTACTAAATTTCATTAAATTATATTCAAAATTGCGATCTGTAGTTTGAATACCTCCCCACTAAAGCGATGTAGGGTATAAGAAGGAAAAAATATATGTATATATGGACATGGCCGACACCAGTGATTATCGTGGAGGTATTCACGTCTACATTAATATTTTATGCAGAATATTATTGTGATATTAATGTTTCTAAGTAAATTTTGACCATCAAGTCATTTTCTGAAGGGCACCTTTGTATGGGGATAAGGTCATATGAGTCCCGATCATTACGAAAATCAGCATTATTATTAAGAGTTATACAAAACTAGGTTAGGTTACGTGGGTTGCTCGCTGGCAAGCTAGTTCACTCAGAGGCTTTGTGGTCCATTGTGAAATCCTTAGAATTGTCATTCCCTTTTGTTGTTTTTAATAAATCGTATCATGTTTTCAAGTGACGCAACTCTGAGACAGTCCAGATTATGAAAAAACTCTATCCCTTATGTTGAGAGAACGGTTTCACTCCATAATTTCGTTAACTACTTGATTCGTTAGGTAATTATACCAGTTAGAAGCTAATAGAGATCTTACTAAGAGACAAGGGCGCCCTAGTTCTATCTGTTGTCAGAGTGGGTCAAGGCAGTCTCGATATTCTACAAGTGGTGATATTTAACCACCAGAGTTCCGTCTCAATTAAATTTTGATAGGTTCGTCAGGAAAGTGTGAATTTTCTTTTGTGCAGTGGTGAAGTCTAGGGACGACCCTTTGGCTATTCATTCATCAGATATTTCAGAGCAGCAGCTCCTACAGTAACTACATATGTATGTCCAATCATATAGTGACCAGTAATTATACCAGTTAGAAGCCAAATCGAGATCTTACTAAGAGACAAGGGAGTCCTAGTTCTATTTGTTATCAGAGTGGGCCAAGGCAGTTTCGATATTCTACAAGTTGTGATATTTAACCACCTGAGTTCCGTCTCACTTTAAGCTCAGTCATCTATCAATTTTTATAGGGTCGTCCGGGAAGTGTGAATATTCTTTTGCGAATGGGTTAAATCTAGGGACGACCTTTAGCTTTATGTCCTGTAACTCATATTAACGCAACTTTTATATAGTATAGGATACATCTCTGAAGAGTATGTGCCAAATTTCATCAAATTATTTTGAAAATCGCGACCAGTAAAGTGCGCACAAGGCTTACATGGACTCACAGACGGACATAGCCAAATCAACTCAGAAAGTGGTTCTGAGCAGATTGGTGTACATCGAGGTGGCTGTAAGACCAATATTTTTGGGTGTTACAAACAACAGCACTAGCGCAGTGCTGGGGGTTGTGGGTTCGATTACCACCAGAGGATTATTTTCAATCCAATACTAATTCGACTTCGAAAATATTTGGAATCAATCGGAATAATATTAAGGTCTTATAAACTCCGATTTTTATTTAAATCTTCTTTTTATATCAGTGTTCAAAACAATTTTGTTCTTCAATTTCATTGATCATAATTAAAATCTTTTGTCCTACTACCAAGATGCTAAAAATAGTCCAATCCAAAAATCTCATTCATCACAATGAACAGTTTAAAAATATTTCAATCGATATAATCTCTTAAAACCCTCTTCACTTTTCCAAAGTATAGTAAATCGTAAAAATTCCACAATAGAAATTCAAAATTTTATTGTCTTTTTTTCGTTTCTTAAGTGAGAATAATTCTTTAAATCGAACTTTGTACAATAAAAATGGCATTTTATTATATTATCATTATTGGTTATTGCTTGGTATGCAAATTAAAATTTAATAAAATCGAACCCAAAAGAATAAATGAACTCATTTTAATACGTGAATCCGTTCACATATCAAAAATGATCTATTTCACTTTAAGCGAAAACCCATAAATATTAAACAACTTTACAAAAATATCAAAAGAAACGATAAAAAAACTGAAAAATTTATAAACAAATGAATAAAATATCAAACAAAAAAAGTAGCAACAATATTAACAACAACAACAAAAATAACAGCTACAAAAATATCAAATCAACGCATATTTATTAACATTTTAACATTAATTTTTTATTTCTTTTACTGTGAGTTTTGGTGTGATTTTTTATTTTTTTGGTGAGTGTGTTGTTTTGTTTATAAATTGATACATTTATAAATGTTTCGGATTTATGGCTCACATATACCAGACACCATCACTCCAATGGTCACTTACTATTATCATCATCATCATCATCACCACCATCGTGACTAGCAGCAGTAACACTAACGCTTTTCATTACTTAATATCTAATACTACTACTGCTACTTTTGATTTTTAAACTTCCACATTTGGTACTAAATATTTTTCTTTGGCAGAGATGATCAGGTGATGTAAATATTTCAAAGTTACAAACCTGAAAATAAGCTCACATGGGTCCTATTGGTCTCTTTGTGACTGTTATGACAGCAACTAAGATGCTGAGATTGGAACGACATGTTAGTTAGTTAGTTAGTTAGTTAGTTAGTTAGTTAGTTAGTTAGTTAGTTAGTTAGTTAGTTAGTTAGTTAGTTAGTTAGTTAGTTAGTTAGTTAGTTAGTTAGTTAGTCAGTTAGTTAGTTAGTTTGAAAGGAGAACGTATGTACATAAATTCCGAAGAAATACACCTAGTCCTGTGTTGGGGCTGTTGTGCGTTCCAAATTAGTGTCTCAGGTTTGAATCGATCCCACCTCTCCGGTCTACCTGACTAGAACACTAACCTACCGAATAAGCAACAATTGAGACGACATAGTTGTAGGAGATATGAAATGTTATATTGGTTTAATTTTGGTAAAATTATAATTTAGCTCTTTGTTCCATCTTGTCTGGGAAAGTTAATAGAACATTTCATTATTCGTTGTTTAATTTCTATGAGCGGAATAACGCAAAATATGTATATGTTCATATCAGACATTGAGGCTCCTATTTTTTCTAAGTCATCAGTTACACAGTTGCCCAATAAATTCCCTAGTCTCCGTTCCCCGCCATTCCGTTTAAATATGTTCGGCATTCCTCCTGGACTAGTGAGGATGTATTCAATATTCTTATTAGGGATTTCATAGCTGTTATTAACTATTGATACAAACTTGAATACCTTGGTGGGTATAAAGAGGTGGCCAATACCTCTAGTCTGGGCGGGACTAAAAAATTGGTTAAAGTCTACAGATACCCCACAGAGGAGTGACTGTGGGAATAAGTGTTGGAAATGAGTTGTTGTTAATTGTATATCGTACGGGATGAATGGGAGGTACGGCGGGCCTCACCCCACCCGTCTACCTATAATAAATGTGTCGTATGTTTTTCACTTATGAATGTGTCGTATAAATGAAATGTGTGCTGGGTTGAATGATGATGGTTCGTACTTCGGTCCACCGGTTACGTCTCTAGGTGTTATTATCTTGGCCAACAAATAAGTAGGAATAAGTCATCCGCGTATTTGAGGTATTTAATTTTCTAAGTAGACTATATATGACAATATTTTACAAAAGTTGTGGCAGGAACCCACTATCATGTGGCAAGATAAATTTGTATCACCATTTCCATACCTTATGCCATTATATATGATCATTTTTCAAATATACATCAACTAAGATAAGGCAGAAGGGGCTTTCATGATACTCATTTAGATGCAGGCTTGCTGGACCATCTGTTAAAACTGTGTCTAGATATGTGTCAAGAGCCACCTCAGCAAAGCTCCTCTTGTCTATCACTTTTCACATCTACATTGCATGCATGAAAAATCTCAATTTTTTATGAAATTTATAAAGGTTATCTCAGTTTTTGGCTTATACTTGCGTATTGTTAAGGATTTGTTCCAATTTGGTCTTAAGAAAATTGATTTCTTATGAAAATTGATTGAAGGAGATAGACATTAAACACGTGGACATAGCTTAATCGACACCGCTTTCTATAAGAACTAGGAATATATACTTTATAGAAATTACAAAAGAAATAACAAACTTATATTTGTCCAGTTCACAATCAATGTTATACAGTTGTATCGTAGTATGTCGTAATTTGTTTATTTATACCCTACACCACTATAGTTGAGAGAGTATTATGCGTTTGTATTGAAGTTTGTAACACCCAAAAATATTTGTCCTAGACCCACCTTAAAGTACACCAATCGCCTCAGAATCACTTTCTGAGTAACCATGTAAACCTTGTGCGCACGCTACAGGTCGCAATTTTCAAGATATTTTGATGAAATTTGGTACATACTCTTTTTTGATTCATTCATGGTCGAAATCGGTCCATTATTTCTCCTAGCCCCCATACTACCGTACCCCCCAAATCGGCCTTTTATGCTCATAATTACTTTAAATGTTTTCATTACTGTAATAGCTTTAAAGGGATGTAATTTACCTGCAAACACAATACCATCGAGGACTGAATTAAATGTATGTGTGTGTGTGTGTGACAAAATCCCATAATGAAACGTTGGATAGAACTACTATGATCCAATAGGGTGTTCCGAATGAAGCCTTCTCAAAATGGGCAATTCAGAGGTAGGTAAGGATTACAGGTACAGCTAGGCCAAATCGTATGTGGGAATACAGACAAATGTATAGCATGCAAATAGAAAAGTTAAACTATGGAGCACTTTGCTATTGATAGGGTTTTGTAGACATTATATCCAAATATCTTGAAAGCGATATTATTCCGGATATAACATTCCTTACGAACACTAATTGGAAAATGTTTAGGAAAAAGATCCAGCAATTAAAGTTTCTGAACATCGGATGACAATATATTCAGTGAATATTTTAATAAGGTTTTTGTTTTTTCAAACATACATTCACATATTGAGTAAATTTAGAATATACGGATAAATTTGCACTCATAAATTTCAGTAAAAACCTTAACTGAAAAATTACTAAACAAATATGTATTTATGTCGCCATTTAAGGCGCTTAAATAGAATTTCACAGCAATTGAAACTTCTTAAATAAAATAATATTTATTGCTTTCAAACATATTTATAACGAAACTATTTATTATAATTTTTTGCTTTTGAAATCCTTCTGAAGGAATACCCTCTATTCCCAAATGAACACTTGGAAATTTATTTAGTTATGAAACAAATTAAGTCGTTTTAATTTACATTTTTTGTTATATATTGTTCACAGCAAAACTACAAATGACTCCTTTCACAACACTCTCACCGCCATAATTTAGATGGCCTGAAAGGAATTTACATTTGAAAATTAACTCACGCACTCATCTCTGACATGTGTATTTTTTGACGACAAATTTAGAGTGAGTTTTATTTTATATAATTTTTATTTTTTCTCAATTTTTTGTTTGTTGCTTTAAATATAAATCTATAAATTTATGTAAATACGAATATTTAACTCTTTGAGTGTTGTGTATTTTTTTTCTGCGTGTGTTATATTTATTTATTTTTTAGTCTCATATAAATTAAGTTGACATTATTAAATACATCACTCCTATTCAAACTGTTTAAAACTATTTATTGAAACTAATTTAAATAACGCCATAATACGATACAACGACAATGTGAATTAAAGTGAAATGAAGTGAAGTGAATTGTATCGAGTTGAGTTGTAGTACAAGTTGTAGTTTTTGTTCAAAATTGTAGAGTTGTTCTTGTTGTAGTATGTGGTTAAACAAAACTAAAAACCATAACTTTTAGTTATAACTCTTTTTTTTCCTCCAGTTTATTTCATTTAATTTTATATAAATTTAGTTTTAGATAATAAATACTTACTACATACTTTGTAAATGAAGTGTATGGTGGGATCATGGGTAAACGAGCAAAAGGATCATTGCTGAATTTTTGATGGGAAAATTTTTATTTTAGTATTTAAACGGATTTATTAAACATATTTATTATCCTGTAATTGCTATGGGAACAGTTTTTTAAACAAATTCTTTAAATTGAATTCACTAACATAATTTTATTGTGAATTGATTTATTGTAACTGGATTAAAATGAAAAGGAAATGGAAATATATATTTTTATACGATATGTTTTTTACAGATGCTCGCAGTGAAAAATATGGTTGTGCTAACCATAACCTAAGAGCAACATATTATTTTTTGAATTGCGGTTAAAATAATAACATATTATGATCATTATTAGCATAACAAGGTATCAAATTGTGTTTATATATTTCATCATAATATTGTTTTATTATGGTAACCATATGATGATTTCAAGTATCCATAGTATGGTTTCAAATAACCATATTATGATTTCAAGTAACCATATCATGGTTTACAATAAAACTATTATTGTTTCAAATAATCATATTATTTGTTTTACACCTGTTACAAAAAGGAAAATATGATTTATTTTTCAGTATAAAAACGAGTATATTAAAAATAATTATGAACTTAAAAAAATTTTCAATAGGCATCGTCTATGGTACCGTAGAAGATCATGTATCAAATTTAATTGAATTATCTCCCAAATTGCGACCTGTAGTTTGATTACAATGTTTACAAGCCCTAGCGGGGGTTCAGTTGTATGTGGGCTAGATGAAATAATGGATCGATCGTAACCATTTTCAATAGATCGTGTACCAAATTCCACTGAATTATCTTCAAAATTGCGATCTGTAGTTTGAGTACAAAGTTTACATGGATAGAAAGACAGACAGACGGACGTAATTGATTACAATGTTCACATGAATGGAGAGACAGGTAGACGGACGGACACTGCTAAATCGTCGCAGAAAATCATTCTGAGTTGATTAGGGTATAAAACACAAAGTAGTTGTCCTTATTATGCCGAATCAGCTTGTGGTTCTAAAAACAAATTTGGTTTTGGTTCTGGTCTCTTCTGTGGAGTAAGTATATCCAACCGTCTTCCCAGATCAAAATATTTGAAATAATGTCTCTCGATAAATGTTTATGTTACCAATTCCCTGATAGTCAGACAATGCAAGAAAGATCTATCAATGTTGGGTCGCCAGTCTGACATTACCCTTGTTTGGTTCCTTGCTCATAGGGACAATTATGGAAATGAACAGGCAGATGAGAAGCCAGAACGGGATCTGCTCTTCTGGCAACTCCGTTTTAATAATAAACCCCATTAAGTATAATAAACGGAAGTATCCTCAGATTCTATCTTTAAAAGAATAGAAACTTGCTAGAATAGGATCTGCTCTTTATATTCCCAACGCCGTTTCAGTAGCAACCCAAATATCAAAATTACTATCTTCAGAATCTATCTACTTAGACAAATGTAAAAAGGATATTGTGGGCCTCCTTTAACGAGAAACGCGCAAGACACCTTTTAAACGGAAATTGATAGCAATAACAACAGGGCACTGGGTTCAAGTCGCGTTGGGCTCTCCTTCAATAAAAAACTGTCCCAGTTGCAAAGACAGGGAATTGGAATAAACTTTTTTCCATTGTCTCTGCGAATGCCCTGTTCCATACTTTAAAAGAATGCATTTTCTTGGCAGTTATTTCATATGAGTCTAAGTTTAATGATATCCTGACATTTCTCACGGCTACAGTCTGGATCTGATACTATGCCTGACGAGTGTAGTGGTCTGGTCAAAACGGAGTCTCTTAGACTCTACTTGACTGTAATGACTTGACCAACCATGTCATTACTTTTTTATTTTAAAAATTTACTTACGTACTGATCTGACCTTTGACTTTCGAAATTATTTTTATTTCGAATAGATTTTGATTTAAAATCAACAACATAATTAACATTGACAATTTCTTATCAAAATGTGTTATTACTTTGAGTTATAAAATTAAATGACAACATGTTTTTATCACCATTTTATGTGTGCAAAACTCTTCGTAACTTGTTTTTATACCCTACACCACTATAGTGGGGAGGGTATTATACGTTTGTGCTGATGTTTGTAACATACAAAAATATTGGTCCAATACCCACCTTAAAGTATACCGATCGATTCAGAATAATTTTTTGAGTCGAATCGTCCGTCCGTCCGTCTGTCCGGCTGGCTGTCCATGTAAACCTTGTGCGCAAGGTACAGACCGCAATTTTCAAGATAATTTGATGAAATTTGGACCAAGCATGTTTTTT
>NC_060950.1:21965561-21967924 GCF_022045245.1 Lucilia cuprina
AATAATAATTTGAATCAAATAAAAAAAATAAAGCTGTAAGTTTAGTGGTTTCTTTTTTATAAACATATATGTATGTTAAGAATTTTTCGATCTCACTCCTTATGTATTTTTCTAAAAACTTAATATCTAAAGAGTAATTTTAATTGTCAAATTATTCATGTTTGTATGATTGACATCATTACAAAAAAAAATTAATCAATGAAGTCACAACTTAATTGTTTAAATACACTCATTGAAGGAGGTGTGTAAGACACGTTTATAAAATAAACAATTTAACAACAAATCAAAAAATAATATACGTTCTTTTTTTTTAATTATTTAAACAAAACTATTTATGTATATTTTTGTTAAATATTACTTTGAAATTATTTAAAAGTAATGGGCTGCGTTAAAGCGGTCTGTTCACTACACAATACAACAGATCTTTACTTTTTATACGCTTCATTGAAAAATATTTATCTGATGCTCAATAAAGTATAACAATTTATATAAGTGGCAGAGAAAGTGCTCCAGAGTTTCACTGTCCTCTCCACAAGCTCTACATTCGTTTGAATCCGCACGGCCAATTTTGTATAGATGTTCTCGTAATCCTGTGTGTCCACTCATGATACGTACATTAAACTACTAACTTCAGATTTGCTTATTTTGAAAAGATTTCTCGTCTTATTCTCATCAGGGTCACCCATAGGATCTTTGTGGTTCTACCCATTGTTTCATTATTCCAAGAGGCCTTATGGGATTCTCTCACCCATATTTTGAATTCAGTTTTTGTTGCGTCGAATAGTTTCGGTGTTTGTCAGTGTTTGTCACCTCGATCTCCCTTCCCTTTAAAGCTGTTACATTCGCCATTTTATTGCCGACTACTCCTGAGTGGCCTGGTAGTCATATGATTTTCTACAATCTAAGTGGGTCTTAGATTTACTTCTATCACCTGATATCGCCCTACATTTGTAAGTTTTCACAAAATTTGAGGATTCCAACTGTAATAGTTTCCCGATTTTTTTTATTTTTTTCATATGGAAGGTACGATGGTCAACATGAAATTTAATAAATAATTTTCTTTCAGATATATACATATTTGCATTTATTAGAGGTTATCATAAATATTAACGTTTTTTCGTGCAAAATTTTAATATTGTTGATCTAATAGTTTCACAGATGAATATATTTTACATGGAAAATGCCACGCCTTTGCTCGTCCGCGAAATTGTAACCAAAATATTCAAATGGACGTCAAAGATGTATATGGAAAATTTAAGCAGCGAAAATACGATATTTATTCCCACCATCAAAAAAGATGGGGGTATATTGATTTTGTCATTCCGTTTGTAACACATCGAAATATTGATCCTAGACCCACAAAAGTATATATATTCTGGGTCCTCATCAAATTCTAAGACGATCTAGCCATGTCTGTTCGTCTGTCTGCTGTCTGTCTGCTGTCTGTCTGTTGAAAGCACGATAGAGTCCAAATGGAAAGAGCTAGAGTGTTGAACAAAATATTTCTTATAGGTAAGGTTTGTTTGGTATTGAAAATGGGCAATATCGGTCCACGTTTTCGGATAGCTCCCATACAAGTGGCCCATCGAAAAGCAGCTTTAACGAATATAGCGATGAAATTCGACATAAGTAAGTTTCTTATGATCCAAAATCACTATGCAAACTTTTATGAGGATAGGTCTATAATTGACCCTACCCCTCATATAAGGTCCCATTCAGAAAATGACTTTAAGGCTCATTACCTTCTTAAAAATACTAGTATATAGATGAAATTCAACATAAGTAAGTTTCATTACGTGTTACTTTGTTTGTATTCAATTCATATGGAGGGTTCAGAATAGTTAATATAAAATTAGGCTTTTATGAGAGGTACCACGCCTACTTTAAATTGAACGCTCTTTTTGTCTATATGTTTCATGGATGTCAAAGTTGTCCATAGTAGGGTACTTGAAAACATAGTAAAAACAAATCAAATTTATGTTTTTTTCTTGTTCTCTTGAAAACCTCAAATAAACTACAAAAATTATGTGGCAAAGTGGGCTTTACACAAACGGAAAACAGGTGCAGCTCTAAACTTAACTTCAAATAATTCATGTTGGAGTTTTGAATAAAAAAATAATAATAAAAAACTTGGTGATTATTTCGTTTTAGCTACACAACACTCGCAAGTGTGAATAACAAATGAATTACAACATTTTGTTTGTTCATTTATTCATACGAATAGATATCAAATATTTAATTTGTATTTTTTTTCCAAAATGAACAAGTAGGAAAGTATAGTCGGGCATGGCCGACCATATGATACCCTACACCATGAGTATATTTTTACAATTTTTACTTTTATAAAATTTTTATTTTTTGTA
>NC_060950.1:22268024-22368660 GCF_022045245.1 Lucilia cuprina
CTGTAGTGTTTGAGCCAACCGAGGCATCAGTAGCCCAGATACAGAAACCTTCACCCTTTAATTGATCTATACATTCAGTGTATATAGCATTTAGTACCTCTTTTGGTGTATCATTTTTTCCGGCTTGAAGTAAGTCAACTTTAATATTAATTTTGGAAGAGGAATTATTTCTGGAGAGTGGATTCAGTGAGTCAAAGATGTCCTTAAATTTCGTATATATGAATCCCCAGCTGGATTTTCGTGATGGGTGTTTTGTGATCTGATTATATAATGTACAGGACGTTACCTTAACACGGAGAAGTTCCTTGGCAGCCAAATATTGGGCACGTTGTTTAGGAGGCATAATCGCAGATAAGGCATAGATTGCCTGAACCGGAGTTGTTCTTGTTAAACCTAAACAAGTTCGTAGGAGCTGATTCTGAAATGAGATTAATTTGGCATTTATGTAGTTGGGCGCATGTGCCATTGAGGATATTGCGTATTGAGCTTTTGAAAATACCAACGTTTTGGTTAGTTTGATGGCAGTTTGAGGAGTCATCGAGGATTTTGCTGATGAGGCCATTTTGACCGCATTTATTGCCGGTTTACATTTTATTAATACTTCCTGGTAGTGTTCCTTTAGAGATAGACTGTTCTTAATATGTCTGCCTAGAAATTTTAGGGATTTGACATTAGCAACTGGTGTGTTTTGAATCTTTATCTTTGGTTCTAGTCTAGCTCCCTTGGCCACATACATGACCATGGTTTTTTCCGAGTTGTATGTAAGATTGAGTTGTTTAAGCATAGAATAAAACTGATTGGCTTTATTCTGCAAATTATCACAAGCTGCACTAAATTCCTTATTGTTTGAAACCATTATGAAATCATCGGCAAATTGAAAGAGATGTGTGTTATTATTAGTGATGTTATGTAACTCCTTGGTGTAAATATTAAATAGAGTCGGACTTAAACAGCTTCCTTGGGGTATCCCATTAGAAATTTCAATTTTTTCATCACCCAGTACAAGATATCGCCGTTCCAAAAATTTTATGATCCAATTAGTCATGTGAATTGGAAAGTTATCATTCATCAGAATTTTGCTAAGACGGTTTATATCAACACAATCATATGCCTTCGAAATATCCAGAGATAAAACAATTACCTTTTCCCCCCTTTCCTTTGCGGAAGTTATCGTGTGCAGTAAATCATTAATACAAGTCGACGCAGACCGCCCCTTCCTGTACGCATATGTTCTTAAAGGTAGAATGTTGTTAGCATTCAGAAACTCTTCAAGGCGAGATTTAATCATTAAGTTAATTACCTTCAAAAATACCGATAGTAAAGCAATTGGTCTAAAATTGGTGAAATTGTTTAGGTCCTTGTCCCTTTTGGGTATAGGGACAATTTTGATAGATCTCCACTCTTCAACTAGATGGCATTTTTCCCATTGAAGGTTAAGTGCATTTAAAATCACAGATTTTGCCGTAATCGGGAGTTTTCTTAACATTTCGTATGATATGTTGTCTAAACCTGCCGCAGATGGTTTTTTCTTAGCCTCCAGGGTGTTGAGAAATTCATCCATAGAAAATTTGGGGGCTGGGGAGGTGGTGATCGGAATAAATGGGATGGTGGAGATATTAGTAACTTGAGCTTTGAGATGTTCCAGAAATTTCCCATCGTTTTCCCTGGACCATTTGGTAGTAGACATATTCGCTGAATAATTTGTACACCCTTTCAAAAATTTGTACAAAGATTTAGAGTTGGGAGATTCACAGAGAGTACTGATTTTATTTGAAAAAGATTCTTGTTTTGCCTTTTTTACTCCATTTTTAAAGTTTTTGATTGCCAGAATTAAGTTTTCCGCATTTGTAGCGGACTTGCATGAATTAAAAGATCCTTGAGCTGCTTGTTTTAGCCGATATAGTTTCTCCACTTTCTCATCCCACCATACTTTTGGGGTCTTGTTGGGTTTGGTTTTATATGTAGACTTTTTGATAGCTTCGGATATTTTTTTATTAATATCTTCAAAATTTGGCATGAAATTAGTATTGTTTAGGTTTTCTGCTAGTTTACGTTTAGAGAGAAATTTTGGGAAGTCCAGTATATTGTTTTGTAGTGAAATTAAAATCGGGTAGTGGTGACTCCCACCGATATGTGAGTTTATTGTTTTCCATGAAAAAGGCATAGGTGATGATGTGAACGACAAGTCAAGTACCGATCCATTGGATAGGTCAAATTTAGATTTCCTGAAAGTGACACTTCCATCATTAAGTAGTCGGAAAGAAGAAGATAATAGTAATTCACTTAAAATCGTACCACGTGAGGAGTCATTGGGATCATTAAAATGTCGAGATCGAGCATTAAAATCGCCACAAAGGAGAACGTCCTGTCTATTTTCCAAAAATGTTAGTAGTCTCTCCATTTCTGTCTTGAATTGGTGTGTTCTAATAGAATGAGGGAAATATGATGAGACGATGGTGAGGTTGTTTTTTAGATTTAGAGTCTTACAGATTAGTATATCCAGTGGGGTATTAAACGGAATTTGTTTGACCTTAATATTTTTCGTGAATGCAATGGCAACACCACCGTAGTTGTCACTCCTTTTCCTTACATATAGGTTATAATTTTGTAAAAAGGTAAAACTGTTGCGTTCATCGAAGTTAAAGATTTCTGAAAGAATACAAATATCAATTTGAAGTTTGTTAAGTGAGATTTCTAAAAAGTTCTTGTTTTTGTTTATACTTTGTATGTTATATTGTAGAATGTTCATAATTTTGGCTGCTTGAGGACGAAAATAAAATGTGTAGAATTGAGATTGCTTGTTTGTTCTGGTTGGTTTTACTTGTTGGAAGTTGACTGTTAATAGTTGGGCGCAGGTATAAAACTGCTTTCATTAGTTTTGTTGCTGTCTTGACGAATTCTTGCTGAAGGTTCTGATTGTATGCTTACTTGAAAGTTGTTAAGGATGTCTAGTCCCTCAGTACAATTGATGGATTTTAATACGGTAGCCATTTTATAAGAAAAGATGTTCACTAGCTTTTCAAAATCAGATACTTTGTGATACTTAGGGTAATCATACGTGGGTTGTGAAGGGTTTATGGTAATAGGGTTAGCTAGTTCATGGATGCGTTTGGGAATCGAGGCGGCCACTTTGCTATATCGGATTTTAGTTAGTCTTTTATTAATTTCGCGATTTACATCCAACGAATCCGGATTATGTCTTGTTAGAGGAGGAAATGCATTCTCATAGCCTTCTTCACCTAAGATTTCATAATAATTGTGGGAAGGATATTTCTCCATAACCTCTTTCCTGGACAGATTAGATATTGTCATAATCTCCCTAATTGATTTTTCAGAAGTCCACTTTTTGCATTTATGTGAATCTGATGATATGTGATCCTTAGAGTTACATAGAATACATTTGGGGGAGTTGCATTCGGGGACACATTTTGTAGTTTTCCTACAGTTTTCACATTTCTTTTCCTTGCAGTTATCCGGGCATGGAATCTGTTCACCACATATGAGACATCTTTTTAAGGATTTACACCTGTCAGCAATGTGACCTAGCCGGCCACAGTTTTTGCATTGTCGTAGTGGAGGAATATACAATTCCGCCTCCGCCATTGTACCACACATTCTAACTCTCTTGGGGATATTCTCGCCTATGAAGCCAATCTTCACTGTTTGAGTGGGTAAAAACATTACCTTATCCTCCTTAATTTCACGTCGCGTAAAGCGAAAAACGGAGAATACCTCAAAATCATTACATTCAAATTGTAGTTCTTCTCTTATCAACTCATCCGTGAAGGAGATAGGAACGTTTCTGATTACAATAAACTTAGCAATGAAACGGTCTGGGATGAATGCCTTAAGTTGGGCAGTCCTTAGAATTGGATTTGTGACAAAATTGTTTGCAGAAGAGAAATTATTAAATGAGAACCGGAATGTATTATAACCTACATTTTTACAGGTGTAGTTCCTTTTAAAACCGAATTTTTGTAGCTTTTCGAACATATACAATTCAGAGTTTTTCCTTCTGGAACTTATCTCGATATCTGAGGTCACCAATACGTGGAAAGGACCAGGATGATTTTCGGGGTAGAGATTGTTCACATTCATATTAGAACTCGATTTTGAATCCAACAATTTCTTACCTTCGTGTGAATTTCCATCCATACTTGAATCTTCTGCTAACCCACCTGACCGATCAGAACTGGTGGATGCATTGGGTTCCCCAAAGTTCCTTACCGCATCACCATGTATGTTCTTCAAAGCCTTGTTTTCCCCATCTTTTGTTAGCGCTTTACGTTTCGCTGATCCTTCCGGATCATCTTCCTCCATATCTACCAAGCACTTATTTGTTGCCTATAAACTATAACCTTGAAAATAATTTCCTTTTATTTCCAGAAAAAGAAACAACTGTGTTAACACACAGCAAGTAATTGTATTTGTGTTAAGAGTTTGGTAAAAGCCGTTATAAATTGTTGGTGTTAACAATAACAAAAAACTTCCACCAATAGCAAGAACCGTGGTTGAATGCTTTCTGTAGGGTTTTTTTTTAATAATTTTTTTACCTTGAATTTAAAAAAATTTCAAAACGAAAAACATACATGTACTTGTATTTCTCGTGGTATGCAACTAACAGTACTAATGTTGTTGTATGTATTAATGTTCCAAAGTATGAGTGTGTCAATAACACCTTATAAGTTTTTTTTTATACTTTTAAGTTTTTTTGTTGTATGTTAGTTATTTATATTTACAAATTTGAAAAAATAATAAAAAAAGTAAATAACTTAAAGAAAGTGAAATTTTTCGTATTTTGTCTTTCTTATTTTTTTTCCATATTTAAATAAGCTATACATTTAGTAAATGTATGCGTATGTGTGTTTATGCATAATTATAAAACATGTTAATGTTTTTTTTTATTTTTTTCAAAGTAAATTGTTTTATTATGTTTGTCTGTCCACTGTTGGTTACCATAATCATAACTTGCAATTTAATGAATAATATTCATTTATTATTCATATGTTTTGAATGGATGTTAATAAATTTTTAACTACTTTATTAGTTTTATCGATGATTACGTTCATTTTTTTTTGTGATTAAGTAGTCAAGTGGTTTGACAACTAATTTTCTTTAAACAAATTATTATCTCTTTGTGATTGTATTTGTATGGAATTGTTTGTTTTTAATTAATATTCATGATATGCAAATTTTTCCTCTTTATTCATTTTTGTCGAATTTTTCTTTTCTAAATGTTTAAGTTTTTTTTCTTTGAGTTTTCTTTAAGAAGTCTGTTGGCATTTAATCAAATTTCAATGAATGCAATAATTTTTAAAATGTTTAAAGCTGAAATTGAAAGCTTATTTTATGCATTTTGTAATGAAGTGAATATTATTATAATTGTTAAAGTAGATTAAGAGCATTTGGATGTAGTTCATTTATAAAAGTAAAATACTTTCAATTTTTATTGGATAATTATAGCGTTATCATATGGGTGTGATCAAAATTTACCTTTTTACTCATTTTTAAAAAGAAGACGAATCTAAACCATTCCATTAACGCAATAACTAATTTTTTAATGATTTGAGTCTCCTTAAAAAAGGTATAGTTTGGCGTGGCCTACCATATGATACCAATGATACAACAAAGAGTAGTATGTATGTAAAAAACAAGTAAGAAGTTATAGTCGAGCGAGGCCGACCATATAATACCCTTCACCTGTATACGAATAAAATGTAATTTAGTTTTCACAATAGAGGATTTAAGTTAAATTGTACCTTGCCTCAGATATATGTACATAAGCCATTTATTGTTTAATAAAACTATGGATATTTAAGTAAAATTTTAATGGAGGCTTTTTATAGGGGCTAGGGTCAAATGAGGCCCTGTAATTATAAAGTTCATCGGTGTCATCAAGACTAGTATAGAACTTTATTTTGCAGTCGAGATACGAGTATGTTAAACATAATTATGAACTTAAAATCCCTATTTGCGAGATTAGTTGTATGGGGCCTAGGTGAAATTACGGACCGATGTAATCAATTTTCAATGGATTTCGTCTACGGTACCACAAAAGATCTTGTGCCATATTTCATTGAATTATCTTTACAATTGCTACCTGTAGTTTGATTACAAGGTTTACAAGCCCTATTCGGGGGTACAGTTGTATGGGGGCCAGGTGAAATAATGACCGATCCTAACAATTTTCGATAAGCTTCGTCCCTGGGACAATAGAATATCATGTACCAAATTTCATTAAATTATCTTCAAAATTGCGTTTGATTACAAGGACGGACGGACATAGCTAAATCGACTCAGAAAATGATTCTGTGGTGGTGTAGGGTATAAAAACTATATTATTTTAATAAGGTTTTTAAGTACTTTTTGTCTTAATTTTGGAATACTTTAAAAATTTGTTGACGAAATAAGAGATTCTCTTTAGTACTCTTCTCTTCTCTTAGTACTTTTTTGATTTTTAAAAAACTACTTTTTTAATTTTGTACATACAGTATTAAACCAAGAAATATGAAATTAGGCATGTAGAGCCCGGATTAAATGAGAATCCATAAAATGGGACTTTTTGTACTTGTTCGTTCTTTATAAAGTACTTTTTCAATTTTCTATAATATTGAACCTACAAACATACAATTAAACATGTGCGGAACATAAAAGGGGACTTTTTGGTACTTTTTAGTTTTTCAAAAGGTATTTTTTTTGAAATTTCTATAATATTAGATTTGTAAAGCATGAATTAAGTGAACAACCATAAATGGGAACTTTTTGGTACTTTTTCGTTCTTCAAAGGTAGAGCCCGGATGAAGTGAGAACCCTTTTGGTACCTTTGCTGCTTTTTGGTACTTTTTCATTCTCTAAAAGGTTTATTCTATAATTCTATAACATTTAACCTAGAAACATAAAATTGAAGATGTACAGCCCATATTGGGTTCTTACAATAAAAGGGGACTTTTTGTTTTACAACTGGTTGATTTTTAAATTTTTTATAATAATAGCTTGGTACTTTTTTACAGATTTGTATCGTTTATGAGTATTTGTTCTGTTCCTGCAGCGCACAAGTAGTATAATATGTCAAAATTTTGTGTAAAAGAGTACGAATCGTCTAAACTCAATATTTCACGAAACTATTACACATTAAGAGAAAATACGGATGGAACATTCGACAGAATCATTTTTTGATTCGATTAAGACATGTCCGTCCATCCGTCCGTCTGTCCGGCTGGCTGGCTGCCCATGTAAACCTTGTGCGCAAGGTACAGGCCGCAATTTTCAAGATAATTTGATGAAATTTAGACCAAGCATGTTTTTTGGCACAGGGACGAAGCCTATTGAAAATGGTTGAAATCGGTCCAATATTTCACCTAGCCCCCACACAATCGTACCTCCGGATTTGAACTTTTTATGTCATAACTACGTCAAATATTCTATTATCTCCCAAAAAATTGGCACAAATAAGTTTTATATAAGTACAAATGACACTGCAGATTTTCGTAAGGACCGACCCTTATTTGACCATACCCCCCATACAAACACCCCTTCAAAAAATATTTTAATCGTCTAAAATTGACTTGTAACCATTTGTATTGCAATGAAACTCAACAAAACTAACAGTTATTTAAAAATATATCCTTTTCCCAAATTTACCGAGGTTCGGCCCATTTTTAACCTATATAAAGCCTCATTTAGAAATTTTAGTTTTTTATCAATAAATTGCTTAAATACTTTGAAATTATGGTAATATTCAACGTAAAAGTTTCTTTATAAAAAGTAAAAATTTTAAAAATATACTCATGGTGTAGGGTATTAGGGTAGAAGGGGATCATTCGCCATATGGGCACATCTGTCAATGCGAATAACTTGAAAACTGAGTAATCGATTTTATCGCATTATCAAATTTTGTTTTCGTTTATCGATTATCTATCATTCCTGAAAATTTGAAACATTAACTTTACATATGATGGGAGGCAGACATTTTTAATTGTTTTTCAAAGGGATGTGAAAATATTTCACTGTGTGAACTTTTTATGCTAACTTTTTTAGTTTTTGTGATAGAAAAAATATATTGGTCAGTATTAGAACGTCAATAATAGTGAACTATAAGAAATAATAATAATTTCGATAATATAATTTGAAGCCCGAAAAAAATTTAAGTTCTGTGCAATGAACAATAATTATCTGCTTTTTTACGCTCTGTTTAATGAATTAAAGTACAAAAGAGCAAAATAAGCTTTTATTTTTGCATTTTTTCTTTTATTTTACTAATGAAAATCTGCCCCATCCCCTTGGCGCATTTACCCCATGGATGGGCGGTATCGCCGTTTTTGGTCAGTGCGGAAAAGTTAAAAAAATATGTACATGAATAAAACTAAATCCAACATATCTAAGTATCCGAACCAAGAAAAAAAAATAAGAATATGTATTGTGGTTTTAATTTGTGGCCGCCTCAAAAAAAAGTGGCGTATGGCCCCCCTTCTACCCTATATGGTCGGCCATGCCCGACTATACTTTCCTACTTGTTGCATCATGCATAATATGGCACCAAAACTCATGCATTAAAAGAAAATAAAAGAAATGGTTGATACTGTTTCATTCTTTAAATGGTACTTTTTGAAGGCATTTTCTTCATAAGGATGCTTTTTATATTGGGGTAGAGAAGCACTCCTGTTATTATGTAGTAGTTTATTAAAAATCCTATAATTTTTTTTTAAAACTTTACTTCCAAAAAAATAGAACTAATTTTCCAACTTTTCCTTTGTCATTTTTTTTTTCAAAATAATGCATTTTTTGTGTGACTTATTTTTTAAACCATTTATAATGTTTAATTTCACACCAAATTTAGTCATGTTAAGGTGTTTATGTGAAATTTTCTAATATAATCAGATGTTTGAAAAAGAATTTTAAAGTAGACATCAAGCAAATAAAATTTAATGCAACAACGACAACAATTATAGGTAATACTAAAAAAATAACAACAACAACAACTAAACTACTTGCAACTTAAAAGTTGCAACAACAAGTCCACCAAAAACGGATAAATGTAACAAACAACTTTATTTTTAAATACTTGTTGTAAAACCGACTGTCAAACAGACTGTCTAAGTGACTGAAAGGCTGTCTTCTACAAGACACTTTTCAATAACACAGAAATCATACTCTTTATTAACTCTTATGTCTGTCTAGCTATCCATCTGTCTAGCTTATTTTTGTAACATTTTTTTTATACCCTACACCACTATAGTGGGGAGGGTATTATACGTTTGTGCTGATGTTTGTAACATACAAAAATATTGGTTCAATACCCACCTTAAAGTATACCAAGCGATTCAGAATTATTTTTTGAGTCGATTAAGACATGTCCGTCCGTCTGTCCGGCTGGCTGCCTGTCCATGTAAACCTTGTGCGCAAGGTACAGGCCGCAATTTTCCAGATAATTTGGACCAAGCATGTTTTTTGGCACAGGGACGAAGCCTTTTGAAAATGGTTGAAATCGGTCCATTATTTCACCTAGCCCCCATGTAACCGTACCTCCCGATTTGATCTTTTTATGCCATAATTACGTCAAATATTCTATTATCTCTCTGAAAATTGGCACAAATAAGTTCTATATAAGTATAAATGACACTGCAGATTTTCGTAAGGATCGACCCTTATTTGACCCTAGCCCCCATAGGAACCCCCCTTCAAAAAATGTCTTAAACGTCTAAAATTGACTTGTAACCATTTGTATTGCAATGAAACTCAACAAAACTAACAGTTATTTAAAAATATATCCTTTTCCCAAATTTACCGAGGTTCGGCCCATTTTTAACCTATATAAAGCCTCATTTATAAATTTTAGTTTTTTTTATCAATAAATTGCTTAAATATTTTGGAATTATGGTAATATTCAACGTAAAAGTTTCTTTAAAAAAAAATAAAAATTTTAAAAATATACTCATGGTATAGGGTATTATATGGTCGGTCATGCCCGACTATACTTTCCTACTTGTTTTTTTTTTCTTTTCTTTAGAACAAACCAAATTTGTATATAAAGACATAAAAACTTGTCTATTTGTGGTTAAAATAAATTAAGAAAAAAAAACAAAATCAACAAAAGTACTATTTACTACTACATTGTAATAGTATTGACAATTTTCTTTTTAAGTAATAAATGTGTTGTTTGTTTATTTATTTGTTCTTTTTTTCTCTTTTTACCACTTGTACTCGTATTTATTTATTTGTATTCGATTTTTCATAGAAAGTTTTCTTCATTCGATGGATGTGGTGGCATCATAAATGATGCATGACAACAAAGAAAAGTTTAAGGTGTTGCGACACATTTTGTTTCTTGTTTAAAAACTAGTCAATCGTATGAAAAAAAGAAAAAAAATTAGTAGTAAAAGAAACTTCTAAGTATTTAGTTGCTATTTTATAAAATTCCCTACTACAATAATTTAAATGTAGAACAGTTTCATTAAAATTGTTTTTTATAGACCTTTTTCTTTTAAATGTTGAACTAAAATGTACTTGCACTTGATTACTAGTAAATGTAGGTAACAATAATGAGGTAAAGTTTTATATTATATATTTCCACTTATACTTTAATTTACATATATAAATTAGGGTAGAAGGGGGATCATTCGCCATAGGGGCACATATGTCAATGCGAATAACTTGAAAACAGAGTAATCGATTTTATTGCATTATTAAATTTTGTTTTTGTTTATCGATTATCTATCATCCCTGAAAATTTTAAATATTAACTTTACATATGATGGGAGGCAGACATGATTAATTGTTTTTCGAAGGGCTGTGAAAATATTTCACTGTGTGAACTTTTTGTGCTAACTTTTTTAGTTTTTGTGATAAAAAAAATATATTGGTCAGTATTAGGATGTCAATAATAGTGAACAATAAGACATAATAAAATTTTCGATAATATAATTTGAAGCCCGAAAAAAATTGAAACTAAACCCCAGAACTGCCCGTGGGGCACATGCGCCAAATATATGTAATGCTTGTGATGTAGAACAAAATTTGGTTAAAATATAGAAAAAATCAGTAATAATTTGTTTTAATTTTTTTTGTTAAGTTTTGTGAAATAAACAATAAATATCTGATTTATAATACTTTGTTTAATGAATTAAAGTATAAAACAGCAAAATAAGTTTTTATTTTTGTAATTTTTTCTTTTATTTTACTAATGACAAATCTGCCCTATCCCTTTGGCGTATTTACCCCATGGATGGGGCGGTATCGCCGTTTTTGGACAGTGCGGAAAAGTTAAAAAAATATGTACATGAGGATGACTTAAGAAAAATTGAATGGAATAAAACTAAAGCCAACATATCTAAGTATCCGAACCAAGAAAAAAATTAAGAATATGTATTATGGTTTTAATTTGAGGCCACCTCAAAAAAGTGGCATGTGGTCCCCCTTCTACCCTACGCAGGTAAATTTTTAAAATTTGTTCGAAATTAGTGGAAAGTGAGTCATTTTAGATCCTGGTTCCAGAATCAAGTTTCACCCAAAAATCTTATTTGCAGTTCCCACTGCTTGGCTTGTGAGGTATTAGTAATAACAAAAACAGGGGTTTTTTTAGCCTTACAGCCAATTTGCTGCATTCAACTTTAGAGCTGCCATCTATGTGGTTGTAAATGAAAGTGATGTTTTACATCTCGGAAGTTAAGCAACGGGCAGCAATAGTCAGAGATTAGATAGCAAAGTACTTGTTCATGGACCGGTATATCTATGTACAGAAATTAACACCTGAGTTCTTCATTGAAGGATTCAGGGGTGATGGTAGACCGTTGTCAGTCTACCCAGTGGGTGAAAAAGACCACAGTGAAATAAAGCCGTCAAGGCAGGCGTTAAGCACCCCGATATTAGTGTCTTTTTGTCCATGCAAATTTAACTCGACTCCACGCTGTCAAACTCTATATAAAACAATCTCTCCCAAAAGCGACGCTTTCAAACTCCATATACGGAAAATTTAATGAATTCGCCGCATAATGAAATGACTTTACCTTATAATCTATTCGACTTGGTCCAGGCTTTCCCAGTTCTTCAACATAAGTACAAGTCGAGACAGTTCAAATGGGCGGCGGCTGCCCGCCAGTAATATTTTGCAAGCCAAGCCGCCCGCCCACTTCTTTTGGCTCAAAAGCTTACTCCTTCTTAATCGTAGACGCTGATAAAGATTGAAATCGCAATGAAATGACTTTACCTTATAATCTTTTAGCCTTCGTTCAGGCTTTCCTAGATCTGCAGCAGAGGTACAAGTCGAGACAGTTTAAATCTTATCTGCAGACGCTTTGGAATCAATAGCATACAGATTAGTACGGTCCGGCCTATTGCGGAACTTACCTGGTTTACAGTTGTAATCGACTCACCATAACCTGTTACCTTAGCTGGAGGTGTAGAAACTCTATGTTAGATAGCGGTTTCAGACTCTGATGTTCAGAAACTCAAAGCGGTGTTTATGAGGGATGTTATATCTAGATTAACATCACTTTCATGATATTTTTATATAATTTCGATGAAAACCTGACAATGACAAGTCAAGTCCTCTATAGTTTCACTGTCCTCTTCACATGCTCCACATTGTATAGCCTTAATCCTATGTATGCACGCAAAATATGTTCAATCATATTACCCTTACAATTACTCATTATGACAAGGCTTAAGTCCACCTCTCCTTAGGGTATCCTAAAGCTCATATTGTGATTCTACCCACCGTTGACCTGGCAATATATATTCCTCTTAATAAGTAATCGGTTAAAGTTTACTTACAATCCTATATGGTATTAGATTTAATATTATCGAATCCTGTCGTGTTGGAGCCATATTTGGAGCCATATACAATTTCGTTATTGCTCAGACTTCTACCCGATATTTTCTCTAACGGATATTTTCTCTAAGGTTCCATGATATTATATCAGGGATCAGAATTTAAAAGTTCTCAACATATTATGGTATGACTGGTATGCGATCAGATACGTCCGATGTTTGAGTATAATATTCAAAATGCTCACTATTCACCGGCTTTGGTCTGACAATTTTGCTATAAAACTATTGTATTTTTATCACGAGAAATAAATATGTACTAAAAAATTAATGCTTGAATTCATTCCAGTAATTTTGACAAAATTTATTACGCCACATTGAAAACAAACACATTTATTTAAGTAATTGCAAAAAATTTTATTTACTATTTCTCAATTGTAATACAATGCAATGTATTTATTTGCCAAAAATTTCAACACAACAAGTTTCCAACAGAAGCGAAAATAATGGTAAATTTTGAAAAAAGTGACAAAAAAATATCAGCAAGTTTCGCTCTAATCCCCATGGACATTTCAAGCACTCATATTTTCTTGTATTAAGCATGATCAACCAGTAGATGCGTAGAGTATTATTGTTAAAAAGAAGCAGTTGACAAATGTTTATAATGATGAGATTTGACTTAATACAATGTTATTATACATAAATAAATAGTTAGTTAGCTGCATAGTTTGTCTAAAAATTAATGTATGTCTACGACTAAAACTAATACGCATTTGAAAGCAGTTTATGGCTCATCTTTATCTCACTTCATCTCTTTTCAATTTAAGAAAAAAAAAACTAAGACTTCTTCTCACAGCGTCATCATCATTATCATGTTTATTTGATTTTCAACACTATTTATGTTTGAAGTTGTTGGCTTTTTTTCTAGTACAATTTTATATCTGTCCATTTGTTGTGGTGCCACTAACTGCTTTTTTATTTGTTAATTTAATTGGCATTAAGTTGTCACAGACATTTCTTTTCTGCTTTTTTGCTTCCATCTCAGCATCTTCTACTTTCTTACTATTTCAGCTGTTTTGCAGTTTCGAAAAAAATTTGTTATGGGATTTTAAACACACTCACATGGACACTGAAACTGTGTTGTTAGTTTTAGTGCGTTTTTTTTAATCTAGGTCGATTATGAAATTTCTTTTTAGTTTGTTTAAATACAAAGTTACAAAGAAGTTATTAAAAAAGGTGTTAAAAGATTTTATGTAATCGGTGAAATTATTAAAAACAAATTATTATTATTTTTAAATACAGCGACATACATACATATGTAAATAACTGGGTTCGTGAGTCATTTTTTGTGAGTTTAAATTATTGAAATTAAAACAATGATGACCTTAAGAGTGTTTTAGTAAATCGTTGGCTTTAGGGTTTTTATAATTATTTTACAATTTATTTGACAGAAAGTCAATATCTTATTTATTTTTGTTGCTTAAGTCTTTCGTTTGTAGTACTATTGTTGTGGTAAAGTTTGTCGTTTAAGTTTTTCGTTTTAGACACATTTTTTTGGAATTTTGAGTTGAACTTTTTAAAAATTTTAGTCCAGTCTATAGATTATTCTACAGTCCAGACTATAGACTTTTCTATGTATAGTCCAGTTTACAAACTAAAGACTATTCTGTAGTCCAGACTATAGACTATTTTATAGTCCAGACTATCGACTATTCTACAGTCCAGACTATAGACTATCCTATAGTCCAAACTATAGACTATTCTATAGTCCAGACTATAGACTATTCTATAGTCCAGACTATAGACTATTTTATAGTCCAGACTATAGACTATTTCATAGTCCAGACTATAGACTATTTTATAGTCCAGACTATAGACTATTCTATAGTCCAGACTATAGACTATTCTATAGTCCAGACTATCGACTATTCTACAGTCCAGACTATAGACTATCCTGTAGTCCAAACTATAGACTATTCTATTGTACATACTATAGACTATTCAATAGTCCAGACTATAGACTATTCTATAGTCCAGATTATAGACTATTCTATAGTCCAGATTATAGACTATTCTATAGTCCAGACTATAGGCTATTATATAGTCCAGACTATAGACTATTTTATAGTAATTACAACTGGTTTATCAACTTTAGTATTCCGCTTTTCGATTCGACAACTTACAAAAACGTAGGTACGATCGATCGTAACGCAGAATACACACGTTCGTAAAGCATTGAAACGAACTGGAATTGCTTCTTCTTTTACTTATGATTCAGTTTTTTGTTGGAATACCTTTTTTCGATCGTTTTTGCGTAACTGAATGTGTAAACGTAATCGAAATACAGAATAGGGGTTAGTATACTTTAATGTGGATCTAGGACCAATCATTTTTGTTACAAACATCAGCACAAACACATAATACCCTTCCCACTATAGTGGTTAGGGTATAAAGAGATAAAATTTCATTAACTGTTTCAGTGTTGTGATCTCTCCGATTTTGCGCTCTTCAACTGTTAAAAAATTTATAACAATTTTTATCAACACACACAACTAAAATTTATTTGCATAGTGTAAGTTTGTGTGTAAAAATCATTGGCCAACATATATGTTATATTATTCTAAATGTCCAAAACAAAATTAATTTATAAACACAAACCTAAGAGTTCATAACCTCTTGAGTATGTCCATTAGAACCGGTTTTAGAACATTAGCACAAGCTTATGTTTGTAAATAAATGGTTTAAGGCAAAATAAAAAAGAAATGCAAAAAATTAACATAAAAAGAAAAAAACTTACTTGATGATAATTAAGCGTGAATTTTGTTAAAAAATGTTAACGGCAATTAGAAGAAAATTTAGTTTTGAATCGAAGATGAAATTTCTTAATAATATGTTAATGCAGTAGATTTAATAATGAGAACTTGATAGTTGAATTAACTGAATAGATTTCTAAACAAATAAAAAAATAAATAAACATTAAAGAAATTTATAATTAATGATGTTACCACAAGCTAAAAATATGTTTTATTTAAAAGAAATATTATACACACCTTTTTTTAATTTCTTGATGTTAAACACAGCTGTTTTAAATGTTTTTTTGGAAGTTTTAATTTCTTTACTTTTCCATTAACTTATAACTAATTTTCGTCCAGACTATTCTATAGTCCAGTCTATAGACTATTCTATAGTCCACTCTATAGACTATTCTATAGTCCAGACTATAGACTATTCTATAGTCCAGACTATAGACTATTCTATATCAGACTATAGAATATCCAGACTATAGACTATTCTATAGTCCAGACTATAGACTATTTTATCATCTACACTATAGACTATTCTATATCAGACTATAGAATAGGCTATAGTCTGGACTATAGAATAGGCTATAGTCTGGACTATAGAATAGTCTACAGTCTGGACTATAGAAAATTAAATGTTCAAGTCAATTGACTATTCTATAGTCCAGACTATAGACCATTCTATAGTCCGGACTATAGCCTATTCTATAGTCTTAAGAGCTTTTCTGATTTTTTTATTTTAATAATAAAATTTTAAAAATGTTATTCAAAATGTTCCAGTTTATTATTAATAACCACGCAACTATTTCAATTCAATTTTATACACACAGTCACTTTCAATAACAAACCATGAAACATGAATAAAAACGAAAGACTTAAGCAACATGCACCGTTCAAATAACCAAACAATTATTTCAAAATAAATTGGTTGCAGTTTTTCAATCAATTTTTCTCCAACCATTAAATATCAACTACAATAAATCATGTCACTATCAGGTGAAATGCAAATTCAATCAACTCAAATATATTAAAAAAAATTGTTATACACTCACATACACTTTTAGAAAAGAAAGTAAAAACGTTTTTAATTTCAATTTTTTTTTCGTTTTTGCCAACCAAAAGAAAATTTTGTTTTAAAAATATTTACAACATATTGTGGCGAAAATAAAAAAGACACACGCACAAATTCAATCAACGTTGACAGTCTGGTCAAGCAAAACTATAAAAAAACAGTTCAACCAAAACTGAACAGAAATATTAAAAAAAAACAAAACAATGTCTAAAGAAAAATTTCAATATGTAGATGCATAAAAATAAATACAAAAAAAGAAGAATATAAAATATACATACAATAAGCCACAACAACAGCAACAACCTACAAGACAAAGTAAAAGTTGTATGCCAAACAAAAAAAAACTATTTTTCATTATAATTATTATTACTGTTTCTTTTTTTTTCTTGTGTCTGTCCGTCCATCTTTCTTTCACTTTTATCCAAAGTGTATAGAAAAAAATGTTTAAAAGTAAAATGTTGAAAAAAATAAGAATCAATGAATTTAAACCCTTTACAGAGGAAATATTAAAATGGAAAACTTTCCATTTCATTACAAAATTAAATTGGTTTAATAAAACAAAAACACAACCCAATATGTTTATGGTTGAGTTATTAGCCAATAAAAGTGAAAAAATATTTATGCCTAATAAAAATTTCCGTTTGTCTGTCAGTTTGTCTGATAAACGTTATTGTAAGTTTTTATATCGGTTACTCAATATTTATAGTTTAATTGCACAATTTTTTCGATTGATTTTAAGCAATAAATGTTCGTTAATATATAACTATAAAAATGTAGATAATTAAGTTTTAAATTGCAGAAATAGATAAAAACAAATCAAGTTTTTAATCATTAATATATATAGAAATTACTTTAATAATGCAAACTATAGTTTATATTTTTACAACGTTGGTGTTGTTCTGATCACATAGGTTGGAGGTCCACACCATGCGTTCTACGCTTTTTCGCAGTCTACGCGTCTGTCAAAAAAGTGGAATCAATGTATTTTTATGCTAAAAGAATTCCTTGACGCGTAGAATGCTTAAAGTAGAACTAATTTCTACTTTAATAAAGCCGTCATTACACGAACACACATGTGATATGATCTGTCCAAATTATGTGTAAAAGAGTACAGATTAGGGTTCTATAAATCGACTTGCGAATAATTGAACAATCGACTTTTTGTCGAAAAAAGTCGAAAAGTCGAAAAAAGTCGCAAAAAGTCGAAAGAAGTCGAAAAAAATCGGAAAAAGTCGAAAATAGTCGGAAAAAGTCGAAAATAGTCGAAAAGTCGGAAAAAGTCGAAAATAGAAAGAAGTCGAAAAAAACTCAAAAAATTGCAACAAATAGAAAAAATATAAATAAAATTTGTTTATTAATAATAATAAATAATAATAATAATATAATGTTAAATGGCAACATTATAAATTTACGCTACTGGCAACTTTATAAATTTTTAACTCTGGTCGGAAAAAGTCGAAAATAGTCGGAAGAAGTCGAAAAAAGTCGGAAAAAGTCGAAAAAAGTCGGAAAAAGTAGAAAAAAGTCGAAAAGTCGACTATTTATAAAATATTAAAAGTCGAAAAATCGACTTTTAATTAAATGAAAAAAGTCGAAAAATCGACTTTTAACTAAATGCAAAAAGTCGAAAAGTCGACTTTTCATAAAATGCAAAAAATCGAAAAGTCGACTTTTCATTAAATGCAAAAAGTCGAAAAGTCGACTTTTTATAAAATGCAAAAAGTCGACTTTTCGTTTCAACTATAGAACCCTAGTACAGATGGGATCGTCTAAACACAATATCTAATGAAACCATTACACATTGCGAGAAAATATGGATGGGAAATTTGACAGTCGTATAGCTCTCTTCATCTTTTATAATGATTCAAAAAACTAGAAAGTCGCATTAGATCAGGGTTGTATTTTTATTTTAACACATACAAAAAAGCGAAACAGCTGTTTTCATCTTACTATTTTTTTGTTTTATACCATAATAAAACATGTATCATGTTTTATACCAATTGTTTAAACACAAAAAATATAAATCGTACTACTTATATTCTCTTTTTTATAAGGATGGAATTTCATTTTACTTTTTCATAAGACTTTACATAAGTCTTGTGGACTCCGGTAGGTTAGTGGCTAATGTTCTAGGCTGATAGACCGGAGGAGCGCAGAAAAGGCCCAAAAGACTCCTAGGTGTATTTCTTCGGATTTTATATATACATACTCCTTTTGTGATCGTGTAAAAGTACTTTAAACGGCGCACGAACATGTCAGCTGATTTGACTTAATGCATATTTACCAGTTTTAATAAATTAAAATGAGTTTAATGATGAAATAATAAGCTTTTTTTAAAATAAAACAACATATTGAACCCCTTTACTTCCATCGCTCTATCAAGCCTGATTTTTCAGACATACCTCCAGTAAAAAGTTCATTGGCAGCTCGGAAGTAAAATAAAATTTCATGCGTATAACGAAAAAGAGTATAAAAGTCGTATGATTTATAATTTTTGTGTTTAAACGATTGATATAAAACAATAACAAAGTAAGACGGAAACAGCTGTTTCACATTTTATGAATAAAATAAAAATACATCCCTTATCTAATGAAAAAAGACATACGACTGTCAAATTTTCCATCAATATTCTATCTCAATGTGTGACGGTTTTATTACATATTGCGTTTAGAAGATCCCATCCGTACTCTTCTACACAAAATTGTGTCAGATCTTGTGTGATCGTGTAAAGCCGGCTTAAAAAATTTTTTTCTAAGCAGTAAGATCGGGTTTTTGAGCTGGCAATCAAATGCCAATTAATAATTAGATTAGTTAATCTAAAAATAAGTTGATTCTGATGTTAATCCCCTTTGATATTTTTTGGATACAAGATTAAACTTTGCAGTGTTGCCATACAAAACAACAGAAAACATCACTGTTTGTTATCAAAACAATGCATGTTTTATAAAAAAAAAGAATACAATTGTACATGTAATATAAAAAATAAATGAAAACTTAAATTTAAAACGAAAATATATATTGTTTTAAGTCCCCATAATATGGAACCAGATTATGTATACTTTTGTAGGTCTATAATATGTCCATATTTCTTTGATAGTTGATATAAAAACATCATGAAAATCAAACAAATCGGGAGTAATAGCGTAAGTTTTTATAATAACTCAGACTTAACTTCAGCATAGATTTTATATATCTGAACGTAAACTTTTTGTATATACAGTGAATCAATTAAGTAATTTGTCTATGTAAAATTTTATAAATTTTAAGAAAAAACTTTATCGGAACAGTTATTTATAGCAAAATTAAGCAATTTGTTTGTTGTATTTTTTAAAGAATATTTTATATATTAATTTTCTACCATTAAAAGTAAAATCCTGAAAAATAATCTAGGTGTTTGGTCATTTTGTATTGATAAACAAAAACTACATTACGGAAACACCATCTATTTGGGGAGTTCTGTGTAAATTTCATTTAGAATTGTAGAATTTTGACTCTTATTCAATAAATCTAACACTAAGTACCATCCTAGCCACTCTAAGTATGGGGACATCACCATATATCACTATAGAACTATTATATGATAAAATCCTGATTTTCAACCTCATATTTTAAATGCTTTATTTTATGAATAAGATACAGTAGGCATATTAGGATCTGGATAGTTATTCTTGATTTGGGTTCTAAATATTTATAAGTGTATGTATTAGCTGAAAAATATTGCTTTTGTTGACCTTTGGGGTATGATAACCACCTATATTTTAAAATATCTAAATTAGGTATTTTTCCTGTACTACACGACCGTTTACTTTACATTGGTTCCATGCATTCTAAGGTCTGTTTAGAGGTCTAAATTTAAACATAGTGTTCCTCCTAGTTCGTATATGGATTTTGGAGAAGCTAAATTAAGAGTCCAATGATTTTTCTTGGATTATTCTATTTTATAATTTTTAATGTTATTGATTAAACATCTCATAATTATATTTCATTGTTTTATATTTTTTAGAAATCAAAACTAATTTTTTATATAGAAATTGTCTCATTATTATCCTTTAAACATTTTTAAGGCAAATAGCATCATATTTTCACACAAAGAGGATATAATTTTTGCAAATTACAATTGAAAAATACTTAACTCTCGTCCTTTTAACAAAGAAGGAATAAATTCCAAAAAGTAATTAAAAATAATTTGAAAACCCCAACGAATTTAACCGGAATTCTTTATATGCAAAATACTTTATTGAAGTGAAAATTATGATGGAAAATAATAAAATGCAACAATAAATGCAACAAAATTTGTATTTTAATATTTTTTCTTGGTTTTACCATTTTACACAATCTCTATTTTTAATTGGAAAACATAAATTTACTTTTTACCTGTTTTTTTTCGAATTTTATGTATGAATAAAAAACAAAATTCTTTAAAAAAAAGGTAGGCAAAAAACTTAGTTGATTCACTGTAAATAGTCTTTGCTATAAGAAAACGTCACTTAAGCATTGAATTGCATTATAGCAAATATATTATAAGTAACCTAATAGAAGTTGAATCAGATAAAATGGATTTAAAAAATGTCAGAAATGCTTCATTATAAAACAAATATTAGTGGCAAATATAAGTTTGATGTTGGAGCATAAAAATCTGCTCAAATTTTAGACATTAGATTCAGACGTCACATTAAAAATAGCTGATTTATAAAATACTTATGTAAATAGATACAAATATTATTTGCATTTATGTTTAAATATTACGATTATATTTTAACTATTACGAAAATTTTGTGAAAAAAAAAAAAATAAATAAAATTTAATGCATTTTATAAACCGGTTGAATTACTTTTATCTACCATCTACGTATGGATTTACGAGTAAAAAAAGTATATTTAAGCTAAATGTAGTTTGAATTTATTGTTGCGTTATGTTTGGGGCTGTACCGGCATATGAATGTGAATGGTTACGGGTATTACCCAATTTTTGGCTTCAAATCTTTAACTGAATGTTGAAATTATTAATATTTTTTTTATTTTTCAACATGTGTCTGCAAATGTTTAATGGAAATTTAATGAGATTATAAAAAAAGAGATTATTTACGTTTAAAGTAAATTTTCCTAAAGCAGTTAGATAATAGTTAGATGTTAAACAAAATATTGATATGAAAGTGGGAGTGATTGTTAGAGAGTTAATGATTAATCGGATGTGGATTAATTTAATTAAATTACAAATATATTTTCCTAAATAAATACTTTCGATTTTTGAATACAATGAATGAAATTTTTAAGAAGGAAATTTGGTTTAATATTAACAAAATTTGAGAAAGTTCAATATAATTTCCAACATTTTAAATTCAAATATTTGTCTCTTTATTTCGTTTCAGGGAAATTTAATATTTCTTCTACTTTTTGCTCACACGATCGATGAGACTTCTTCGTTTGGTTTCGATTCGGCAACATCATGTAGCCCGAATGCAAAACAATCCAGAAGAGGACGTGCTCAAATGTTAGCCGCCATACCCTGTGATCTTACAACACAAGCTTATTGTAATCTACCAGGTGCAGCTTATCCATGGCACGCAGTACGACGATTCGTTCACGAAAATCAGGGTCTAATGAAACGAATGTATGGCGATGTCCGTCATATATCAGTACTACGAGATGAAATCATAAATAACGAAATCGATGTTGAAGATATAGAGTTGGCTGCGGAACGATATTCCCGAGATGGTTATAATCGCAGAGCTTCAAAGTTTATGCATAATCGAGAAGATTTTGATAATTTTAAAACGAATGATGTGCTAAGGGAACCACACTTTAGACCAGTCACTACAACTACCACCACTACAACAACAACTACGAAAACGCCAATAAGCACAACTGAAAAACTAGAGACTACAACCGATAACAGTGAATTGGAAAAGACTACCAACTCTGAGGCAGAAACAAAATTAAACCCAAGCAATGTGAATGCCACCACTAACAATGAGTTAAATCAGAAAGTGGAAAATAATTTCAAATCGAAATTATTGCAAATTGATGAAGATCCAGATTCAGAATTAACTACAAAAACCGACTTGGAAAAAGAGCTAGAAGGTAGTGACACCACAGTTGAGGATGAAGAAGACGAGGATGTTAATATTGAATTTAATAGTGTGTATGAAACCCCCAATGAAACTACAGCTCCAGAAAAAACTTCAGGCGATAATATAGAAATAGTGGATTCTCCACAATTGGGTTTAACTAATATAACAATCGATCCCAGCGTACATTTAACAACAACTACAAAAACTGAAAGCTCTACATCTTCGCCCACTACAACGACAACTGCTAAAACCACAACTACTACTATTAAACCCGAAACTGTAGCCGAGAGAGCTCCGTTCAAACAAAGAAAACCTTTTATACCCTCTTCGCAACGTCAGAGACCTTCACAACAATTACACAAAGTCGATTCTACCATATCGGCTAAGTTGAAATTAAAAACAAATCCCACATCAGCCTCACCTTCTAGACTAACTACCACAACTTCAGCCAGCACCTCTAATAATGAGACTAAAACTGCAGAAACCTCATCCTCTACTACACCTCTTACCTCTACCAAAACGTCTCCATTTAAAAGTCATCTTAATAAAAACTATAATCGCTATACTACTCATAACAATCGTTATGCTTTACCCACTACATCCCCGCCCGGTCCCCAATTATTAACACCTACTGTACAACCGTTTAAATCGAATCCAGAACTCTTATTGGGTGAAAAGATACGAAAACCTGTTGCAAGTGCCACACCATCGGTAAGTGCAGCTGGTGGCTTGGCCTCTAATAAGCCGGTACTAAAGGATAGTCAGTTATTCCAGGATACTATGAAACAAGAAGCACCTGCTTCGGCAGTCAATGCAAGAGGAGTGTAAGTATTTTCTTTAACACATAAATATATTTCAAGTTAAGATCTATCTATAACACAAAACTCATTCGTCATTTCCGAAATTTGCTAAAATAGGTATTCTGATAGTAGGAAAGTTTATAGTATCTCAACAATATGTCCTCTCAATATATTAATAATATTACTCTCCCACTTTGAAGAAGATTTATTGAAGGAATTGCAAATTGTACGCTTATGATTTTAAAGCAAAATTGCGAACCAGAAGTTACACTTAGTTCCAGTTTAGTCTGATAAACCTAATAATAATAATAGTTTTCGCTTATATTAATAGAAAATCCGTTGTAGAACGGGAACTATGTATGTGGATCTGTTCAGACCGGTCACCTAAGACCTCTTACATCAAATACTCATATTGCTTGGTTATTACACGCGGATTCTGAGAAATCTCATAGTTGGAAAACAAAAGTAATAAGAAAGAGAGAAACAAATTAGAGTCTTAGACTCAAATAGTATTATTAGGGCAGTCGAGGATTTCATTATCAAACCAACTGCAATGCCTAATGAATTCCCGATCGGCTCATAGGTTATGTATTAAGGCTGCAAAGACTCACACTTCAGTCCTGTTGGTCCCTTTCTGATACCTGTAAAGATAGTAGAGATAGAATGGAAAGAAAAAGGATAGTTTTAGGCCATAAGAGAGGTGAAGAGTGAGTATAGTATAAAATACTGAGAGTAATGAAGAATTGAAATAGAAGTAGAGAAAGAGATGGAAGATTTTTTCCTTTTGGACTATCATGTGCCTAATAAATTCGGCTTAATCTTAAGTTAGGTATTTAGACTGCAAAGACGTAAACTTGGATCCTGTTGGTCCCTTTGTGATAACTGAAGATAGTAGAGATAGAAAGGAAAGAAAAGGGATAGTTTTAGGGCTGAGCCATAAGAGAGGTGTAGAGTGAGTATAGAATGAAATACTGAGAGTGATGAAGAATTGAGTTAAAAGTAAAGGGGGAGATATAATTGCCTTGGTCAAGTATGGCTTGGTGGTCTTAAACGCCAATTCCCAGTCTTTGTCTGGATAGTTCGAATGTCTGCTAGCGCATGACATTGACAGAGTAGATGTTCGATAAATTCTTTCTCGTCTTGACAACTTCTACAAAAGTCTTTGTTTAATGGTTACCAAATGAGCTATGTCCCGTGATGGCAGCGACAAGATTGCTGATGTGAGGAAGGTTTAGTTGCAGAAGATATGACGTGCGATTACAGTCCATGTACAGTCCTGGTGTTGACACAAGTTAGTTCATTCATGTCTGAGAGAGTTCAAATAACTTTTCATCTATTTTATTTTTGCAAGCTTTTAGCGGTATACCGCAAAAGATTTCTATGTCCCTATTGGGCCTTGAGGGCATTGAGCACGATTTTTTAATGTCTCGCCATCCTGTTTAAGGATGCCTGTCATTCCTGGACTAGTTTGGATGTAGTATATACACCAATCAGGGATTTGATAGCAGTTTGGGTATCAGTACAAATTTCAATATCTCTGTATGATATACTTCAATACCATAGCTGATTTGCTGCTCTTTTCATAGCTGATAGTTCAGCCTGTGGTGGACTATACATATTCTGTATCCTAAGTAGTATCCTAATCCCAAATTCAGGGATCGGCTTAATCTTAGTTGTCGGAAGCTTGTTAGCAACTAATGTTTTAATGTCTCGCCATCATATTTAAAGATGTCCAGCATTCCTGGACTAATCTTGATGTAGCTTATAAAAATGTCAGGAATTTTTTTTTTTTTTTTTTTGGTAAAAATAAGGACATCTCTATCTTATCATACCAGAGGCAGTTTGCTGTTCTCTTTATTCCTTATATCTCGGCCTGAAATGAAGTATTGATTATATAAATAATTCTATAATTTCTCTGGGGGATGGGTTTGTGAATGATATCCAAAAGGCTTGATATACATATTCTCGAAAATTATCGCGTGTGAATAAACATTTCGATATTTGGAAGATTAATTAGTGCATTAGCATTCGTTTTAACATCGAACATGTTATACAAAGTAGTGGCTCGATGAATAACACGTATCGGAATTAATAATCAAAGGAACCATTCAAAGGCCCAAGTAAATCGGCCGACTTTCTCAATTACAGAACATATTGTACCATGACTACAGTCGAAATTTTTTTAATTATTTTATTTTTTTCAATTACTTTTTGAAGTTTACTTCAAAGTACTATTTTTTATAATTTTTCCAATTGCTTATTTGTATTTTTTCAACCCATTCTCTTTACTTACAGTAATGCCTGCCCAGTAAAAGAAGAAGTGGTCGCTCCCTTTTGGGCCAACAATACACGAGGCGAAGTTTTGGCTCTACTCAATCTTTATCCATTCGAACAGTATGTTCACTGGGAAAAATGCACCCACGAACACAAACAAATGTACTGTCGTGAAGGATGTCGCTGCGAGCAACAATATCGACTACATCGTCTATTGGCCTACGATCCTCATAACGAATGTCGTGGTATATTTTCGGATTGGTTTAGATTTCCCTCATGCTGTATCTGTAAGTGTTATAATATACCGCTAGACTTTAGGGCCACTTCCAGATCGCCACGTTCGGAAAGCGGTACTAGTGATTATCGGCATCCCATAGAAGTGGCCGAAGAACAAGTGAAAAATGCAATTTATGAACATGCCACCGAAGAATGGTATCGGCCAAAAGATGAATTTGATTTTTATGAAGGATGAATTAGAATTCTAAATGTTTTAATAAGTAAATTGTATTATTTTAATTAAAATAATTATTATGTTTTATGCAATTGTTGTGTTAAACTTTTTTTATTTAAATTTTATTTTTTTTCTTTGTTTTTTTGTAAACTAGTCGCAAAATTTGTTGTTATTTATTATGATTATTTTTTATAATATTAAGTTATATTTAAATATCGACATTATGTTTTTGTAAATATAGTTGAACATAATGTTTTCTTTAGCCAAGAAAATACATAATTACAGAGCGTTTGTACCTTGAAAATATTTTAAAACTTTGTGCGAAAGCCTCCCTCCTTACAGAAGGAGCTTAAGTTTTAAATTGTTTAGCATAATTTTTTTCACGTTTTTTTATTAAAGTTATTCTCACACATTAAATTGCCATAACAATTTATTTATAATTATGCATTTTTATTAAATTATTTAACGCATTTTCAAGTTAGTTTTTTAAAAATAAATTTATACAATTTTTTTTTTTTTTATATTTTTATAACTTTTAGTAATAATTTCTTGTAAATACATATTTTGTAAACTTTTTTTACTTTATAAGGCTAGTGATAATGAAATTTTGTTTTATAAGCTTTTTAATGATATATTCTTTTAATTTGTATTTATTACATAGTTTTTTTCATTTTAAATATTATTTATATATTTACTTATATTTAATATGCAAATAATTATTCTCTATTATTATTTTAAATGTTAATTTTTTTCTAAATAAAATTTTGAATATAATTATTCTAAATATATAAATATTTTTTGCTTTTTATTGAGGAACCAGTAATTCATAAGTATGGGGTGGTGGACTCTGATATTTTTCTCTCGAATAGACTTACTCATTAGCTGATTATTTAAAGTGTAGGTCATGTTGATTATGACCTACCTTTTTCCATGGTAGCCGTTAGATCGATACATATATCGGATATATTGTTAGATTCCTAATCTCAATATTCGGTTATCGCTAAAATGGTTGATACGTATTCGCCGCATTCAAATTTATAAGCTTGTCATTCTGATTGTAAATTTTGTAATTTTCTAATCCTGTTAAGTACATCGGTCCCCTTTATTAAAATAGTCAAACATGCTTTTAAAAAGTATCCTATTTTAAATTAGCAAATCGGTCAGTAAATAATGGAGATATCGTTTGCTTAATACGCAAACGTATCAAGTCCTTTTTTGTAAATTTTTCAGGAGAATCAAAAAACTTCATCACTTTTCTTGTATTTTATATTTTTAACATCTTTAAACGTAGTTGTACCCTATTGTAAAGAGGGTATTATGCGTTTGTGATGATCTACTCAGATTCACTTTTTGATTCGATTTATCTACGTCCGCCTGTCTGTGTGTTCATGTAAACCTTGTGTACATGCAACAGGTCACAATTTCCAAGATAATTTAAGAAAATTTGCACATGTTCTTCTTTTGGTACAATGTCTAATGACCCCAAATGCCTAGACCCCATACAATCCGCAAAATATTGCGAATATATGTTTAAAAACAAATTAAATTCTTTATTATATTAAAAATAATTCACTTTTTTAAATATCGACGACAAGTAAATATTAT
Source organism: Lucilia cuprina (assembly GCF_022045245.1). Classification (NCBI taxonomy): domain Eukaryota; kingdom Metazoa; phylum Arthropoda; class Insecta; order Diptera; family Calliphoridae; genus Lucilia; species Lucilia cuprina. The sequence goes on from NC_060950.1 coordinate 22,295,860, forward strand.
TTTGAGAATTCACAAATATTGCAAAATTTTACTTTTGAACTCCAGAGTTTATGGGTTTAGAATGTCCGATTTATATTTTACATTATCTGGACTATTATACAGAAAGACTCGACTGAGGGAAAATCATACAGGCCGATTTCACTCCTATCACCAGTCGCGAAGACTCTTGAGGCGCTTTTCCTCCCCAGCAGCTCGTCACCAGCATGGCTTCCGCAAAATACACAGCACCACCACAACATTAACCGCCATTGCCACTCAGATCTCACAAGGCTTAAATCAGCAGAGGCATTGTGAAAGGACGGTCCTAGTAGCTCTTGACCTGTCGAAGGCTTTCGACACTCTCACTCACGCCACACTCTTCGATGATATCCTGCAATCCACAATTCCCAACAACACGAAGAGATATATCGTAAATTATCTGAGCGTCCGTCAGTCGTTCGTGGAGTTTAAAGACTGGTACTCCAAACCCCGTAGAGTAACTACCTCTCTAAACTCCCCACACTTCCACAAGGCGTGGAAGTGATTGTACTATTATGGCGACGGGACACAACATTGGTGAATTATGCGTTCTGGTGAATGGTTATCTCCATGAAATACATCCGTTCTATACTGCGCGAAACCTGCAATTATCACCAGCGAAGTCGTCAACAACACTTTTTACCACCTGGACGAAGGAAGTAAACCTAAACCTTGGCATCGTGGTCGATGGAGCTCAAATTCCGAACGTGCACCACCCAAAAATATTGGGGATCACATTTGAAAGCCTCTTTACTTCCTCAGCTCACGCCACTGCAATCACGCACAAGTTGCGAAGTAGAAACAAGGTCCTTAAAGCGCTAGCCGGCAGCACTTGTTGGATACTCCCCGAAGGAATGTCAGGAAGGATCTTTGTATATACAAGGAAAACATATGTAGATATGTGCAGGATCCACTGGATCAGTCCTCGTATTTGGCAGCTTTGAACTACATTCATAGAGATGCCATAAATTCCGCGGTCCCATAGCAGACACGGAAGAAAACCTACCGCGGAAAACAAGAGTAGTTCTAGCACAACTAAGATCGGGATGAAGCAACAGTCTCTATGCCTACTGGTCACGTATAGACCGTGCTGTCCACAACGAACGTCCTGCATTTGGTCAGGGCCCTCATGACACCCACCACATATTCAACTGTTCAGCCAACACTACCTTCACTCTGTCCAATGGATTTATTGACACATCCAAATAAAGTAGCCCTGGACATTCATGTAGAAGCCCCCACCCCAATTAGATTACTGTATAGTTTTAGCTGTTACAACAACAACAACCCAAAGAACAATTCTAGAGGTGGACGGCCAGTCGCACAATATTGTTTTCCTTCTTACAAGCTTGAATCACTCATGAATGTTCATTTAAGTGGGAGCTATGGCCTTTTAAGGATAAAGCACTACATTGGTACTATGATTACAAAAAACATTTTAAACATGCTGACTGGGCTAGGGTATCATGTGGTCGGTCGTGCCCGACTATACATTCATACTGATTCTGATTCAAATGATTCTAAACCGATTGGTATACTTCAAAGTGGTTATAGAGCCAATATTATTTTGCGTTACAAACATTAGAAGAAACCCAATAAAGCCTCCCCACTAAAGTGGTGTAGTGGTGTATAATCTATATGTATATAAAAGAGTAGCGTTACTGACTGACTGATTCATCATCGCACAGCCCAAATGAAATTTTGACAGAAAATGTGTTTTTGGTTATGTAGATCCACTAAGGAGGCATTTTTGGAAATTTGTACATTTACGGGTAAAAAGGGGAAAACGGGTAAAACAGGTTTTCTTAATTATCTTACACAATATTAGTGATACAAGACAAATTTTAAATGCACCTGTATCTACTCTTAAAATGAGCAGATGGGTGTCTGGCACTTTTTTGAAATTCGTACCTTTAAGGGGTAAAAATGTGTAACAAAGGTGATTTTGGTACCTTTTTTGTCCCTTTATAACTTTTGAAATAATTAACATAATCAAATTTTTATAAATATTTTGGATACATCACCCAAAAATTATGAGACACCTGTTTCGTACTTTTTTAAAATTCAGTCCTTTTGGTTGTAAAAAGGAGAAAACTGTATTTATGGTACTTTTTTTAGCACATTAAGAAAACTTTTTCGGTTTATTGAATTATTCCTATTAAATTAAGGACTAACTCTGTAATATTTATTGTAATAAAATGTTTGCTATTTCACTGGGGAAAAAAGTACCAAAAAGGGAAAAAACGGGAAATTTATTTTTATATTCAAACTCATTCAGTCAATTTGAAAAAGTAGTTTACTTACTCACACAAAATAAGCTGTTGGTATATTATTTTGGAATTCGAGTACTAAGGCCTATATAGGACCAAATTCGAATAAATTGTTTGGTACTTTTTTAGAACTTTTTAGTTCTTTTTATCTCATAAATTGTACCTACTTTTTTTTAATTTTCTAAAATATTCAACCTAGGAGCATCTTAACTGAATAATATTCTGTAAGTGGAAACTATTTGGTACTTTTCTATTCTTCAAATGGTACCTTTTAGATTCTTTACAATGGTTAACCGGAACACACGGTCCTTATTAAATAAGAATTTATTAAGAGAGATTTTTGTACTTTTTCGTTTTTCCTATGGTACTTTTTTGATATTTTTACGATATTGAACATAAATATTGAAAATAGAATTTAAAATGTAGGGACCTTAGTGAATGAGAATCTACTAAAAGGGACTTTTGGTACTTTTTCATTCATAAAAATTATGTTGTTTGAATTGTATATAATATTATACACAGAAACATAAAATTTTTGATTAAATTATAATCTATTAGAGATATTTTTTTCAAATAGTAATTTCGAAATTTTCTATAATGTGAAAGCTAAATGAATGAAACAAAAAATACAAGCTTCTTACTAAATGCGAGTTTAATCACGTGATATTGAACGTATAAAATTGAAACATTAAACAAAATTTTTTTATCAATTTTAATTTTCTATAAAAGTAAACAAAATTTTGAATGTATTTAATTTAAGTTAGGGTAACTAAGCACCCAGGGTATGCTAGTTAAATATAAATATTTCATTAAAAAAACACATAAAATACTTTTTTATTTATATTTAAAAATGTTTATTTAAAAAAATGTATTTCTTGTAATTGTATAAATATTAGGTTACAATTTGTTTATTTCAATATATATATAAAAACATCAAATATATATTTATAGTTTTGTATATAAAATGTAAATAATTAAAAATATGAAAAATTTTTTATTTAAATAGAACCCTGTAACCCAGATTATATGTGTTGTGTGTGTGTATATAGGATATATATAAAGAAAATATATATTAATATAAAATTTTTATTATTATTGTCTATTATAAAAGATTTTACAAAAATGATTTTAACAATTTTCAATTGTTAATTGGAAAATTAAACACTTAAAAGGCACTTAATTTACATAAGTTTTTTTTTGTTTGTTTTTAAAGAAAATAATTATAAAAGAAGTATTCATCATTATGAAAATACATTTAATAAGTAGTAGTAGTTGTTGTTATAATAGAAAATAAAAATCACTTAAAATAATAAAAATTTTAATAAATACAACAAAAGAAAAAGAGAGAAAAAAAGGCAAAGCAAACATATTTTATAAGTTAAAGATTAATAAGACACTTTTGTATGTATAAAGAAAAAAATGCAACTTAAGCTGTTAAACAATAAAGAGAAAATATTCAAAAATATATTAAAGCATAGAGTGTTTATTTAAAAATAATAAAATGAAAATACTTTTCGATTAAAGCGCTTAGTAGAAGAGAGAAAAAAAAAACAAATAAAACGACACAAAAAAAAAGAAAAAAAAAAAGAATACTAATAGTAGAAAAATTCAAGTTTTTGTTTTCTATATAAAATTAAAGTAAGGCTAAGTAGCTTAAACAAACACATTTTACGTTTCCTAAAAAAAAGCAAAACAAAAAAATTATAAAAAAAAATAAAATACTTCTTAAGCTTGTGTTAGACAGCAATTTAAAGTTAAACAAAATAAACATACAACTCAATGTATATATTAAAAAAAAATAAAATAAATTACAATATAGTTTAATGTGCGCACAGAAGACAAAAAATAATAATTAAAAAAAAGAATACTATTTATATTCCATTTATGTTTAAGAAGATATTTATATATGATATATTCATATATTGTATATTGTCGCTTCGTTGTTTGTTATTCAGTTTTTGTCTTATCAAAGATTAGAAACAGGCACCCATAAAATTTTATCCTGTTCCTTGTCAACAGCATCTTTAATTTGGGTACACATGTGTTTAATGCTAACACCTGGAATAACGGCTGTAAATTATGGTTATAAATATATATTTTCAAATAAAAACAGTTTTGTTTGTCCTTAAACTTACCCGATATATACTGCTTATAATCACTTTCTAATTTGAGTGCCCGCTCGTACATTTCTTTAGCTGCCTTGGCTGAGATTTTTTCAGTGCCAAAGTCACGAATTTCTCGTATTTGTTTAGCCGATTTAAAACGTAAAAGTAAAACAATTGGATAGATCTGTAAACGCTGCAAACGTTCTACAGCTGATATGGATATATCGAGTATACAGTGACGACGATCCTTTGTTTTACAAGAAGAAGAAAAAAAAAAAGAAATTGTTAACATTTTTTTTGGGAATTTTTATGCTTTTTACAATTCTTACATTTTTGCAAGCATTGTTAATCGTCTCCACGGTCGTACATTCAAACTTATTGCCTCGCCTGCGATAATCAACAAATATATTTTGTTGTAGTCCCTCTTCCATGGCATCCTGGGAACAATCCATGGCAGTTACTTCACAAAATTTAAAAAGATTTGAAAAATCATTCGTCAAACGTTCCATAACACATTCCGATAGTGGTCCTATTATTAAAACAGGTCGGCGAACGGGAGCTGTAAATAAAATAAAATTTGTTAGCAATCCACTTTTTTTTAAATTCTCTTTTTTTCGTGATAAAGATTTTTAATAGTTAAACTATAACCGGAGATGGAGAATTCTGCAGCAGTAGTATTCGTTTCTCCACAAAAGAGTGTCGCAAGAACGATAGTGTATTCAAACACAATTCGAATGTTATTGTTGTTACAGTAAAAACTTTACAATTATCTATATGAAGGATTCTACATCAATCATGCTACTTCAACTCGATGTGCCCATAAATCGATTGGACAAAGTGAAATAAGTTTTACTGATCAGTTGAATATGTGGTTTTTATCGAGGGGACCTTGATCACATGCTAGACATTCATTGGGGACGGTACGTTCTATGCGTGACCGTACCGATCACGATCATAATTGTGACATGAATGTCGAGAGTTTTAACGTGAGCACCTGCCTCGACGGCCTTATCTCACGGTGGTCTTGTTCATCCACTGGGTAGAGTTGAGAACGGTCTACCATCGTCCCTTTATTCTTCAATGAAGAACTCAGGTGTCAATTTTTGTACATTGGCTTTGACCGGTCCATGCACAAGTACTTTGCTGAAGTACTCGAGCTCTCTAATCCGGTGGACCGAAGTACGGATCCATCAAATAAGCCGAAGACATTTTTCTTACTCACAGACATACTCTGTGGTAATTCTGATATGAACAGAGTATACTTTGAACATATCTGGACAAGGAAGGAAAATTCAATGGTATCATACGTATATGATACATTTCATCCATCATCATTCAGCCCGGCACACATCTCATTCATACGACACATTTATTATAGTTAGACGGGTGGGTGAGGCCCACCGTACCCCACATTCATCCCGTACCATATACAATTAATACCAACTCATTTCCAATGCTAAGTCCCACAGTCACTCCTCTGTGGGGTATCTGTTGTTTCGGCAACAGCACCAAACTTATCCCGAAATATTGACTTTACCTTACATCAGTTTTTTAACCGCCACTTAATCTCCCCGCGAATTTGGGTTTAAACCACAGCCACTACCGTGGATCCCGAAATAACCTCAATCAACTGACCGGCTAGGACATAGTCCTGCGGGCAACTGGCCACCCGTAGTAACAGATTATGCGGTGCTCTGGTCTGACCACTTTCAATCTATGCAAGGACTAAGCCAAACAGTAGACTGTAAACAATTTTTTAGTCCCGGTCAGACTAGAGGTATTGGCCACTTCTTTATACCCCATGATTGCAACAACACCAAGGCGGAGGCTTCACCAAGGTAACATGCCCCCGGGGGGATATAAATACTCTTGTTTTCGTAGGCATGTTTTTTGTGCCTGATGTAGGTGATGATGACGTCTCTATGAATATCGTTCTAAGCTGCCGTATTTGTTTGATTGATCAATGGGATCCTACACATAAATGTGTATGCTCTCCTCGTACATACGAAGGTCTTTCCTGACATGCCTTGGATGAGTAATGTTAAAGTTAGGATGACCGGTAAAACTCCAGAAATAACTGTTTAGTCAATATGACAATGTGTTTCTTAACTGGGAGGAACTTTTTTTCTCGTGTAGATGATCCGATGTAAGTTTTAAACAGCCCGCCACAGTCCTTAGTGCAGCGTTTTGTCAGCTTTATATGTATCACTGCATCAGCGAATTAACCACTGACCTACCAATCGTTTTATATGAAACAATTCGACTGTGGCCTATAGACAGTTATTTTCTGGGGGAAAAGCGTTCGGTAGGTACAGCTGTCGCTGAGTTGAAAATATGACTTGAATCGTGGAGCAAATCAACAATGTTTACTTCGGGAAACAAAAAAAACTTTTCTATGTTACACGTTTCTTTGGTGCATGAAAGTTCTTAACCTAACTACGTACAAGAGGGAAAGTATCAAATTCTAACACAGAGTATATCGTCTGTAAGAAAGTTTTGATAAAGAGCAGGTCAAATCTATCTATGATTAAACATTATTTCTAATTTCTAATGAATCCCTCAATTATTCAATTAAGGAACACGAACTTAAGCTAATTTTACCACAAAATAGTTAATAATTCAATACTTACAATCCAATCGTTCAACGCGTTGATAGCTCAAAATACCACCATCATCATTGAGGATGCCTGAGTCAGGAAAGTAACTCAATTGTGTGTTGCTAAAACTAGCGATTTCGGTTGAATCTCTGGATGAGCTACGTTGATGTTTTTTGCGACGAAAAAACGAACGACGGGTAGAGGTACTCCCACGACGAGCCGTGCTACCACTTTCACACTCTACCATTTCTGCGGCTCGCAATTCCTCTTCCACTCTAAAAAAAAATAAATTTAAATTTAAGATTAATATCAACAGCATACATCACATCTTAAAACTCACTTCATTTGTGAGGGTATGATGCCGCATTCTTTGCGATAACCTTTGCCATCTAATTTCCAAGCACGCCATAAACCAAAAGTTCCATTAAAAACCGTATTATCCACATAAAGAACTTCATCTTTAACAAAACGTAAATCGCCTTCATTTAAATCGCCAGTTCGATCAAACCCCACACGTATATAAAAAGAATCACCCGATTTATCTTTGATTTGCTTCAATTCTAATTATTTTAACAAAACAGAAGAAAGTTAACTGTAGTAATAAATATAATTAAAGAAGTAATAAAGTAGCTAAACTAACTTTTTAACTTATTTTGCACCAGCATAGTAACAGTATCGGTTAATTTCGAGATCTCATTAGCAGCCTGTTCCGCCGTAACACAACGTAAATCTACACCATTATACTCTAATATTTGATCACCTTTACGTACGCCAGCACGATCAGAAGGTGATCCCGGATGAACGTCATGTACAAATATACCCACTTTATTGCCACCAAATAGTTTTATACCCGGATTTTTTGACTTATCCATATGGAGTGTAACATAACGGGGCTCCTCTTCGTATGGCAGCGTAGAGGTGGTGGAGGCCGTAGTTGTTGTTGTGGCATTTGATGAGGGTATATCTTGACTGCTGCTTATATCGGATTGATTTTCCAAACTATCGGCAAAACTCTGATCTTTAATGGATTTTTGTGAAATCATTGAAGATGATTGAGGCATTATTGCACTTTGAGTCATTGAATTGGAAGAGGGAGGGGATGTTGGCATTGGCATCGGTGGCAAGGAGGCCATCATGGGACGTATAGGTGGTCGGGGAGAATTACGTGGCGTAGGTGATCCCGAATGATTGACCGGAGATTCAGGTTCTAAATTATGAGTGCCTTCATATTCAGTTGAGTGAAATTCTGTAAAGAAATAAAGAAATCAATCAATTAATTCAGACTAATTTCTATTTTAAATACTAACTTTCTGGATTGTACTGCACCAACATAGTTATCGAGTTACCACATTGACGCAAGACATTAGCTGCTATATCATTTGTAGCCGAACGCATATTCAAACCGCATACTTCTAAGAGTTGATCGCCCACCTGAAGACCAGCACGAGTGGCAATACTTTTGTCGGCTACAGTTGATACAAAAATACCACCACCATTATTATTACATTGGATTGTAATACCAAGCGATTTATCGCTCTTTTCTATCGTGACTCTTCTAAGATCTCCAGGGCATAAAAAATCCGACGGCACATTCGAATTGCGTTTACTGCCGCCGTGCGACAACACCTCAACATGAACCTGTGGCATGGGTGAACCGCGACCACTATTTCCACCATTGGCGGCCACATTTGCCAAAGCCGTATGATGATGATGCGTCATAATACCACCACCACCGCCAACACTTGGATACCCGGCTACAGATGTTGACATTAGGCCTGAAGGATTATTACCCGAGGCATAATGATGATCAATGGAACCAGAACTATTTTTAACACCGCTATTTTTACTAGCTACACTTGGATTGGAGGGTATGCGTAAACGCTGATGATCTTTTTTGCGAGGAAAAGTACCGCCTTCATAGATGACGCCTTGTCCCGACGACGGAATACTGGGCAGAGGATGATAGGCATTGTGGTTGGGTATATTAGGTGGGTAGTCATTCAAATAATGGGGATGTGTTTGTTGATGATGTTGGCTATGGGTAGAAGAATTCATATAGTCCATATCGAATTTGTCCACCGATGAAGTGGGTATACCAATGGACGAGTCTAAGTGATGAGGATGAGCATTGGATGTTGAACCACCGCTTCCCGGATGCAGAGGTGGTGGGGAGGGCAATGTTAAAGGACTAGAGTGGCGTAAAGGTCTCATAGCCGAATGTGTGGACTGGGTAAAGGAGGGAAAGAGGGGCATGTGTCTAGAGGGTGGACCATTGTTGGACGAGTGAAAGAGTCCAGCGCCGCTTGTTATGCCAGAGGCAATACTTTCGCTATCGCTGGGATATTTTGACACATTTTTCGAGGCCGAGCCGGGAGCCGATTGTGGCATGGGAATGCCACGTTTAGGATAGTTGGCAAGTACAGCATATTCGCTTATTGGCGGACTTTTAGTGGAGAGTATAGAGTCTATTGAATTTTGAGATTTCATCGATATCATATCTAAAGAGTTTTGTTGCTGTTGATTCGAAGAATTTGATCGCATGAAATTCGTTGAATGGGGCGGTGGTTGGGGTGGTTGTAAAGGCACAAACAGCGCTGGATGTGGAGCAGATTTGCTGTTCGCAGACGGATTGTTATGGAACATGTCAAATAAATGTTGTTTACGTGATATTAAATCACCACCTACAATAATTTGCTGTTGCTGTGAATTATGTTGACCACCATTATTGATAACCTGCTGCTGGGCCTGTTGTCCTGTGGTCTTATACAGTTCTGTGGGGGTGATGTTTAACGAGTAACGGTTTTGATAGTTGTGATTTTGTATTCTAGGATTACCGTATTTGTCGGTCTGCTTTGCTCTCATATTGGGAGCAGCTGCCATTATGGGATTAGGTCTTTGCAATGGTTTCGACTGTTCCATAACTAGAGGTTCCGACTCCATACCAGAAGGTGTGGCATAAACCGAATGTCTCATATAATTATTTACTGTATAGTTATTGTTGCCATTTCCCGAGGAAGAATTTGAATTTTGAAACAATACAGAAGCGGGTATAGGATTTGAATTTCTATTAGGATTGTGCTTAACATTAGAACCCACTACACCATTGCGTATATGTGCTTGAGGTTTATTTTGCACAGGTGGTAGGGGAGGAGGCGGTGCCTCGTCTGAATCAACATGTTCATCGTCTTTGTCTACATTAATGGGTCCTGCCGTAAACAAAGATAAAGGTGCACGTTTCTTTTCCCTCTGTACGATAGTGCCTGTGGGATTTTCTTGTGAAGCTTGCAGTATATTAGTTCTGGGCCAAGTACCCATGCTTTTGGCAGCCGCTTCTTTTTCCTTCTTTTTGCTCTTATTGCGTTTAAAGAGATTTTCTTTACTTTTCTCTGAAGAATTCTCACTTAATACTGAATCCAAGGCTGCTAATGCATCATGTTCTTGGGCAAAATGATCACCATCGGAACCTGGTTTGGAAATGTGTATCTTCTCCTTAAATTTACTTAACATTTCGGCTATTTTTGAAGGATGTTTTGTGCCAGTTACGCGATGCATCGAGTCTATTGAGTCTGTTTGTGCGGCCGACGTAGTCATTCTTCTTTGGGTTTCGGAATTACTAGAATCCTGTACATTTTTCAAAGCAAATATCGTTATTGATTCATTTCGATCATCGTTTAGAATGGACATAACATCTTCCACAGATTGTATACCCTCCATGGATTTGTTATTGATCGATAGTATTCTATCACCGGCCTCCAGTTCCGGTTCAAATGCTGCCAACGAATTGGGTTCAATTTTGGAAATAAACACCCCTGTGTCTAAGTGCAGACCATGATTCGGATTTTGTTGCAAATTCAAATGCACTGTATAGAAATGCCTCTTACTCTGGCGAGTACGTGACACCAAAAGATTACAGCGAGGAGCTGAAGAGCGTATTTCATCTATTAACATGCGTTTACTGAGACCCTGGCAGTCTAAATTATTGACTTTAACTATAACATCATTGATTTTTAATTTGCCAAAGGCTGGTGAAACATTTGTAACGCCACACACCAATTGCCTTTGCTGGCTGTCATCTATGATAATGCCAATATCACAATCTGCATGATAATTGGTCAACTCAATCTCCATTATATCTTCAGCCTCATAAGTGCTCATGCGGAAACTACGCCGCGAAGATGAATCATTATTTTGGTTCTGCTCCAGTTGTTCTTTGAGAACATCAATTTTTCTTTGAGCTTCATCTTTTTGTTTCTTAATTTTCTCACTATCCCTTATGGCTGAGAGTAAATCTGAAATGGCTTTGTCACGTTCTTTACGTAAATTATCGCACAATGTTTTAACCGAATCTCTTTCTTGTACAATTTTCTCTCTCTGTGAAATGGCCCAATCTCTAACTCTCTTCGCTTCTTCGGTGTCTTGGGCAGCTCTTTCTACTTCAGCATGAGCTTTTTCTAAACTTTTACGCAATTTTTCGATTTCTTTGAAATCATCTTTGCTGTCAGAGAATTCCTTGGACCAAGTACTTTCACGTGATTTTAGCAAATCTCTTTTCTTTAAATCAGCTATGGATTGTTGTAAAGCTTTCAGTTCGTTTTTATACATAATTTCATCCTTTTTATACTGCTCCAGCTCCTTATTGGCCGCAGCCAAATCATCGGACATTTTCTGATGTTCTTGCAATACATTATCTTTCTCCGACAATAATTGATTTAGCTCTTCCTCAATGCGACCCTTCTGCATTGTAATCACTAATATTTTATTGGATTCTGCTTCTAATAAACTTTTCAACTTTTGATTTTCTTTTTCCATAATTTCACGCTGCAACTGGAAGCGTTCTCTTTGCATATTGAATTGATCGCGTGCATCACAAAAGAATTTCCTCTCCTTATCGAAATCCATTAAAGCAGCATTATAATTCTTTTTATATTTTTCCTTCTCCTTCATCAAATCATTATTTCTCTCCGTGCTGAGGATAAGCTCTTCCTTGAGTTGATCATTTTTCGGACAAGTGCCATCACATTTGCCCCCCGCCGTTCCATTACCCCCAGGACCTCCCCTACTGCCATCATTATAATCACAATAATATGAATTGGCATTTCTCTCCGCTTGCGGATTAGCACTCTCATTTTCCAAACGCATTAATTTACGTTCCAACATTGTGTTTTGTTGCTTCAATCGTACATTCTCCGCAGCCACATCTGTTAGTTTGTTGCGTTCGGAACTTTTTATTTGATTCATAGCTGCATTATATTGCTCTTGATAAAATGCCAATTGATTTTCTAGATTATCACATTTTCGCACCGTATCAGCATGTTGATGCCTCAGTGTTTTTAGTTCCATTAGTGCGGAATCATATTGTATTTTAATGGTGTCATAAATTTTTGGATTACCAGATCCAACACCGCCACTACCGTTGCCATTATTGGCATTATTATTCATGTTGCCTGCTGTTGTACTGCCACTAGAGTTCGATGGTGGCCGTAGTGTACGATCATAATCGGCATATTCAGGACTTTCTTCTGAAAAACGTAAGAAGGTTATTTAATCAAGTTAATCTATATTACAGAATGAATGAATTCTTGATTTAGAATTAAAAAAGACAACATAATTTAAAAAGACTAATTTAATACAAAGATTGTTATCTTTTACTTGCCCAGCAGTTCGACGGGACAGTCCCGAACTGACCACATAACCTACCACTTGTGGTGGCCCCTAGCCACCTGACTACCCAGGTGGCCGACCATTTTAACATGGGCTTGTCCTACGAGGAAGTCAATCGTCACTTTACACCCTTCAAAGAGACAGTAAAGAGACGATTGCCTCCGCTCTCGCTTACAAAGGGGACACTAAAGTGACGACTGTCTTCATTCTCGATTACAAAGTGTTTATTTGTGACGAAAGACAAAAACATACGAATTGGATTCTGCCAGGTGGTAAGATATTAATGGAACTAAAATTTAAAAATTTCAAGTGTGACAATTGACCCAAAAGATATAAATTTGTGTCCACCAGATGGTGGCATATTAGTAGAAAGTAATAATCATTTCTCCAAAAGATGGGTAAAATAACTACTTTCGGAAGTACAACAAAAAAAAACAACTTTTAAGAGTATACTTGAGGACAGTAAAGAAACGACTGTCTCCGCTCCCGCTTACAAAGGGGACACTAAAGTGACGACTGTCTTCATTCTCGATTACAAAGGGTACATTCGGACGAATGACCCAAAACATATGAATTACGATCATCCAGGTGGTTAACTATTAGTGGAAATTACTGTCTTTTTCGTATGCATTGACTCTTTGTCGAAATGCTGGGTACTGTGCAATTTACAGAAACTAAATCTATTCTGATAAACATTACCCTATTCTCTATCACAAATTTGTTAACCTACTTTATAACACATTATACATATATATTTATGTATGACTGTGTGCTTTATAAAAACATTACTTACCTTCTTGACTACTAGTACTGGTTAAAGAGAGATCTCCTGAAGCCATTTTAGCCATCACATCATTTATTTTATATTAACAATCCACTCGAACAAAGAAATCTGTAAAAACAAAAAAAAAATAAGTGACATAATCAAATGTAATTAGAAACCAGTATTAAAAATTCTGTTAAATTGTATAATTGAATTAGATAAATTTTAAAAGTATTATATGCAAGAACATTGAAAGATATGATAAGGAAGCAATGGCCTAAATAATGAAACAACAACAGATATACATAATAGTATACGTAATGGGTAAAACAGTGTTGAAGAAAATTATAGTAATTATAGAAGTGAGAGTAAAAATAAAAATATATACATATTTTTATACCCTTCACCTTTGTGAGAAGGGTATGACTGTCGAGAGTTTTAACGTGAGCACCCCTTTGTTTTTCAATGCTGGAGAACTCGAGCTATATAATCTATGACCATTGTTGATTCGGTAACTAGCCGATGGACCGAAGTACGATACATCAATAAGCCGAAGATTTTGTTCTTACTCAGACATTCACACTGTGGTAATTCTGATATGAACAGAGTATACTCTGAACATCATCATTTAACCCAGCACACATCTCATTCATACGACACATTCATAAGAGAAAAACATACGACACATTTATTATAGGTAGACGGGTGGGTTAGGCCCGCCGTACCCCACATTCATCCCGTATCATATACAATTAATACCAACGCATTTCCAACGCTTAGTCCCACAGTCACTCCTCTGTAGGGTATCTGTTGTTTTCGGCAACAGCACCGAACTTATACCGAAATATTGACTTTGAAATTGGGTTTAAACCACAGCCACATCACACAGCAAGGACTAAGCCAAGCAGTAGACTGTAACCAATTTTTCAGTCCCGGCCAGACTGGAGGTATTGGCCACCTATTTATACCCCGGGATTGCAATAACACCATGGCGGAGGTCTCGCCAAGGTAACATGCCCCCGGGGGGACGTGAGAAGGGTATATATAAGTTTGTCATTCCGTTTATAATTTCTATAATATAATTTTCCGACACTATATAGTATATATATTCTGGATCCTTATGGAAAGCGGAGTCGATTAAGCCATGTCTGTCTGTCTGTCTGTCTGTCTATTTGTATGTTTCTTGAAATCTGTTTTTAGAGGGAGAGATCCGAATCTTCAATAATTCCGTAGGCATGCTTTCGGAAAGATCGCTATTTAAATTCAGCAAAATCGATCTATAAACAATTGAAAATTTCATCAAAAATTGAGATACTTTATTCATGCTCAAACAGAAATTGTAATAAAAAAAAACAAATTACATAATCATACGGTTAATTTTGTTATTGTACTCTTTTTTATAAAAACAAGGCAGAGCGAGAGCAGCACTAGTTTTTCGTTTTTCAAAAGGTACTTTTTGAATTTTCTATAATGTTGAACCTAGAAACATAAAATTAAGTATATAGAGACAAAATTAGGTGATAACCGTATTTCCATGTCCGAACAATTATTCCTCCAAATAACTTTTGAGCGCCACAACACGTATACCCTATTAGTTTTCAGTGGTTTTGAGGAGATATACATATATCTACACTTTAGTAACTAAAGTGTGTAACTTGTTAAATAAAAATACACTATTTTATCTTTTTTTTGACAAAATCTACGTGGTTGGCGTATGTAGAGTAAAGTTGGACAATAAACTATTATGAAAACATAAAGCTGAGTGTAGATGAATCTAAACTGGGGCAGCAGTCCTTCGCTGCTGCTCCAGTTTAAAACTCGATCTTAGAATACACTAACGATTACAAGCACAGTCTCGGTAAGATCACCATCGAAATATGTCTGCCACCATTCTGCAAATGCGCAGACTTTATTATTCTCAAAACTATCTCTAGAATATGTATATAAAGTGTATTTTAAAGAATAAACGATATTTAAACAAAAAGGTTTCAAAAGTTATGTTTTTACTAACTAAAGCTAATGCAAGCTCATGTAAAAGAAGATCTACAGGACACATTTTATGACAATGAAACAACAATCCTATTGTAGCTCGATCTTAGAATACACTAACGATTACAAGCAAAGTCTCGGTAAGATCACCATCGAAAAATGTCTGCTACCATTCTGCAAATGCGCAGACTTTATTATTCTCAAAACTATCTCTAGAATATGTATATAAAGAGTATTTTAACGAATAAACGATATTTAAACAAAAAGGTTCCAAAAGTTATGTTTTTACTAACTAAAGCTAATGCAAACTCATGTAAAAGAAGATCTACAGGACACATTTTATGACAATGAAACAACAATGCTATTGTAGCTAGATTAATGCATTTCGTACGATAGCCCCTTCGTCATATCTTAAGTAAAGTATAAAAACAAACTTTTATTATAAAGTGTGATAAGTTTTTGGAACAACCAGGCATAAATCAGTACATGATCTACTATGAAGCACTTTTAAAAGATTCCAGGACAAACAGCAAGTTTCTTATTATTCAGTTTAACTAGGCTTAACTTGCTGTTAGATTAAACTCGGACTTTAATCGATGATTGTGTTTTTATACCCAACATCACTTTACTGGGGAGGGTATGTTGGGTTTGTGCTGATATATGTAACACAATGAAGTATTGATTGTTAAAGTATACTAATCGGCTAAGAATCATTTTATGAATCGCATTAGCTATATTCGTCTCTCAGTCTGTCTATTTGTATGTCTGCCTGTCCACTTATTGCAAACTACAGATCGCAATTTGATGCAACTTGACATTATCACTTCTTTTGACCCAAGGACAAAGCCTTTTTAAAACGGTTAAAATCGTTATTTTATTTCACCTAGTACGCATGAAACCATAACTCTTAAATAGGTATTTTGAAAAGTATTGTTAACTTTTCACAATGAACAGCTGTTTGTTTTTGCAAATAATACTTTTGTAAAATGAAAAATTTTGGAAAAATGTTAAATAAATATTTAAAACAATAATAAATAAAATAAAAGAAATTAGAAAATTGTAGTTTACTTAAAATATTAAGGTTTTGTTTTTCCAAAATTATTGTTTCATTGTTTTTGTTAATTGTATTTTCTCACTAATAACTTAAGTTTAATTGGCCAATAACACTCATCAGTTAAACTAGGCTTAACTTGCTGTTAGATTAAACTCGGAATAAATTTAGGCGGATTTTAACCGATGATTGTGTTGTTCAGTTTTAGATTTAAGCTCAGTTAACAATGTTAGTATTACCAAGTTTTCACTCAAAAACATAAACAATGAACAGCTGTTTTTTGCAAACAATACTTTTGTAAAATGGAAAATTTTGAAAAAAATGTTAAATAAACATTTAAAACAATAATAAATAAAACAAAACAAATCAAAAAATTTCAATTTACTTAAAATATTTCGTTTTTGTTCTTCCGAAATCATTGTTTTTTTGTTTTTGTTAATTGTATTTTCTCACTTATAACTTGAGTTTAATTGACCAATTACACTCAGTTAAACTAAGATAATTAGTATCTTTACTTATAACTGAAAAACACGAAACATATATTAAACCAGGTTTAACCAAAGAATGAAGATTATCTTTATCAGAAAAACTCGCACTCAGTTAAACTAAAATAATGAGTAACGTTACTGTTTACTAAAAACACAAAATATATTTTAAACTAGGTTTAAATGAAGAATGTAGATTATCTTTATCAGAAAAACACGCCGCAAAAATTAGATCTACATTACCTTTTAATCAGATATTTTTAAAGAAAACATATTTTTTTTAATTTTCTTACTTTTTGAGCCATTTCCGAAGTAAACGAATTCTAATAATAACTTGGCTATAACTCAAAATATTTTAAAATTAACTCTTTTTCATACAAATAAGAAAATAAAATATAAATAATAAACATCAATAATTAATTAACAAAATTTTATTATATATTATTTATTGGCAGAGAGTTTTTTGAAATAAAAACTAACACTCGTACATACAACAGATCAACCAAGTATTATGACAAGGTCATCATTCAAAGTTTTAAATTACTTGTTTCAGCTGTTTTTAGAGTTTTTAGATGTAGACGTTTTTTTTATGTAATTTATAAAATATATTATTTATTTTACTGCATTATTTATTTAAACTTTTACATTCAAAGGTATCCAAAACTAAATATCTGCAAAGGGAAAATCCCAAATTGTATACATATTTGTATATGTATTTAATATTATAATTATTTATTTGTTATTTTTTTTTTTTTTAAATCCGGGTGACTTAGTTTTGTAAAAATAAAAAAAACGTTAAACCATAATAGCAAACAATTATTACTAACATTTCTTATTTTGTTTAAGAAATAAAAATCAAATCATGTTTAAAAATAGAAGAAATAAAACATATAAAATAAAAAAAAATAACTAATTAAATAAAGCTATGCGTAGCATTAGTTAAAGTTTATTTTAAACATCACTGAACAAACTAATTGTTGGCAATAATAAATATGTTGTTTTTTTAATTTTGTTTCTTACTTAATTTTTTTGTTTTATTTGTAAAAAAAATATATATAAAAAATAATGTTTTTATACTATTGCAATATTTGTGTTAGTTGGGTGAACAAAAATTATTAAAGCAAACTGTATTGGTTAAGTTTAAGTATTAAAACAAATATAAATATATTTCTTTGCAAATACCCTACAACTGGAGTATTCATTGAATAATAATCTTTAGAGAGAATATCGGAAAAAACCCGCCCTTAGTTAAACTATGGTTAACATTCTGTTAAATTAAACTTAAAACAAATTTAGGCGGACTTTAACCGATGATTGTGTTTTTCAGTTATGGATCTAGAATCAGTTATCTTTGTTAGTATTGTCAACTTTTCATTCAAAAACATAAACATGGAACAGCTGTATTTTGCAAATAATACCTTTGTGTTAAACTAAGCTTAATTTGCTGTTAGATTAAACTCGGAACAAATTTAGGCGAACTTTAACCGATGATTGTGTTTTTCAGTTTTAGATTTAAGCTCAGATAACTTTGTTAGTATTGCCAAGTTTTCACTCAAAAACATAAACAAAGAACAGCTGTTTTTTGCAAACAATACTTTTGTAAAATGGAACATTTTGGAAAAATGTTAAATAAAAATTTAAAACAATAATAAATAAAATAAAACAAATTCGAAATATGCAATTTACTTAAAATATTAAGTTTTTGTTCTTTCGAAATCATTGTTTTATTGTTTTTGTTAAATGTGTTTTCTCACTTATAACTGAAGTTTAATTGGCGAATAACACTCAGGGCGGGTTTCTTACTACTCAGTTAAACTAGGCTTAACTTGCTGTTAGATTAAACTCGGAACAAATTTAGACGGACTTTAACCGATGATTGTGTTTTTCAGTTTTAGATTTAAGCTCAGTTAACTTTGTTAGTATTGCCAAGTTTTCACTCAAAAACATAAACAAAGAATAGATGTTTTTTTGCAAAAAATACTTTTGTAAAATGGAAAATTTTGAAAAAAATGTCAAATAAACATTTAAAACAATAATAAATAAAACAAAACAAATTCGAAAAATGCAATTTACTTAAAATATTAAGTTTTTGTTCTTCCAAAATCATAGTTTTATTGTTTTTGTTAATTGTGTTTTCTCACTTATAACTAGAGTTTAATTGGCCAATTACACTCAGTTAAATTAAGATAATAAGTAATATATATTAAACCATGTTTAACCAAAGAAAGAAGATTATCTTTATCAGAAAAACTCGCCCTCAGTTAAACTAAAATAATAAGTAACGTTACTGTTTAATAAAACACAAAACATATATTAAACTAGTTTTAAACAAGGAATGTAGATTATCTTTATCTGAAACCCCCGGTCGAAGTCAGAGTAAAGAAGTTTTTGACGGATTTGAAAAAAAAAATTTAAGAACATAGATTCTCAAAATTGCATTGAAAAACCTTTTATTATTTAATAAAACTAATAAACTGGCAGCAGAAGAAACGTTCTACATAGTGAGAGATATTATGATATTCAGGGAAATGAGATCGCACATGAATTGACCAGACAGGCTTCGGAGCATGACCTAAATATTGGAGGAAGTTCTGTGAAACCACCTATCTATTATTATATTCTCTGAAAAATTCAAAAACTCTACCACCCAATCCTGACGTAGTAGTTGGGATTGGCGGGTATCTAGGGCTTTATAAACAAAATTAGATCTAAAAGTAACCATAATGCTATTAAGAATGTACAGGTAGAGTTTCAGGACTTTAATAAGAAGAGTATAATTGAAGTATTTAGGGGTAATAGGGTCGGTAAGTCGAATGATTTTTGTAGATTATGTGAGGACGAAGATTAATTGAAAACAGTAGGTCATAGTTTATGCAGAAGTCCAAGAGCACAGAGTCTAAAACTGAAATGGCTAGCTAAAAGATTCCAAGATAAACTCCCAGTTCATCTTGGAATCTTGTAGCTAGATGTTACTTAGGCAATATTTTAGGTTTCATCAGGCGAATATATTGGGTAATCAGTTAACGAACAATGTAGATTTTTCTCTTTGGGTTAATTTTTTACTTTTCTCACTTTTTCTGTCTCTATTACAAAGGAACAAAAAAAATATGGGAACGTTCTGTGAATGTTAGTACTAGTAATAAACTGGTTCTAAAGAATCCAATTGGGAATAAGAGTATGTACTAGTATAAGTCTAGAACTAATTGTATTAGTAATTTTTCAAACACACTTTATGTTAATTTGAAAATTTCATTCTAACATTTTTCTTATAGATTTACATACAAAATACATTACCAACTAGTTACCATATCCAATTTAACCTTCAACATATTTCACTAATGTCTAATTAACAAATTTCTCATTTAACATTCTAAATTGTATGTTTATTGCTTTTTAAATGTAATTGTATTAATTTAATGAACATTGGCCTTATGTGTATATTCATCAATCACAGCTTTTCTCATGACCTGGTTAAGAAAATAATCATTTCATGTGAAAAATAATTAAATTTTCACTGTCTGCACAATTGAGACAGACACAAACTTAAATTAGACTCCCTGTGCACTTTCGCTAATTAACAAATCAAAATAATATTAATAAAAAAAATTTGCGGAAAACTGCATTAGACTAGTGAAATTAAAATGTGTATAATGTGTATGTGTATGTGTATGTATATTGCAATAATAAAATATATTAACTTGCAAACCAAAAGATAGGTTTTGTGGTAAAATATCTGTGGTCTAATACTGTTGAAATTTGTCCCATACTCTACAATACTAATTTTATACACTACAGCACTATAATGGGGAGGGTATTATCAGTTTATGCTGATTTTGGTAACCCCAAACAGGGAAAAAAGTGTCTGTATCTTTATAAGTAAATTTTTATAGGGAAAAGTCTTATATGTACTGTTTTTAAAGGAAATCTGGTATAAAAATATGAAATTTTTTATAGGAAGAAAAATTAAACATAAGTTTCGTAGAGGATATTATAATAAGAACACTTTTCTATAGAAAAATTGTCATATTAGAAATTTACTATAGAAAAAAACTGTTATACTCAATGTTTTTTTGTAGGAAAACAGTTGAGAAGCAATTTTTGGTAACAAAATTTCAATATGCAAAAGTTTTAATTGAAAAAAAACTGTTATGCACATATTTTTTGTATAGAAAATTATATTCTGTAGAGAAAATGTTAATCTTCTATAGAAAAAGCTATTTTTGAAGAAATTTTCTATATAAAGAATAGGGTATACACATAATTTTTAATAGAAAAACTGTAATACACAAAAATTTTTGTATCAAAAATTGTTATACATAAAATTTTCTATAGAAAAAAATGCATACACATAATTCCCTATAGAAACAAATGTTGTACAATCAATTTTCTATACAGGAAATTGTAATACACATAATTTTTTATAGATAAAAGTGTTATACATAAATTTTCTTTACAAAAATAACTCTTATACATATAATTTTTGAAAAAAAATAGTTTTATACAAATTTTCCATAATAATATACTCAATTTTCTATGAAGAAATTAGAAATTTTAAAGTGCAGACTATAGAATACGTATGTTCAAACTTAAAATTTTGTCCGTAATGGCGGCAGGGATTAAAATTACAAAAAAAATGTATTTTTTAAATAACTTTTTCACTTTAAAATAAATATTTCAACTGTTTTCTTTCATTAAAACCAATTTTTGTCAAATAAATCATTTAATTTAATCTTAATATTTAGTTGTTTAAGGTGGCACTAAAACTAATTTTTTAAGAAAACTGACAGTGCTGAAAAAAGCTGAAAAGGTGTCACTAAATAACGTCAAATAGAGACGAAATTATTCATCCTACCCAAATTTACTCATTTCATGGAGCAAAAACACCATATTTTCTATCAAATATAATTGGAATCTTAATAAATTTGTACTGTTGCTCGTATTTATTTACAATTTTATTTAAAAAATGTCGACTACTGGGTCATGCCGACATTAGGTGCATTTACCCTAGATCATTTAAATTAATTATAAGCCCAAAGGCCCTATTTGGTAGTACGGTTCTATGAAGGAAATTCGAAATAATGGACCGATTTTAACCATTTACAATAGGATTCGTCCTTGGGCCAAAAGAAGTGGTGTAGGGTAAACAAATTTTAACCTTAAAGTATACCAATCCTTTTAGAAATCGAATCATTCTGAGTCTAAGTTCAAATGATCTACAACTATTATATTGCATCTTAGATGGAAACCTATTATGTTGTTGTTGTTGTTGTAACAGCTCGACTGTGGCCGATAGTTCTTTTCTGGGGAAAAAACTCTCGGTTGATACAGCTGTCGCTGGGTTGACAATCTTTGGCCGAGTATGACTCGGGTCGTTCCGGAGCGAAGATCCAATTGTCGTGGGAACGGGAAACCTATTACATATTAATTCAACTAGAGTAAACAGCTTACAGTATTTAAACTGTTTTTGCCTCCATATACTTAGAAATAAGTAGTTAATAACACTTGTCATTTAGAGCTTAATGAGTAATTCTTGTTGTATACAACTTCTTAAGGTAAAATAATAAAAAACGAAGATAATTCTTCTACATTTTATAAAACTAATAATAATATGTTTTTTATTCATTTTGTGTATTTGCACTGAACCATATCGCATTGATGCCGAAACAAGTTCCTAAAAATCAGTTTCACCAATTCAAAATATGTACAGAAAATCTTGCATACATAGCTACCTACATACACATTAGAATACTTAGAAATAAAATAGGCAATAAACTACATACATATATACATAATTAAAATTGTAATGAAATAATGAAAAAATATGTATTTACCTCTTATACTAAAATCCAATTAAATGCGTGAAAATTAAGCACTTTGGCTCTGCCAGTAAACAAGCAGCTTTTAACTTTATGTGTAAACCGCTTTCAAGACCTTCTCACACACAAACACAAAAACCATAGAAACCCCGAAAAAAACAGTGGGAAACTTGGTAAGGTCTTGCCAAAAAGAATAAACTAATAAAAAATGATCATATAGGTACACAAAACACAAAATATGTATTTTTATCAAAAAATACTTGTTTGTTGTTTCAAAAAAAGAGTTGAAGTTTAATTTATATTTTTTTTGTTGTTTCTTTTAAAAACCTGTCAAGAAAGCGGCAAAGACTGACAAAAATTAAAAAAAACAATAACGATTCGAAGGTTATTTTTTAAACGAACAAGAAAGTAAAGTTGGTTTCCTAATTATTATAAGATGTAGTTGCGGATGTGATGATTATAGGTAAGTGTAGCAAAATAACTTTGTTTAACACCTCCTTCAATAGAACAGGTGACAAATATGTAAAGCAACAGGCGAATTTAATGACGTTTGTTTTTATGTTTCTCTTTTCGCACTTTTCTTTTTTTTTAGGTACACGCACTTTAACACAATCAGTCCAGTAGATTGTATTTTCACTGAACAACAATATTCAGTCTTATCAATAAAAAAAAATATATGATAACAACTTTGATATTAATTAACACAATTAATTAAGAAAAACCGCACTAAAAATATTGTACATTTTTCATGTTCACATTCTTTTTTTGGCTTTCTACTATTTACAACAAAAATTCCGATACAAAAGAAACCCACAATGACATCCACCAGCCAGCAACTGACGTTTTACGTCTCCATTTACTGTTATTTTATTTTTTTCTAATTCATTCATCTATTTTTTCATTCTTTAATACTTTTTCTTTTCTTTTTTTTCTACACTTTTCTCAATTTTTTTAACCCGTCATACATTTTTTCATCTTTGATCAACACTTTTTCACAATTTTCAAATGCATTTTTCTTGCTATAAATTTATTTTTAACCACGTAATTTTTATATAATTTTAAAGCTTATTTATTTTTGTATCATTTTATATAGATTTTGTTAATAAATGGAAGTTTTTTAAGGTTTAAAAACTAATTTAAAAAAAATTTTAAGAAGTGAAATTTTTTATTGCACTGCAACGAATGAAATGTAAAAAAAGACGACGTCTTTTGCTCTCAGCTAGTGTTGACAACTGTTTCAATATAAAAACACTTATCGTGTGCTAAAAACGCTACAAAAATAAAACTATTTTACAACTCATATTAGCGATTAAATATTTTTTTATTAATAACAACAAATAGCTTATCTTAATAACAAAGAAAATGGAAAAGCTTTGAATTAAATGACAAAGTAGCACTGCAAACGATTGTTCATAAGAAATATTAAAAAATTTAGTTTATAGGAAAAATTTTAAGTTACCATCACTTCTTTGCTGTGTAAAATATTGTACTAAATTGCTCATATATAAAAGCTGACTGATGTGAAATCAATAACAAGAGCAAACTTGGTATCACCAACAATTTACACTTGCGGCAAAAGATATACAAAATATATTTTAATTAAGGGCATTATATTGTAAATATATTTCCCTCACTTCACTTCATCTTTCATATAAATAGTTTTTGTATTTTCAAAAATTTATATGAAAATATTTTCAACGCAAGGTGTTTTACAAAATAAGGAGGATACATTTTTATTTTCTGTGCAATTCTTTTTATATCATTAAAATGGATCTTTATTATATACATTTCTCAAGTTCCATTTAAATCGGTTACTAAACTATTTTCTCTATGATTAATACAATTTTAAAAGTCAAAAATTTTAATTTTTAAACTGCCGTCCGACTTTGTCACTATATACGGTTTACGTTAATTATGATAAAAACTAATATAATATAAGACAAGAGAAAATATTAATAAATTCTGTAAAATTATACAAAATTAATATATAGGAGATCAAAATGTGTAAAATGGGTGGGTGATGCCTTTTGATTTTAATTTTTGTTATCAGAAAACAAAATAATACTGGAATTAGTGAAAATTATTGAAAAAGCCTTTTCCTGTATTATGTTTGAATGTTTAGTGCTGCCCAGTTTTTTTACAAACACTATTTTTTTTTTGATACACCCTGTAAATATTTGTCATCATCATATAGTACGAACTGTCAAAATAAAGAAAATAGAAAAAATTTCTTAGCTGCAGAAAAAAAGCCATTCCCGATTCATCAGCAATTTTCCTGACCCCAAAATTCGGGAAAACCTTTAAAACGTTTTAAAATAAAGTATTATACTTTAAAAATTATCAAAATTGTTAATAACTTTTAGAAAAACAAACACTACAATATCCACAAAGAAAAGCTATATAAAACTTACTTCAACCTATAAAGTGTAGAAAGAAGAAATACAAAAAAATGGTGAGTAATAGGAAGACAATGTTATGGAGTTCAAAAATGCAAATAGAGTTTAGTACAATGAAAATGATAAATAAAAATCACAAATGCATAAATAAAAGGCTAATTATATGGATTTTTATAAGTGCTTAATGGTATTAAAAGTCTTTTGTTTATGAGGGAGGAGTACTACCGGTCTGCTTGAAGAGGCCTTCAAAATAAACGATGAGTCAATTTTTAGTTTTGAGAACAAAAAAAAAATATAAATGATAACAATTTTTATCTTGTTTTTATTTACCTTATAAAGTAATTTTTCTATATTTTTAGTCTGAATTACAAATGGATTGTGCTTTAGATTTAATGCGTCGTTTGCCGCCTCAACAAATCGAAAAGAATTTAAGTGATCTTATTGACTTGGCACCCGATCTATGTGAAGATTTACTCTCCTCCGTAGATCAACCATTGAAAATTGCCAAAGATAAGGAACATGGCAAGGATTATTTATTGTGTGACTATAATCGTGATGGTGATTCATATAGATCTCCCTGGTCTAATACCTATTATCCCCCCTTAGAAGATGGTCAAATGCCCTCGGAACGTTTGCGTAAATTGGAAATTGAAGCCAACTATGCCTTCGATCAATATCGCGAAATGTACTATGAGGGTGGTGTGTCTTCAGTCTATCTATGGGATTTAGATCATGGATTTGCTGCTGTTATACTTATTAAAAAAGCGGGCGATGGCAGTAAAAAAATTCGTGGCTGTTGGGATTCTATACATGTTGTGGAAGTCCAAGAAAAACCTACCGGTCGTACAGCACACTATAAACTTACATCCACCGCTATGTTATGGTTGCAAACGAACAAACAAGGTTCTGGCACAATGAACTTGGGTGGCTCTTTAACCCGGCAAACTGAACAGGATGCCAATGTTAGTGAGTCTTCACCACACATTGCTAACATTGGACGAATGGTCGAGGAAATGGAAAATAAAATACGCAACACATTAAACGAAATCTATTTTGGTAAGACCAAAGATATCGTTAATGGTTTGCGTAGCACCCAACCTTTGGCCGATCAACGACAACAAGTAGCCATGAAACAAGATTTAGCTGCGGCTATTTTAAGACGCAATGTTAAACCTGATTCTAACTGAAATTAAAAAGGCTCATAGAGCCACCCACACACAGCAATTTAGATGATGATAATGGTTGGGAACGGCGAGACGAGAAGTTGTACAAGAAGAAAACAAAGTTTATGCATGTTGAAAGTAAGCGAAAGTATTAAATTATTCAACATGACTGGGCATTAAGATGTTATAAAAAATCACCTTTTTATATGTATTTTATTTGTTTAGGAAATCAATCAATTACATGAACAAAAAACACAAAAACAAAATTATATAGGCCTAGTTATTTAAAACATAAATAGTATAGACGTAATATTTAAATAATAAAACAAAAACAAAGTAAAAAAACAAAAAACACTTTAAACTTCAAGTTGTAAAGTTTAATGAGAGAGAAAATAAAAAGTACATACATGTTAATTGAATTGAGACAAAAAACAAAACATTCAATTGCAATTTATAATTTTTTACTGCAGTTTTGTGATCAAGTGGAAAACTATATTGAAACTACTAAAGCAAACTAAAACATGGACATAGGTGAGTAAAGTATTATAATTATTAACTTAATTTATTGTCATAAAACTCTTTCAAATACACAATACCATTAATTTCTTCGTAATATTACATAAAATATTTCAAAAATATTTAAAGCTGATGCTCCCGCAAATAGTCCAATAACGCCTCCAACTGAAACTAAAACAAATTAATAGTGTTAACATAAAATTGTAAACATTCCATACAATAAGTCTAAAGATTAAAATATTTACCTACTAAATCCAAATATGTTTGTGTAACAACACGATTATAACGTACAGTGGGTAAATTTGTTATACTTACTTCAACATAAAACATATTGGGAATTTCCATGTTTCCAATTTCATTAGAGCTAAAAAAATACAATTTGTTAAACTTTAAAATATTTATAGCAAAAAATGAGTAACAGATTAAAGTAGTTAATGTTTTCTTATGAATATGTTGTTGTAGATGATGTAGTTTAATCTTACCCAACTAATGTAACTTGCTGTTCCAAACAAGACGGATAACATGCATTATTTTTAACCACATATTCCTTTGTTTGAGTAGATATTTGAGCTTTATTAAAAGTATTAGTATAACAAATTAGAAAAAGATTTGAGAAAAAAAAGAATTTACAATTGCTTACCTTCTTCAATACATTTTAAACCCTTAATATCGCAATATTGTGATTTATCTGTTAAAAAAGAACAATTATGAACGAATAGCCGGACATAGCCGACCATATGATACCCTACACCAGTCATTATGTTAAAAATAGGGATTATTAAAAAACAAGTAGGAAATCTATATTCGGCTGTGCCGAATTTTATATACCCTTCACCAAGGTGTATTAAAAACGGCAGTCAGTACCAAAAAGTCCTCTTATACATAACATTTTTTGGGCTCAACAGGCTTAATATCATATTTATAGATTCAATATTATGGAAAATTTAAAAGAGTACCTTTTGAAAAACCAAAAAAGTAACCAAAAGTTCACTTTTTACGGTTCTCACATAATTGCGATTTTAAATACTTTATTTCATGTTTCTAGGTTCAATATTATAGAAAATTCAAAAAGTACCTTTTGCGGAACGAAAAAGTACCAAAAAATCCCAATGATTTCCTCTCGTCTAATACATAATTTCATGTTTCTTCATTATTATAGAAATCTCAAAAAGTACCTTTTGAAAAACTAAAAAGTACCCTTTTATGTGTTCTCTCCAAATTCTGAATCTACATACTTAATTTCATGTTCCTATGTTAAATATTATAGAATATTCAAAAAGTACCTTTTGAAAAACGAAAAAGTACAAAAAAGTTCCCTTTTTTATGGCTTCTAACTTAAGCCAGGCTCCACAAACTTAATTTCATGTTTCTAGCCAATAACAACACACTAGTCACTAGTGCTCTCGCTCTCCTACTCTTGTTCTGCTGCTCTCGGTCTGCCTTGTTTTTATAAACAAGAGTACAATAACAAAATTTACCGTATGATTATGTATTTTGTTTTTTGCAATTTCTGTTTGTGCATGAATAAAAAATCTAAATTTTTTATGAAATTTTCAGAGGTTGTCTCGGATTTTTGCTGATATCTCCGGTATTTATGAGCCGATTTTGCTAATTTTAAATAGCGATCTTCTCGAAAGCATGTCTAACAGAGTTATTAAAGATTCGGATCTTGCCGATATCTGGGGTTTTCTAAAAACTGATCTCAACAGCACACAGACGGACAGAGAGACGATAGACGGACATAACTTAATCAACTCAGCTACCTATAAGGATCTAGAATAAACATACTTTATGGGGTCGGAAAATTATATTATAGAAATTACAAACAGAATAACTACTTATATATACCCTTCTCACGAAGGTGAAGGGTATAATAAAGCATTTGATTTGTTTTTTATCTTTATTCGGGAATATTTTAACTTATTTAAAAAAAGGGATTTTTTAAAAGAGAGCTCATAGGGGAGTTGGGCAAAATATGGCCTATCCTAAAAAAATGTTCCTAGAGGAATTCACGTCTACTTCGAAGTTATTAATGTAGAATTTAAAAGTGTTATTATTATTATTATGAGTGAATCTTAAGCTTCAAGACACACTTCTAAAGGGGAGTTTGTATGGGTCAAATGAGGCCCGATCATTACAAAAACCAGTAGTGTCATTAAAAGTTCTATAAAACTAAGTTTTGCCGACATTAATCTTAATTATGAGCAGAAATGCCCAATTTGGGGGGTACGCTTGTATGAGGACTAGGCGAAATAATAAATCTTGGGCCAAAATTCATTTAATTATCTTGAAAATTGCAACCTGTACCTTGAGCACAAGTTTTACATGGACAACCAGCCACTCAGACGACGGACGGTCATAGCTAAATCGACTCAGAAAACGAGTCGATTCTTAGGGTAAGAACTTCACAAATATTCTAAGTTGTATTACCTTTTGAATAGACCCGTTTTCTATTAATATATCCTCTTTATTTATCTTCTTGTCTTGTTGTAGTGTTCTTTCTTTCTTTGTTTTGAATCTTTATTCCTTGACGGGAATCACAATAGACCTTATGGTCTCTTAGTGGATATACACCGTTTTTAAAGGTGTATAACACTTAACCTAAACCAAAATATTTGAGTTTTTACCTTCATAACGTAATATTGAAAACTTAATTTAACTTGAAATAAATATATAATAAAGACAGATATTTTTAACGACAACGAAAATTTTCTATATTAACCCTTAAACGTAAATATATTGTATGTATTTGTAATTATATAAAATGTCCTAAATATATGTGCTAAATTCTCAATATTATATTCTTTTTATGAGATTCGGTTTCAGCAACTAAAAATACCTCAAGTCAAATTGAATTAAAAAGTTTTTTCAAATGTTTCTTTCGTTGGACTGTGCTTTTGTTTTCCGAATCAGAAATTTCAAATGATAAATCTCATTTGATTTAAAACTAAAATTATAAATCTTAATTTTAATAGCTAATTTACAAACTTTGTTTAAAATTGTGAAATAAACTTACATATTTTGGGTGAAGTATAGTGAGTGCAATTACATTTCTCCAATTCGAATTGTATTCTTAAATAAGACATACAATTTGAGAAACTGCAAAACCAAATAATTAATTAAGAACCGTTTGTACTTTAGGCATTTCTTCCTTTCGTTAATAATAATTAAAAACTTACCTATAATGCCATGGTGATCCAGGATCTCGTTCATCTGGAAATTTACATGATCTCTGTTTTATCGATTCATGTTTAACATCTGGATTATTATCATATTCCTCAACATTGAATCTATATACGGTAGGATCCGAAAACGAATCATATGTAATTGAATTGAAATAAGGCAAATCCTCGGGACTATGTACGTACATCTAATGTTAAATTATATTTTAAATAATTGGTATTAATCAGTTAATCAAATACATATACACATTAGACCAAATCTTTTATTGCTTTATTTGGCAGGATTAGCATAAGTTAATCCTTTTCTGTGAGTCAGTCTAAAACATATACATATAAATTATTATAATTACTTCATATTTCCATAAGAAACCACCTCTTAAATATATTTTCATGCTCTTGTCGGTATGTGATATATCAAATTTTAAAGGTAAATTGTTAACTGATTCACTGAAATTAATAAGTATTTTAGTTAAAATATAATAATCGACTTACAAGCAGCTAACAAATAAAATATTTGAATCAAAACAAAGTATATTTTGGATATTTTAAATTACATTCTGAACACGTTTTATACAAACAGATAAATTCAAATCAAAGCTTTTAAAGGCAAACAAAAACGATTCGAGAAATAAAGACAAGCTATAATTGTATTCTGAAACAAAATCGCTTAGACCTTATTGGATCTTGAGTCATATTTCCGTATCGGGATCCATATCTCGAACTTCGTTTTATAAAGTCGAACAAAAGCAGAGAACATGATTTTCACAAAAGCGTGTCATTAAGAGAATGAGTTTTATTTTTGACATACAAATATCGGATTTTTACCGCTTCTATAGCTGAGATTAGATGTAGTTCAGAGTTGCCAAAAATGATCAACATTCCTCCAATGACAAAGTTTTTCACCCGACTTTAGAGCACATTCTGGTTACTAGTTGTGATGGAAATACTTTATCTTTTCCACACTTTTTTTTGCTGGGTTCATTATAAAATCTACTACCAATTCAATCAATTCAAACAATTTCAGTAAAAACAAGTCAGATTTCTATATTCGGCTGTGCCGAATCTTATATACCCTTCACCAAGTATATTTTAAAAAACAATTTTTATTTATTTTGTATCTCTGCACACATGTCACACATAACATACACACAAACAAATATAAACTGTAGCAGAAAGAAATATTAACCGTTGTACTGTACTACCACAGTCAAACTGTATTACCGCCCTCAATCAAATATGAGCTATATTACCAACATAATTCTGCTTTATCTCCTTGTTGTTTTTATGCTTTTATTTATAATTTGTTGAGGAAATTTTCAGAGGTAGTCTCAGATTTTTACCCATATCACAGTTATTTATGGACCGATTTAGCTGATTTTCAATAGGAAACTTCTCGAAAGCATGTCTGACAGAATTATTGAAGATTTGGATCTCGAAGATATCTGGAGTCTTCAGAAAATTGATTTCAACAGGCAGACAAACGGACATTGCTTAATCGACTCCGCTATCTATAAGGATCCAGAATATATATACTTTATAGGGTTGGAAAATTATATTATAGAAATTACAAACGGAATGACAAACTTATATATACCCTTCTCACGAAGGTGAAGGGTATAAAATAACGTCAATTTAAAATAAATAGATTCCTTTCTCTTCTTTGGAAGTCAATAAACACCACTTCCACAGAAGGTAAAAGTGTTGATCCACTCGCCAGTTACGTGTCGTCGTCATGCAATCGTGAGCAAAATACTACCTTGGCCTCCGTGGCGGACAATGCGTCCGTGTGTACAGCATGCCATTGGCAAAAACACAGGGGAGAAAGAGAATGGTGTACTCGGAAAGAGCTTTAAGCTACCTCAGCCTTTAAATGTTGGTTCCGACTTTGAATCCTCATATGATATTAACAACACCATTATAGCAAATCCCAAAAAGGATGTAGTAGAGCAAATGGTGATACAGATGAGTGATAGCGTAGCTAAACTACCTTTTACTAAGAAATTACTATCTGTAGTACAGGGGAGGAAGTTGAAAAAGATGCTTCAGGGAATCATAGTTAGTCAACCCAAAGACACTCCAAAATCGGACTCTCTCACAAGATCAGAGGCAAAGAGGATCAGGTCTCCAGAAGAGTTGATAACTGAGAATAAACCTAAGAAGAAAAAGAGCTTCCTGTCTTATAATATACAGTCGATGCCAAGTCATACTTCACTCATAGAAAACTGACGTCAGAATCCTGCGAGTAAGGGTGACAATGCCAATCAACCTTGAAGGTACGGGTATCTCAAAAGAATCCCCGACAGGCGAGAAAATAGAGACAAGGCAGTGGAAAAGGTAAAGAGCCGTCATCATATGCCAAAGTTGCTAGAAGAAGACACAGGGACGATCTCTGGCTATGCAATATACGATGCCGGCAATCCGACAGGCAAGATTGCAATAGACCAACAGAGTAAGGTAGAAAATCTGGTGAACAATAATATAGTGCATAGTGGCGATGTTGATGAGCATCTCACCAATGTGTTAGCACCCTAAAGAACTTGTTGAAAAGTATCCCTAGTCTTTCCAATAATAAAGGTAGGGGTTTTACGGAATTTCGGATTTTTTGAGATCCTTTTCGAAAAGATTGCAGTATTTTTTTTTTTAATATGTAAGTTGTACTGAGATCAATATTTTCGATCGGTATAAACTTGATAAATATATTGTTTTCAATATGTCGAATAGTGTGTAACCTGATTTCATACTTTACAAACTACATCTTAATCACATCTAAAAATGTGATAACATACTTTTCACTTTTATAAACCAGATATTTCCTTACAAATAGTAATTGAAATTTTACAGCTATGGTATGGACTAATGCTATTGATCGAATTACAAAGTCTGATCTATTTTCAATATATGATTAAGTTTTGTCTTGCACACTTACTAGTCAATTAAATTATTAGATAAATAACAGTAACCCATCTCCAATTCATGAAATGTAAAAATATCCGTACAATTTTCGTACAACATTCCTCGAAATGAAATATTTGTCATAAAATCCTCACACGATTTGGGTAAAAGCTGAAATGTATAAAATTTGTTTTTGTTTTAATTAGAAAAACTAATAATAATATTATATTTATATTATATAGATAAATCTAGTGGGTCTATAAATCTACCCACTTCAAAATTACCTCTTTTCTCACTCTTAATATATCCACACCACAAGTACTATTCAAACCATCACAATAATCTTCCTTAAAATGTATATGATTCGGATTTGTAAACATATAATCGTGAAGATTTTTAACATAATTTGTTGCCGACACTTTATGTGTTATATTTTCCGTTTTTACAAATTCCATAACACGACTACTGGAACGATTTTTGGTCAAACAAAAACTGACGGCCGGAAATGTATTGTTCCAACGTAGATAGGTTGTCTCAATGCCAATACTTATTGAATCCGAAAAGAAACGTGTTAGAGTCAACAAAAATATCCATATTATATTCCATGCCGAAATGATAATTACAACGCCCCAAAATAATCTAAATTTTGTTGTGGAAAGAACAATTAATAATTTAAATAACTTCTCTTGCAACAAATTATAAAATAATCCACCAGATATGTCTTACCTATAATATATATGTTCTTTATTAAACCATTTCCAACATTTTTGGAAAGATGATCGAAGTTTTCCTTTAATATCCATTTTGTGTCCTTTTCTTTTTGATACAGCACAGAAAATTATAATACATTTTTTATATACCTATATAATTCCAATTAAAATTATAAAAAATTAATAAAAATCAATATTATGGTAATTTATGAATTGTGTAAAAGAATTTTGCACGCAATGGAAAAGAACATCACGAACAGTTCCATTGAATTCGATTTTCAGTCACCCTTGAATTATATATTAGACTAGCTATACCCAGATTCTAACTGTAATAGTTTTCCAGATGTATCATTTGTAACAATTCGCAAATTTTTCAGGATGTTTATGAAGATTTTAATGTAATCGATGAAAATTTTAACAAAATCTTATAGTTTCACAGATAAACGAAATTTTGTATTTAATTCATATAGAAAGGTGCAAAGACCCTATTGAAAGTCCGAAGTTCTTGCAAAATTTGAAGAATCTTGTTTTATAGTTTCCCAGATAAACGAAATTTTGTATTTAATACATATGGGAGGGGTAAAGCCCCCCCCCCCCTTTGATAGTCCGCCGATGTTCTTGGTGCAAAATTCCAAGAATTTAGTTTAATTAGTTTCCCAGATAAACGAATTATTGTATTTTACTAATATGGGATGTGCCGTTTTCCTAAAATGTTAATATGGATGTTAAACTTAATCGTGTAAATTTTTAAGATTCTAACTGTAATAGTTTCCAAGATTAACGAATTTTTGTATTTCATTTATATGGGAGGTGCCACGCCCCCTAATATTAATTCGCCCACTTTTTGTCCTAAATAATCATATTGATCATATATTATCTCAAATATACGGATTTAATATTTTCTTAATATGGGCTTGGCATCTCGCCAACTTGAAATTTCAAAACAAAAAGTAGCCTGCTGTCCCCTCCAGATATAGAGGAACACAGAGTGAAAATTTCAAGAAAATCTGTTCAGTTGTTTATAATATTGATCATTAATGCGAGGATTCTGGGGGATACAATTTTCTCTATTGATTTAAATTGTTCAAAAACAATGTTATACCGTTAATTTTTTTATACCCTTCACCTTCGTGTGAATGGTATAAAAAGTTCTCTTTGAATCAAGGTGGAATAAACAAGTAGGAAAGTATAGTCGGGCATGGTCGACTATATATTGAGTATATTTTTAAAATTTTTATTTTTCATAAAGAAACTTTTATGTTGAATTTTACATAAATTCCAAAGTATTTTAGCAATTTATAGATAAAAACAAAATTTTCTAAATGAGGCTTTATATAGGAGTATATGTCAAACATGGCCGCTCCTCGGTAAATTTGTGAAAAGGATATATTTTTAAATAACAATTAGTTTTGTTAAGTTTCATTGCGATACAAATGGTTACAAGTCAATTTCAGACGTTTAAGGCATTTTTTGAAGGGGGGTTTGTATGGGGGCTCGGGTCAAATAAGGGCCGATCATTACGAAAATCTATATAAAACTTATTTGTGCCAATTTTTAGAGAGATAATAGAATATTTGATGTAATTATAAAAAGCCCAAGTCGGGAGGTATATATAGGTGTTATGTGTTGGGTGTATAAAATTCGGTACAGTCGCATTATTTATTTTTTAATTCATGGGATGTTTCTGGTTTATAATTTACTAGCAATTAATGTTACCTATCTTGCTTCGTAAGGTGTTGTGTGTTGTTGTAAATTTTATTAGTAATCTTCTGGCACTGGTGGTAGTACAACAATACTGCTAAATAAAAGAATATAATATAATCGTGTATATATCGTGAATCACGATAATACTCACCATAAGAAATGCCTATTGTAGCAGCCACACCAAGATTACACGTACATACAGGTATGACACACATTTTAATCGGAATAGTTTTAGTTTCGTACTATTATTCCGATCGATTTTGTTTAAGCGTCTTCAAACTCCGAATTAAGTTTTATTTAAAAATCATTGTATTTAAAAGTTCTTGTTATTGAAACTTTAATTGCATGTATGTACAATTTTCAATTCCACTTTAAAACTAAAATTGATTTTATTTCTTTTTCTGAAGATGCAAAAATTCAATACATCAACAACATGTAGTCTGTCATCGACTCGAACATCGTATCCAGTTGACGACATTGTTAACAACTTCGGATAACACTAAATCAGCTTCTGACCATTACTTCAAAGCCAATGTCAGTTTTCGATAGAAAATCGTGGACTACAGAAAATGCAATCGGGGCGCAACAATTCGGCCAAAAATGCAAGATTGGGGAGTCCACGAAACTTTATAGAATTGACCATGCGGCTATACTCAAATACAATAGATTTAAGACTTTTGAAAATTTCTCCAGGACTGTGAAAGCCGACATAAGAGTGCAAGATTGTATTAAACTTTTGAAAAAGCAGAATTTCCTTAAAGGAAACTGTTTATTCAATATTGTACAATAGCACAGATGCGGCTAACCTCTAATAGTAGTAGTGGCTTAGATATTAGTAAAGTTAATGATTTTGACAATAAATTTAAGATTCGACTTAGGAGAATAGATTGCATTGACAACCTGATTGATTGGATCGTTGAATGATCGATCTATTTATCTTTGTGAGTCCACTTTTATTTTATCACTATACGACAGTTCATTTTGGTCCTGTAAAGGAACTCCTTTCCACAGCTGCTGTCTTTTATCCAAGATCGGTGTACACAAATCTATTGAAGCTCAAAGGATTGATAAGGCAGTGATTTTTACAGATAGTTAAAGATGCTTTTTGGCGTTCTGGAGGATTAGAAGATCTGTTTGATGCTGCAAAAAGTTCAGTTGGTGGTAGAGAAATAGTGCAGGTGAAATGGACCCGGGAAGAAGTGATAAGGTTAGAATTTGGAAATTATGGTAAAGAAAGTATATTGATTTGAGCAGAGACAGTACTGCTGAATATTTTCGGACCTAAAACCCAAACCTAGTTTTCGGACAAATCTCTGAAACATAAATTGATACAAATTAAACAGTATAACAGGGTCATTATGGGTCACTATATTCGCTTTACAAACTCTGCTTTATTGAAGATAAGTTGCGTTATAGGGATGATAATTTACTCATCAGTAAACAGACTTTTCCTTGCTAGAGCGCCACAAAAAGATTATATAATGTTAGTTGGATTCCTCGGTAGGATCGATTGGAAATCGTAAAATTTAATTATTGGTAGCTTTGTATCCCAGTGATCCTAGTGAATCTTCACCATCCTTTGTAAAAGCATAGTGACAAAGGATTATACCAAGACCAAGTTTCGAGTTCTCATTAAAGTTGATTGACTCGATTAGGACGTTCAGTCAACACTTGTTGTCGAGCGGCTAGAGCAATAGGTTGGAATAAGAAAGACGATTGGAAATCGTAAAATTTAATTATTGGTAGCTTTGTATCCCAGTGATCCTAGTGAATCTTCACCATCCTTTGTAAAAGCATAGTGACAAAGGATTATACCAAGACCAAGTTTCGAGTTCTCATTAAAGTTGATTGACTCGATTAGGACGTTCAGTCAACACTTGTTGTCGAGCGGCTAGAGTAATAGGTTGGAATAAGAAAGAAAAATGATATTTGCTTAGGATTGATTCCGAAATGAAGGCAGATGAAAAATTGAGAAGAAAAATTGGTCAACGATCGAGTGGAATTTTAATAATTTTATTTTTTATTAATAAATCGAAAATATACGAATAAGGATTATTTTTCTTACTTTTTTATGTAGAAAAAAGACTTAATAATTTTTTTCAGAAATTTTGAATAAACTTCCCAAGAAAAATTATAGAACTTGTTCTAAAAACTACTAGTTCTAGAACGAGTGGAAAGAGAACCACTTGAGATTTTTAAACAACAGCCTTGGAACTAGTAGTGTCGCCATTACTTCTGGAACCCATTCTTTGGAATATTGTTGTGGTTCTTAAATACTTCTGAAAAGTTTTTAAGGAATTAGTTCTTTGAAACTAGTTATACATTGCTACTACACTAGTTCAAGGAAACGCATACTAGTTCCGAAAAAACTTCTTGGAATCAATTGAAAAAAATGTCAAAAAATTAAAAATGTATAAACTTATTTTTATCGAAATATAAAACGCGTTTAAATGTATATTTTTGCATTCCACAGAACTACAAGATATTAAAGTACCGAGAGAAGCGAAAGTTAGCTGCTTGTAACGTCTATCCTTTCAGAATATATTTTAAAAGATTAGAAGTGCAGAAGAATTTTATTAAAATGTATATGTATGTAGGTTTTGTAAATAACATAGTTTTGTAAACAACAGTTTCTAAAAATTGCTCCTAAACTTAATAATTTGAAACAAAAACGCTAAAAAAGAAATATTTATTTATACGTTCTCTAAAGCTTCCCTAGAGCTAGTTCTGAGGTTGACAAATTCAAACAAAAATCATTGATTAAAGAACTAGTTCCAGAAGCGTTCCATAGAACGAATGTCGACTGCATAACACTTCCCCAGTACCAGTTCCGAAGGTGACAATTTCGAACAAAAATCATTGGTCTCAACGCCAAACTAGAACGAGTTCAGGCTAAAATCATGTGTTCTAGAACTAGTTGTAGAACTAATACCATTTTTTCCTGGGTTGAATTAAAAACAGCTAATGATTTGGGTTATATATAAAATTATATCTTTTTTATTTATATATATTTTTTGGTTTATAAAGACAATTTTAAATAGATTTTCTTTTTATGTTGAAAACTAATTTCGTCTACTTCTACGTGTGTTTTAAAAGAGAAAATAATAATTTGTTTCACTTTTTTTTACACATCTAAGAAATGTTTTATTAAACTTATATAAACTTATTAATAATATTTTATAAATATTTACAAAGTATATTAATAATTAATTATCATTAAGAATATGAAAAAGCATACTATTCTCTTTTTTTCTCAATTATTTATCTACACAATTTAAAAACTAAATTATATTTTATATACGAGCAAGAATGAGGAGAAAGATTGATTAAATAATTTTTTTAAAAAAAAATATATATATTGATGACTAAGTGTAGACGATATAAAATATGTTTTACAATATTTTACATTCAATGTTTTTTGTTTCAATTTTTTGAGTTTCATATTCGTTAATGTAAATTATTTTGTTTTGTTTTAGGAACAATTTAAAAGAAGCAAGAGCGTTATAGATAATAAGAATAATGATTGTTTTTGTATCAGATTGACCAGCAATATATGCATTAAAATGAGAATTAATTAAAGTTAGAACTAAATAGTAAGAAAATTAAATGAAACAAATGGTTGTTAATTAAAATAGAATACTTTTGATTAGTTAAAGTTAATTTAACTTAGTTTTAATTAGTGTTTTTATTTTTTTTTAAAGAATATATTGCTATAACGAACTAAAAATTAAATAAAATTTTTATTAAAAAAAAACAAAGAAGCCACAAAACAATATTAATTCCTAAATAAGCCATACAGTCGTTGTCATTGTTAGTGCAAACAATGAATTATGTGATTAGTAATTTAACATTAATTTGTTTTTCGCTTTATTGCATTTTTGAAACTTCAAATTTAGTATTAATGATTTCTTCGTCCGAATCTAGTGCCGGCAGTGTAACATCAGCCATTGATTCGGGTATATTTTCCTCTACCCATCGTAAGTCATCTTCTTCATTAGTTGTGGTTTTTTGATTAGAAGGTGGAGTTCTGGCGCCGTTGCTGGTGCCACGCATTTTTACACCATATACATCGGCAACAAATTGATCTTCTTCTATAAATTGAAAATTAATAAAATTATTAATTTAATGCCCTTATAGCTTTGCTCGATGTTAAAGAAGCTTTTAATAAAGTTTAGTATTTAAAACCTTCAACTTCCTGAGAATGGTTTATATAAGTCTGTCATTCCGTTTGGATTTTCTACCTTGTCCATCAGTCTGTCTGTGTGTGTGTGTGTTGAAATCAATTTTCTTAAAACCTCAGATATCTATGTTATCTCAATCTTCAATAATGCTATTTGACATGCTTTGGAGCAGCTTCCTTTTTAAAAACGGAAAATCAGTTCATAAATAACGGAGATTTGAGCAAAAATCTGGGAAAACCTATAATGGTAGATTAAAATGTTTAGTAGAAGATGGCCTTAAGAAAATCGACGGAGTCTGCTTTATAACCTTTTTGGACGGAACTGGATATGAAACTGATAAAAACACACATTTGAAGGGGGTTGAAGGGGATCGAAGGCGACAGTTTATGTTCTGTCAGGCAGCACTTAGGGCCCTGAAATGTCATGTAGTTCATTCTAGATTAGTAAGCAGCTGCAGGGATGCTCCGCGATGTATACAATCAGGTTGTGTTCCAGGGCACTGTAATATACAGGCTAATGAGATCTCAAATGAACTGGCCAGACAATGGTCAGATCTGGACATTAATAGTGAAATTAGGTAGGTGAAACCTGCTACTACTATAGGTTATTCTCCGAAAGGAACTCCTCCAACCAATCCTGGCATAGTAGGATGGATTGCAGGGTATCCAAAGCCTTATGGCCGAGTTTGAATACCAAGAACACTATTAGGATTAGACAGGAGGAGTATTAGAATTCTTGTAGGAGTGATAACCGGTCACTGTGCAATAGGAGCCTTTGTGGGTAATTGGGTCTTTAACACACAGGAGTTATGTAGGTTGTGTGAGGACAAAGAGGAGCTAGAGACAGTAGAAAATATTTTGTGTGACTGTTCTGATGCACACAGTCTGAGGCGGAAATGGCTAGAAAAAACATTTCATGATGATTTAGGATATTGAGCTAGATGTAGTAGGTTTTGTCAGGTGAGTGGATTGGCTACTTAGGCGCCGGAACTCGTAGAATTCCCTACCAATACTATCAACATTCTTTCTCTATTAGGATAGGAATTCAGTAATTTCAAACTTATCTCTCCGGCTTTTCTATCTTCACAATGAACCCTCCTAGGTCTCCCAGTAGATGTATACCTTTTTGGTATACAACCCCATTAAACTAAACTATCAGCTGTTCACGGATTTCCTACAATTTTCGCAAATTCTGGTTTTTATTGGAACAAGTAATCATTAATCAATCAATGATGAAAATTAGTTTAAAGTTTCATTGTCTAACTCATTATGATAGCCTAATGATTCGAGGAGTCTCGGTATTACCCATTAGTCATCACAATGGAGTCAAGCGATCTGCTTATGGGTTGGCTGCCCTTCGAACATGAACTAATTTTTATTATTGATTGATTAATGATGACCACCAGGTTATAATGATAAAGTTTAAGATATGCTTTAGTTTTGTTCCAGAAAGATCGTCCATACTTTAAAGAAGGAGCTAAAGTGGAGAACGTCTCGTTATCCACAGTATTATGTCAGCTTAAAGAGTTGTATTACATTTAAGACCATATCTTCTAGCATGGACGCTAATGACAAAACTGGCTAATTCATTGACATAAAGTAGACATGAAACTAAGGACCCTATTACTCACTGGTTTTCCAATAAGCAGTTTAGTTTAGACATTTAACCCTCTTAATGCATTTAAGATTACATTACATTAAAAATGTCCAACTGGAGAATGATGAGATGCTTCTACAGAATTACTTTAGTATAAGCTTGTTAAAAATATGAGATTAGTTGCGGTGGTTAATCTCTGATGAACATCAATCTCTGATGAACATGCTGAGTTGTGAGTAGAAAAGATACAAGACCAATGGTTCTATAGTTCTTCGTCTTAATATGCAATATCTTTTCACATTTTAGAATGAACACAACTTTGTAATTCACCTACATAATGGGAATGTGTAACGTCTTTAGGTATGACATGTTAAACGACAGCAAGAGTGTAAGTAACAAGATCTGCTGAAAATTTTAAAATTACACACGACACAAAATAATGCTTCCGATTCTTAATTGAAGTCTAACTACCGATATTATGTAAAGGATTGTATCTCCTCTCCTTATTCTTAAATTTCGTTTCTAAATGAATTTCGGTTGTTTCTTATCTTGTTCTAGTATTCTTTGCTTCTCTGTATAGAATCTTCCGTCCTTGAAGAGTATCACATTGGACCTTATGGTCTCCTTGAAGATATGTTACGTTTTTGTGGTGTATAACCCTTCTTTCTTTTTTACTTTTAAAACTTACCATCATCATCTTCATCTTCTGGATTATCAAGTAAAGGAGTAAAAGCATAACGTTGATTATTATTTGTTGGACGCCACAAAATCATAATAACCAATAATAAAACCGAAAATAAAATATGCCAAAAAGCTGTATCAATCCAAATATTACGCCAGCCCTAAAAAACAAATTTAAATTAAACAATTGTTAATACAAATAATTAATAAAAAATTATTTAAAGAAAAAAACTTACTGGTGTACAATTTTCACCTTTACGTAAACGCAAAGCATACAGCATAAATATAACGGAGGCAATAACAGAAAATATTAAAGTATTGGTAAAATGTCTATACAGCGATAGTTTAACCATATTTCTGTAAATAAAACATAAACAAATAAAATAGAGATACACATAGAAAACACTTGTTTCAACACAAACCTTCTCAGGCGTAAAGTTCTAGTTGTTTGAACTAATGAAGTAAATATCCACCAACAAATGCCGGTATCTAAAACAGCTAATGGTATACTGGCCACCAATAGTTCATTTTGTATATCTGGTTTATTACGCATAACACGTAGATAACTTTCAACACAAGCCAAAAGGAAATACAATGCTCCAACACCTACCACACGATGCAACATGGGACCCAAACGTGGTCTATTATATATTTATAAAAAAACAGAGAATTACCATAAATGTTTTGCATTAAAATTAACTTAACACTTACTTTACTATACCAAATCCTAAACTCATTATGATCACTAACATACGAGCTAAAGTTCTCTTAGCACATGATACAAATTCAGCTGTTAACTCTGCACCAGGCACAGACACACCATTAGCATTTACTGAATGATATTCAGCATAAAAGAATGCCTTTTCCAACATGCCCAACAGTATGACACCGCCAATCCAAAATTGTATACGCAATAGATCACGCCATTGCATAAATGATACCACTAACCAGATAATACCAAAGATGACATAAACAATACACATTATGCCGTAAAACTAAAAAAAAAATATGATTATTAAAATGTACAAGTTTAGTTTTTTTTTAATTTTATAAATTACCGGTAAGAAGGGAAAATCTGTAGCTGATATGTAACCATAAGGACCCAACATTTCAATATGAACAGGTGCTGAATATTCAACCTGATCCTGTTTAGCTTCAATTGTAATTGATATCTCATAAATACCGTCATGTTCTACCGTATAGAATATTTTATTTGTAGGCTAGAATTATGAAAAATTAAACAGTGTTATTGATATTTTTTCTTAATAAATTAAATGTTAGAAAATGGGTCTTTGTATGGGAACTCTATATATCAAATGAGGCCATATCATTGAGAAATTCGATAAAACAATCAAGGCTTGAATAAAAATTACTTGTTACGCTTTTTGTCGAGATACCCCAGATAAAAAAAAGAACTTTCAAAGAATCGAAAAAGAAGTAGAATTTAATCCATGGAAGTACTGAAAAAGACCTGAAGAAGTGATAATTTTAACACAGGCTTATTATAGGAGGGATGTTCTTTTTATTTGATTCGAAATTCACTACATCTGAAGTCATTCTCAGAAAGTAATTTTTATGTTCTTTTGGAAGTTATTGAAAAGTGAAATTGTAGTACATATCATAGTATACAACTTTATCAATAAAAAAAATTGCATTCTTTTCGCTTCTTTGGAAGTCAATAAACATCACTTCCATAAAAGGTAAACAAATTCATTTAGTGCTACTTTTAAAGTGGTGATAAATGTTATTCGTTTGGAAGTACTTGGTTTTATTTTTGCTGGGATCTACTTTTCAGCTCAAAGACCCTAAAGAATGGACAAAATTTACACTTAATAATTTTTAAATACGGCTTTTTATCACATATACATATTTGGAATATTTGATAGTATCATAAGTTCAAAATAGACTACATAAGCGGCTTGACAAACCTACCAGTATTTTACGTTTGTGCAAGCCTGTTGTGTAGAGTATGAAAGTGTTTCGTGTTTGCACAAATGCTTGCGGTTTGTTTGATCAAAAAACAAAAAAACATAATAAATGAAATGAAAACAACTAGATTCCTTAATAACAACCTTGGAACTAGTGATGTCGCAACTACTACTGCAACCCGTTCCACGGAACATTGTTATGGTTCATCTAAAGAGTGTGTACTTCTAAAGAGTGTTGTGTACGAGCAATGTTTGTGTAGTGTGTGTTATGATGAAAAAAGTATGTTTGACAAAGCCGCTTGTTTAGTCTATTTGGGCCTTTAGAGAGGTTCGATCTTATTTATAATGATAAAATATTGTATAATTTGTTCTTAATTAACTATGTGCTTTAAAAAGTTTGCAATCGTAACCATTACTTCTTCAATAAATTTTGTGGAATACTTAGAGTATTGGATTGTCACACGGTACTCTGGCACCTTGTTGGAGGTTGTAGAAATGGCCTTAGGGACATTATGAGACTGCGTCTCATTAGATTGTGTTGGGTGCCAGGGCATGGTAATGAGGTTGCGGATGAACTAGCAAGATTAGGTTCGAACCT
This sequence comes from Lucilia cuprina, assembly GCF_022045245.1. Classification (NCBI taxonomy): domain Eukaryota; kingdom Metazoa; phylum Arthropoda; class Insecta; order Diptera; family Calliphoridae; genus Lucilia; species Lucilia cuprina. The sequence goes on from NC_060950.1 coordinate 22,340,162, forward strand.
TGATATAGATGACATGGAAAGGATAGTAAAACCACCACATTTATCCTTATAATAGGTTAATATTCGAAAGATTAAGCGACATCAATAACCAGTCATGGAATAGAAGATTGGATTGCAAAAAATCAAAGGCCCTGTGGCCAAAACTTGATATGGGTGCTTTCAAAATACTTGTCGGACTGGACAGACGCAGTTTAAGGGCTCTGATAGAGATTCTAACTGGACACTGCTCAGTTAGAACCTTTGTCAGTAAGTGGGACAGTAGTGTACCGGACTATTGCAGGTTATGCGATGATGAGAAGGAAGTAGAGACGATCGAGCATATCATTTACCAATGTCCTAGGGTACAGAACCTCAGGCTGAAATGGCAAGGGAATAGGTTCCATGGCAAACGGGAGAAATTTCGTGACTTAACCCTCGCAGTCTACTATAAAGGAAATATATATTATATGTAATTATCTGTATTATCATTCTTGTGTTGTGGTAGTGTTTTGGCTTCTCTGTTTTTGAATTTTCACTTTCTTGAAGGGAATTACAATGGACATTGGGTTAATGAAACAGTCGACAAGATAGCCGACTCACGTAGACCCATAATAAACCCTAAATAACATTATGATTGAAAAAAGTCTTCGTTTAAAGAACTGAAATAACGGATAAAATCTAAATACGTGATTTCAACTAGTTTGGGATACTTATTTCAATATAACAAAATCACACGTCTAGTTAGAAGTGTGTATGTATTTAAATACATCACTGTAAACTTTAAGCATAAATTATAATTAAGAATAAAATTTTAATACAAATTTAAAGATAAGAAATTTTAACAGCCACACCATATTTCATACACAAATAGTAAAAATTTCGATAAATAAAAAAGTAAGCTAAAGGTTTAAAAAAATACTAGACCAATGAATCATTATTTTTGTTATTAAACAAAAAAGAAAATAAATTAAGCATGAAGATAAAAACGATAACGAAACGTTAAATAGAAAATATGAAAAAAGTAAATAATGTAAAATAAAACTCGAATACAAGTACATATGTTCAAAAATTATATGCAAACAACTTACGGATAATGGATGTTTTGAATTTTTTAAATTATCAACTGGTGATTTGGCAGTTAGAGCCACATTATTCTGTTTACTGGGTACATTTGCCACCGTTGTTGACTTTAAAGCGCTATTTGAAGCATCGACATTATTGGGTATTTCTAAAACTATTAAATGATTTGGACAGGTGGCATTAAGTATTCCCTTAATTTCCAATTGTGTTGATTTATTTTGAGCTCTTTGTTGATTATCGTAGTCAATATAGGCTTTTTGGAGCTAAAACATAAAGTAATATAAATTATACATATAAGTATTACCATGTTATATATCACTTACGTCGGGAGCATCAAACCAACATTGCCGTTCCACTAATGACCAGGATATTTGTATATTAAAACTACTAGCACTATTAGTTTGACATTCAACTATAAAATAGTATAAACATGGATAAAAGTTAAATCGATATTTACTTAACATTAACATCCCTTATCACAATAGAAAATACAAAAACAAGTAGACAACAAACAACTTACTTTTCACATAGATTTTGGTATCAGCCAATAAAGGCCTCATTTCTCGTTCGGTTATTAAATCCTATAAGCAAAATTATTACACAAATATATATTTTTTCAAATGATGCACATTTTAGTTTTACCTGTGTTAAGACAAAATCTGTTATACCGGGTTCCGATATGCCCACAACCAATTGGAATCTTCCCCATGTTAGTAGCAACGCCACGCAATAAAACATAAACTTAACTTTTTCTTTTAATTTTAACATTTTATTTCTTTTGTCTTATTTCATGTACTGCACAAAACTTTTTGCTGTTTCTATTACACTTAAAATTATTATATTTAGTGGAAAATATAAAATTTTAGTTATTTTTCGTAGAAAAATTATTTTTTTAGCACGTACATATTATTTTTTCTTTCAGTTCTGCTGTTGCAGTTAGAATCAGTGATGCCAAGAGATTTTTTCAAAAACCCCTACGAAATGAAAAAAATCCCTTATTTTCCTACATCCACGTTTTATATTCCATTTTAGTTATTATTTAAAAATACAAGCAAAAAATATTAATATGTGTCATGTTTTGTCGTCCTTAGTTGAAAAAGTCCGAAATTTTGTAGTAAATGTAAATTTAATATAAAAAATTTCAAGAGGAATTGACCAATTTCTTTTAAGGGAATAATCTCTGCATTTGGCATCACTGGTTAGAATTATTCTGTTGCAAAGATCCTTGCCAACAAACATTAACGGCGGTGACGGCTGGCATCGAAAATTGTTAAGATTAACTAACTAAGACTAACTGATCAGTTTTCAACTGTGTTTAAAACAAAATACGTAATTAAATAAATTATTTTTATTAAAATTACAGATAAAATAAAATAGATAAATATAGCTGCAAATGAATATGTTTGGTGTAAAATGTAACTTTTTCGAGGAAAACATTAAATTCAAGATAGATTTTGTTTTCTGGTTAGTTAAAAAATTATATAAAAATCTATTTAAATTGAAGATACATTTATGAACATTATTAGACAGAATTTGGATGCTCTTAAAATGAATAAGAGCATGAGAAGGATATAATTTTTTTATGCCCTAAAAAGAGTGTTAAAAATATTTTTTGTTGTAATCCGTTTAGGAGTCGTTATGTTAATAACTCCCATCGTCATGTATCTGTAATATTATTATAAAAAAGGAAAATAATAAAGAAAATGTATGAATCATTATTTGAGTAGGTAGGGTTCTATAGTTGAAACGAAAAGTCGACTATTCGACTTTTTGCATTTTATGAAAAGTCGACTTTTCGACTTTTGAATTTTTGCATTTATTTAAAAGTCGATTTTTCGACTTTTTTCATTTAATTAAAAGTCGATTTTTCGACTTTTAATATTTTATAAGTAGTTGACTTTTCGACTTTTTGACTTTCCGACTTTTTCCTACTTTTTTCGACTTTTCGACTTTTTCCGAAGCCAGAAGCGTAAATTTATAATGTTGCCATTTAACATTATATTATTATTGTTATTATTTTATTATTTATTATTATTAATAAAAAATTTTATTTATATTTTTTCTATTTGTTGCAATTTTTTGAGTTTTTCCGACATCTTTCTATTTTCGACTTTTTCGACTATTTCCGATTTTTTTCGACTTTTCGACTCTTTCCGACTTTTTTCGACTTTTATTTACAAAGTCGACTTTTCGACTTTTTTCATAGACGATAGTCGATTGTTCGATTATTCGAAAGTCGATTTATTGAACCCTATGAGTAGTTGTGTAAAAATATAGAAGGTGTGTAACTGCTGGATTTTTTCCAAACACTTCCGTTTGTCAATTTAACAGCTGTTAGATGACATAACCTTAAAAAATTTAAAGAGAAAAGAATAACACAAAATGTTGCGAAAGGTATTTTTTGAAGTTTAAATTAAATTTTTTGAATAAATAAATATTTCTATCATACATTTACAGGTTAGTCCCTTGATTAAAAAGGTAGCACAACACAGTAATGCTAATTTAGTTAGAAATCTTAGCTCAACTGCGTCATTGCGAGCCAGTGTTTATGAACCGGATTATTTAGAGGTATTGTACAATTTCAAGCAGAAACAAAATTCGTTCAAATAATTTGTGTTTTTATTTAAGTCACTGAAACCTAAATATCCTCAATATGAAAGTCTAAATGTACAAATTAAAGGCTACGATTATCCAATTTTGGAAAGTTATCAACGTTATTTGCACAGTGTAGCTGAGTATTTGGATCTTGAAGTTGCCGATTGGTAAGTGAATACATTTATTTACATATAACGAAATTGAATTTGTAAACAAATTTGTAAGAAATTAAGGAATATGTCATAAACTAAGCTAGAACCGAAGTAAAAAAGTATATGAACAAGCATATTTTTAAGATTTAGGGAAGTAGATCACAGCACCATATTTAGAATTAATATACAGTGCATCAACTAAGTTTTTTGCCTACCTTTTTTAAAAGAATTTTGTTTTGTAAAAAGTAAATTTATGTTTTCCAACTAAAAATAGAGATTGTGTAAAATGGTAAAACCAAGAAAAAAATATTAAAATACAAATTTTGGTGCATTTGTTGTTGCCTTTGATTATTTTCCATCATAATTTGCACTTCCTTAAAGTATTTTGCATATTGAGAATTCCGGTTAAATTCGTTGAGTTTTTCAAATTATTTTTTAATTACTTTTTGGAATTTATTCCTTTATTATTAGAAGGACGAGAGTTAAGTATTTTTCAATTGTAATTTGCAAAAATCATATCCTCTTTGTGTGATAATGTGATGTTATTTGCCTTAAAATTGTTTAAAGGATAATAATGAGACAATTTCGATATAAAAAAGTAGTTTTGATTTCTAAAAAAAATATAAAACAATGAAATATAATTATGAGATGTTTAATCAATAACATTAAAAATTATAAAATAGAATAATTGATGAAATGATCCAAAGAATTATTAGAAAAAACGCACTGAGTGGTGCTTCAAAATCTTGAACAGCCAAAGGGAGGCAAGTTGTATCCAAGAAAAATCATTGGACTCTTGATTTAGCTTCTCCAAAATCCATATGCGAACTAGGAGAAACACTATGTTTAAATTTAGACCTCTAAACAGACCTTAGAATGCATGAAACCAATGTAAAGTAAAGTGTCGTGTAGTACAGGAAAAATACCTAATTTATATATTTTAAAATATAGGTGGTTATCATACCCTAAAGGTCAACAAAAGCAATATTTTTTAGAACCCAAATCAAGAATAACTATCCAGATCCTAATATGCCTACTATATCTTATTCATAAAATAAAGCATTTAAAATATGAGGTTGAAAATCAGGATTTTAACATGTAATAGTTCTATAGTGGTATATGGTGATGTCCCCATACATAGAGTGGCTAGGATGGTACTTAGTGTTAGATTTATTGAATAAGAGTCAATATTCTACAATTCTAAATAAAATTTACACAGCAATCTCCAAATAGATGGTGTTTCCGTAATGCAGTTTTTGTTTATCAATACAAAATGACCAAAAACCTAGATTATTTTTGTTATAATATATATATTTATACCTGACTAAACATTTTTTCTAGGTCCAAATCCATTGATTATCTAATATATCATGTATCCAATTCAAAATTACTTATTATTTTCGAAATGTATTCAAAGAAACGATAGATTTAATGTTAAATCAATTATTGATAAATTCTTATTAGGTATATAGGATAATAAATCGGTTATGAAATGTCGTTCCACTACTAAAATATCTAAAAATGTTATTCTAATATATAGGTGTAATAAAAATATTAAATTTTATAAAATAATGCAGCAATATTAAAAAAATAACAAAAAACCTAAAAAAGCAAAATACTTTATTGACCTAGAAAATTAACAATACGTTCACATTTTATCAAAAATCTCGTTAATTAATGTCACGATTTTACTTTTAATGTTAAAAAACAAACAACTGTTCAGATAAAGTTTTTTCTTTTATTTATAAAATTTTACATAGGCAAATTACTTAATTGATTCACTGTATGTACCCCGAAAATCGAGTGTTATTGCTGTCAGACTTTGACATTTTTATCTCGAATTCCTCTAAACAAAATTACTTAAAAATGGGTAAAAATTGGATTCAGTTCCAAAGTACTCACCTATGTTTGTACAGGATATAGAAAATTAAAGAAAGACCCGTGTCATACTCGGCCAAAGATTGTCAACTCAGCGACAACTTTATCAATCAAAAGTTTTTCCCCGGGAAAGAACTATCGACCACAGTCGAACTGTTACAACAAATATTTTCATTTTTCTATCTGCTTGAATTTTATAAATTCGGAATTTACAATATCTTATCTATAAATTACAGTTATGCTCTGCCACCACAAAATATGACCGTTCAACGGCTTAAACCCAATTCCACAGTAGTCGACTCCGAATATCGTTTAACAGTTTACGAACGTAACATACAACTTCAAGATGTTGATGTACCATTGTATCCTATGTTTTTAAGAATAGCACAAGCCGCTTTACCCGAAGGTGTACAACTTACCGTACAGGAACATACCGATGAATGTGAAGAGAGACGTTATGTACCTGACAAAGATCTGCTAGAACTTAAAGCTGAATTGGAAAAAATGGGTGGTGGTTCAAAGAAAAAGTAAATAAATATTTTATTTAATTGTTGATTTATTTCTTGTTTTAAGTAACCATACAAATTGTATAAAAAAATAAAAAACGAATAATAAATTTAATAAATTATAAATAAAACTCTCTTGTACTATCTAAATATTGCTAGGATTTCCATTTTAACAAAATCACTTAAAATAAAACATGAGTGTAAAAATAATTTAACATACAAATAGGCAGCTGAAAGCTTTAGCCTAGAACTAAAATTATATAAAGAATTTTAGTGTAATATTATGAGTTAACTAAATTTAAAATATATTAGTTAAAGAAACTACTTTTAATGTAAAGCTTTTTTCTAAATGGACGGATAATAGAAAAACTTAAGCTAAACTTGGAAGACACTTGCAATAATTTTAAGGGATTCTAATATAAGTATTTTAAGTGATATTAGTAAATAAAGGCATACAATTAGACTACACCAAAGTGTACTACTTTAATGGATGGTGTAGTAGTTGTTGTGGTTTTGGGAGTTGAGGAATTGGTGTTGGTGTTAGTTTTGTTAATGATTTGTTGGTGTTCTTCTCTAATATTAATTCTATTTGCGATTCTTTGTGGTGGTTCTGCTAAAAATGTACAATGTTTTTTTTATTGTTAATAATATTGTATAGAAAATTATTGTGTTACAGGTTTCTACTTATGGTTAACTACCTGTTGGTAAGGGATTAAAATCCTTTAAATAATCATCGTTTGGGTGACAAAGTGGTAAACTATCTTGTAATTCCTTTTTGGGATTAGTAAAGTTTCGTGGTGGAGGTCTAGCATAACCATTACGTTTAATAAGGAGTTTATCTTTGCGGGGTATTTCCTGAAATAAATGATAATTGAAGTAGATAGTTTTTTTTTTTTAATAAGTACATACATATATACATAGATTATTATTATTTTTTAGATTATAATTAAATATAGCTTTTTTAATATTTTACTTTTATTTATGTAATTTTAAACTATTTTCATTTGGATCAAATCTAAAGTGGTGCTTTCGATAATGTCCAATATCTCAATAGAATTTCAATGAGAATTGAAACGATTAATCAAAATTTCCATGCACAATTTATTAAAGGTCTTTTACAAGCAACAATATCCTTATCCCACACCTGTGTAACAATCTTGTCGCAAACGGTAAGCGTTCACTTTATGGTTATGGCCTTTTGAGCTTAAGGGGATTCTATGATCTGTACTCTTCGAATTGTATAACTAATGGTGACTCTCATATTGTGGCGTTATAATTGAGGCAATAAATTGTTAAATACAGCTTAAAGCTTTATTTTCATGAAAAAGATCATAGTAATTGTCAGTTTGTGAATGAATAATTTTATTGACAGCTCCCGTCAGTGACAGCCCAACAGGCTAAATCGTGAAAACAAAAGATTGTAAAGAATTACAAAAAAAGGCTTTCACGACTATAAAAATGTAGAATTTTATCCGGACATAGTGTTAGAAGGAGGGATGACACTGCCTTACGTTCATGCTAGAATCGTAACGCATGACATAACGAGCTTCTACTGTTTTGAAGAAACTTGCGATTTTGTCCTCTGATGGAGACATCGCCATCGAATGACATTGTCAGAAGACAATATCATCGCTCGTATTGAAGAGAAGAAGATAAGTTGACTCAAAGTACCTATTCGGAAAAAAGAAGGCATCGCTCATACTAAAGAGGAGAAAAGAAATTGACCCAAAGTAACCATTTGGAAAAAAGTTGTTCACATAAAATATTAGCAGAGGGCAAGGAATGTTGGAGAAGTTACCTAAGAACAGCACTTTTTATAATCTTTACCTGTTTTACTTAAGATGTCTCTAACGGAAACCAGTAAGGGCGAGTTTTTCTGATAAAGATAATCTTCATTCTTTGGTTAAACTTGGATTAATATATGTTTCTTGTTTTTCAGTTATCAGTAAAGTTACTTATTATCTTAGTTTAACTGAGTGTAATTTGACAATTAAACTCAAGTTATAAGTGAGAAAACACAATTAACAAAAACAATAAAACAATGATTTCGGAAGAACAAAAACTTAATATTTTAAGTTAATTGCATTTTTCTGAATTGTTTTGTTTTATTTATTATTGTTTTAAATGATTATTTAACATTTTTCCAAATTTTTTCATTTTACAAAAGTATTGTTTGCGAAAAACAGCTCTTCATTGTTTATGTTTTTGAGTGAAAACTTTGCATTACTAACAAAGTTAACTGAGCTTAAATCTTAAACTGAAAAACACAATTTTCGGTTAAAGTCCGCCTAAATTTGTTCCGAGTTTAATTTAACAGCAAGTTAAGCCTAGTTTAACTGAGGAGTAAGTAACCCGCCCTAAGTAAACCAGACTGAAAGATCTTCAAAGAGACTTTCAACAAAGTTAAAATCGGTTTAGGATTTTGTCCTCTGATGGAATAGGTATGAAATTGTCAAAAGACAAAGTAACCTTTCGAAAAAAGAGGACAGTAACCATTCGGAAAAAAGACAATACCATCGCTCATTCTGAAGAGGAGAAGTTGACTCAAATTAACAATTCGAAAAAAGTTGTTCACATAAAGAATGAGTAAAAAGCAAGGCGTGGTGGAGGTGTTACCTATGGCCTCCCACAAAGAAATGAGGAGAGAGCTAAGAACAGCACTCTTTAAAACCTTTAGCTGTTTTACATAAAAGGTCCCTAACGGAAACCATTAAGTAAAACGTACTGAAAGTTGAACAGACCTTCAGAGATTTTTAATAAAGTTAAAATCGACTAAGGTTTACGACCAAAAAGTTGGGAAATACTAGTGATCTTTTCTAATTTAAATGTGCATATTCGTTATGCAGATTTCGGAATTTAAGATTTTTTTAAGAAAACATGGTTTATTACAAATGAATCCAATTTTAGTTTTACGATCATCTGAGTATCATTGTAAACTTGAACACTTAACTAAAAGAAGAGTAGATTGATCTAAAACATAGTTGGCTGTTAAAGTTTAACCCAGGAAAGACTCTAGGTTTACATGCAGACTAGCTAGTCTGTCTTGGTAATTATACTGTGAGATCAATTTCGGAATACAACATGCTAATTGTATTAGTAAGAGTGGAAATCAACTCAATAACAAATAATACATATAAACACAAATAGAAATAATTACAATTCAAAAAAAAATTGTTATCACCAACTTACCGGTACAACAGCCACCTGTACGGTATCGGAAAATTTTACTTTATTCTTCTCCCCATTGGAATGTTTATTACCATCTTTTATATTCCCATTTTGGCCACTATTGCCACTCAGAACAGATGTATTACTACCATTTTGTGCAGCTGAACCGTTCGAAAGTATCGAAGCAGTTGGTTTTTTACTTAGCAAAACCTTTTGATACTCTTCATTCGATATACTATAGGGAGCTAATGATGTAGTGCCTGTTGAGGGAATATTACCCGATACAAGCGGATGTTGAAAAAATTTTGGTTGATAGGAATTAATAGGTACTATGGGGGCGGGAGGTTGTTGATATGTACGTTGCGTAGCTATACTCGCATGATTATCACTTATTATAATCGGTGAGGCAAGATATGAATACGATGCTGATGAAGTCGATGACGAGGGCTGTAAAACATTATTATTTATCGAATGCAAAGAGGCTGAATTTGTTTTTGTTACTAAATTATTTGTGCTAAAATGAGGTACAAAAGCCGATTTAATGGGAGAATTTTTTAAAGACACATTAAGATCTGCCCACTGGGGATTGGCATTAAAACCATTCGTATTCAGATGATGTGTTGAATTTGAGACTGCACTTTTTAGGCTTAAATTAGCCAAATTACTGCTTAAGGCAATTGATGTTGAGGCTGATATTGTAGTAGGATTAAGTTTTATTTGTTTTTTATCCGGCACAGGTGGTGGTGGTGGTCTACTTCTTTCCTGTTGTATAGAACAACTATCCAAACGTAATTCGGGTTTTGGTATATTAATTTTAATCATTTCAGCATTAAAAACTTTTGATTTGAATGATGGCAAAGGTGGTACATAGTTTTTGAGAAATTTTTGATGTTGCTGCTGTTGTTGCTGAAGTCTACTGCGATTAGTATTATCCGATATAGTCGATTGCGAACAAGCTGATTCGGAACGAAGTTCACTTGCTGTACTAAGATTACCATTGGCTGTGTCTTCTTCGTGAAGAATGGCAGCTGCTTGACTGAAACAGGCAGCCGAGAATTCCACTAGATTCGGATCAAATTTTGTAATATTAAAGAGATCCATAAATAAGTCATAATCTTCAATGTCTTGTGCCACTTCAAAAGCTTCAGCAAATTGATTACGTCTGGAAAAAAGATAAAAAAATAATGCAAATCGGCTCAGTCTGATATTAACCGGACTCTTTTCTAATTATATCAGCTCACCTTAATAGAAAAAAGAAAAATCTTCGCTTTAAATCAAAAACTTGATCACTAAATTCATCTTTTGTTTCTTCGGTTAAAGAATCGGTGAATGTTTTCAAAGCTTTTGCCATCAAATCAATACGCACCCGCCTTTGATCACACTTGTAAAAAACATGATTTGCTATTTTATGTAGAGATATTAGACACATAGCTCCATAAGTTTCCCAATTTAAAGCATTCAATAAATTTACTGCCTTTTCCAACTGATTAAGAGCTAAATACTTGTCGAGGATAACATCAGCTGTTAGACCCGAGTTATGTATATCGCCACGCATACCAGCACCAGCAAAAAAACGTAAGCAACCGATTGGTCCTTGATCGTAAAGTAATAATAGAAAACAATCTGTGCCAGCATAGGTATTTGAACTGTGACCAATTTCGGGTTTACGACTAAAGGAAATTTGCAATAGAGTAGGTTGTGTGGCAAAATAGTGAGATAAATCCAAGAGGTTTGTTGGTGTAACATCTTCACTTTGCAGTTGATTGCTAATCGGTGTCAAGGCTAGATCAAAACATTCAAATTGTGATCTTGTATTGGCGATGGTTATCATACTTGAGTCACTGTGCCAGGAGCATTGTGTGGGAATCTAAAAGAATAACATTTTTTTAATAAAATTAATGAAAATATCAAAGTTATTTTATGCTTACAATATCAATTTGTGCCACACATTTCGTAGTCTGCATTACCAAATCATGCAGGCATATGTTACGATCCACAGTTCCTAAAAATAATTTCTCTTGATCGGGACTAAAAGCATATGTAGTTATCTGTGTGCCCATAGGTATAGAGGACAAAGGACTTCTTAGCATTTTGCCCACTGCAATTTCATAAGAACAAACTTCGGCAGTTATTTCACCTTTGCGAGAGATTTTCTGTTCCAATGTTAATATTTGATTTTCTGTGGAACGCAAAAAGTCTACATGTAAAGGATCATTTTCCGACCAACAATAAGCGAAAAAATCCAATTGGTTGCTAATAATAAGAAAAAGAGATATATAAAACAATAACTACTTTCTAATTAAACATAAACATCACATACCCTTTTAGTTTAAAAACATGAATATTAGCACGATCCTGATCTCTCATTGTTGGCCGCCAAGGAAATACTTCATTTTGTGATGATTTTGTCCATATAACAAACATATCAAATGTAGTATTAACACTAAGACGTCGAGCTATTTTCCTTTCAGCTGCTCCCGGTATAATGGCATGAAATATTTTCGGTTCCATATGGGATATTTTCTCTGGACCTTGGGATCGAGCATTGGGCTTTTGCAGATGTACAACTGTCACTTGATTTGTGTTGTAGGCCAAAACAATGTGAGAACGTGTAAAAAAAGCTACAAACAGCATAAAAAACAAACATTCACAAATGGAGTTTAATATAATAAAAATGTAAAATAAAGACAAGAAAATGAAATATTGTTGTAGAAATTAATTAACATTTAATTGCATGCGACGAGTTGTTACATTAAGTAGATGGTATATATGATGAATATGTGTAGTACTTTATTTTCAAGTGCAGAGAAGAAAGGAATTAGAAGTAAGTTTTTCTTTCAAGAACGGTAGTTCTAAGTGGGGAGATTAGAATAGCTTTATAGTAAAACCTGCTAAATAAGGTCATGTTAAAGCTAAATAAATGTTCAATAGTTATGATGTTATAGTTTTTCAAATATGTTACTGATCTATATCTTTTGTTTGTACGTATTTTGTTTTCTAATGCAAAATTATGGGAATTTTATGTAGATATTTATAATGTGTAAAATGACATAGTTATCTTAATCATTATCGTCATAATCATTACATTTATGGTAAACTTCATTATTGTAATATGTATGCGTTCATCACATACATTTTGTATAAAAATGTTACAACAAATCAAATGTTAACGATTTAACGCAGAAACAAAAGTACATAATAATAGAAATATGAAAAAATGATAAAGTGAATATGATGTTGACAGTTATACACACATGATTACTTTATATCTAAATCTTGGTGCATTAGACTGGTACAAATTATGGTTAAAACTATTAAAATTATTATATACAGTTCGAGAGAAGGTAATTTATAAAAAGGGGCTTTGTATAATTAATGGGTATGAACTTATAAACATTTTACTGTATTCCGGGGGGAGAGATTTGTATTGCTGCTAAAGCAAAGTGTGGACAAAGATTGTCAATAAAAAAACTAGCCTTATTTTCAAATTTTCCGCCAACTAACGATCCTATTTACAGACAAAAAATTTTGCCCGCCCCCCTTAAGAATTGTTCTCTTGATTGTGAAAAATTAGGCTGATAGAACAACGTTAACAGGTGAAACAAGGCTCTGAAGTTTCCAAATGCATTTATTGTCAAAGGGCGATCATTCGCCATAGGGGCACATCTGTCAATGCGAATAACTTGAAAACTGAGTAATCGATTTTATCGCATTATCAAATTTTGTTTTCGTTTATCGATTATCTATTATCCCTGAATATTTGAATTCATTAACTTTACATATGATGGGAGGCAGACATGATAATTTGTTTTTCAAAGGGCTGTGAACAAATTTCACTGTGTGAACTTTTTATGCTAACTTTTTTAGTTTTTGTGATAGAAAAAATATATTGGTCAGTATTAGAACGTCAATAATAGTGAACAATAAGACATAATAATAATTTCGATAATATAATTTGAAGCCCGAAGAAAATTAAAACTAAACCCAGAACTGCCCGTGGGGCACATGCGCCAAATATATGTAAAGCTTGTGATGTAGAACAAAATTTGGTTAGAATATTGAAAAAATCAGTAATAATTTGTTTTAATTTTTTTTGTTAAGTTCTGTGAAATAAACAATAAATATCTGCTTTATTACACTCTGTTTAATGAATTAAAGTATAAAACAGCAAAATAAGTTTTTATTTTTGTATTTTTTTTTTATTTATTTTACTAATGACAAATCTGCCCCATCCCCTTGGCACATTTACCCCATGGATGGGGCGGTATCGCCGTTTTTGGTCAGTGCGGAAAAGTTAAAAAATATGTACATGAGGATGACTTAGGAAAGATTGAAAGGAATAAAAATTAAGTATCCGAACCAAGAAAAAATTAAGAATATGTATTGCGGTTTTAATTTGTGGCCGCCTCAAAAAAAAAGTGGCTATGGTCCCCCTTCTACCCTACAAGGAGAAAATATCGTTTTTTTTTTTTTCTTTATTTTAAAAAGATCGTAATGTGTACAGAGTAAGCATTTCAAAATGATATAAAACATAAAACTTTAAAAGTTATAGCAACCCATCAAAAAATAATTGATGTCATTCTTTATAAACGACATCTTAATCACATCTAAAAATGCGATTATATATTTTTCGCTTTTATAAACTAAATATTTCCTTACAAATGAAAACCCAGTTAAAAGTGAGGAAAGAGATGTAGAAAAGTCACTACAAATAACATATTCGAAGTACATCAAACTTTGGTAAATAACCAATGAAATTAACATAAGCATGTCATTGAACGAATTCGGTTTATTTCTGACATTCAAATATGGGATTTTTATTGCATCTATGAATAAGATTAGATGTAGTTCATTTTCACCAAAATCGGAAGTACTTCAAGTATGTTATTTGTGTTGAAAATTCTACTTCTTTTTCCTCACTTTTTTTGCTGGGAAATTTTCCAGGCCATTAACGTGTCTCGTATCACATGAATTTGAAATGTGACAAAAAAATTTACTTTTTTGGAATATATTCTAAAAATACCATTTTGTTACTAAAAATTTATCTATATTTACTCAGATTTAATTTTTGTCTTAATAAGATAATGCAAACCAGTTCTTAGGTATGGTGAAAAAAAGTTTGATTTTTTTCAACGGCAGTTTCAAATCTCCAATTTCAGTTTTTTTTGTGTTTTCTACAGAGAGTATTTTAGAGAATATGTATCAGTTTTTTACTGTGGTGCATTTTAAATAAAGTATTTTCCAAGTATTATAGTTCAGATAATATAAAATATATATACGAAGTGTTATTCAAATCGGACATTCTTAACCCTAATCTGTGGAGTTCAAAGGTCATACTTTGTAATATTTAGGAATTCTCAGTGTACCATATCGAAATAGTATTTATTTGTGCACGATTTTTACCAAAAATTAATGAAATTTATCGTATATAGTCCGATATTTAAAATATAGTAAAAGAAAGCTACCATATAGTAGTACACTATATATATACTACTATATGATATTATACTTAACCCTTTTTGGATGTGAAGTTAACTTGATGTGAATATTTTTTAAAAGAAAAATTTTGTTTTTAAAACTGATAATTTATGTAATCCCTTACGGTCGATTTTCAAACAAATATATCTAAACAAACAAACATTATGTGGTCAGAAAGGATTAATTCATAAGCTAATATTAGGTTTTTTGTATTATTTCCCCGATTTTTTCCCCTTGTAAAATTATTAAAAAATAAAAGAACTAGTAAAATAACAAACAGAACTTTCAAACGATTATAACATTAAAACCAACATAATACAAATATGCAATTTTTAAGGGCAAAAATGAACAAATAATACTTACCATCGGTTATAGTGTCAGCAGCCAATTTTCCCACCAAATATTTTTCATAGACCATACGCGATATATCACCGGTGAACATATCAATACAAATGTGAGCTATAATACCATTAGAAAATAGTAACAAAACCTGTGAACCATCAGTCCAGTGAATGCGTACAACTTTCGAAGTGCGCATAAGCTCTTCCAAACGTTTAAGATTATCTTTCAGTCTTCCCATGCGAGATTTACGGGAATTCTTTAAAACAGTCAAACCATTGCGACGCTCTGTATAGTCACGTTTAGCCTCCGCACAATAATCCAGAGCCATGTGTTGTAATTCACGATTGCGTGTATAGCGAAAGGCACCAAAGTCAGTGTGTTTAATGCGCACATCTTCGCGGGTTGTCCAAAAATGACACTCACTTAATAAAGTTAACATGTTGTTGTTGTAGTTATTAGATTGACTTTGGAATCACTCGAATGCAATAAAGTTCATTATTATTTTCACCGTTTATTGTAATAACACTTGTAACTTTTTCTCTCCACACTTTTTCTTCTGTAAATATAATTTATGCTTAGACAACGGTTTTCTTTCTTTTTCTAATTAGAATTTTTTGTTATTTTTTTATTATAATTGTTACTTAAAGTACAATATCTTCGACTCAGTGTAATGCAATTTTCCCAGGGTTCCAGCGAGCAAAAGCCTTACAAGTGTTTCAGTTTGTTTATGTGGTGATCTACTCACAAGATTTTTTGTAGAAAACTACTTTAACACACAAGCTCACCCACCATATTACACACACCACAGAGCAGTACCTCACCCACCTTTTACACTGCTGCTCCAACAAAACAATTTACAATAACTGATCGTTGGCTTGTGCTTCTGCGCATTGGAATTTCTTTTTTTTGTTTTTTCTTCTTTTTACATCCACGAATTTTTTGGGGAGATTTTTTTGTTTTTGTTTTGTTCATTCATTAATCACATTTACATATTTTCTTAGATATTTTTATGTTTATCATTATGATTTTTAAAAAACCATTAATAGTTTAATTAAATTTCACTAAAATTGCATAAGTCTTAATAGTTTAACAATTAAAATTATAACAAATTACGATAGAAAATTGCACATAAAAGTTTTTTCAATAACAAAACATTAATAAACCAACAAATACAAATTAAAAACGACAAAGTGTTGCAGGGATGGAGATTACAGTGCTATTTATTAATTGTCTTAAGTAAATTTGGCATTTGAAAAACTGTAACAAAACGTTTGAAAATAATAAACATTTACAAAATACCTTATGCATTTTTAATCACTATTTAAAATCTCAAATATGTATGGTATAATTATTTATGTTTGCTTCAATAAAAAAAACTTATATTTCTTGTCATTTCATTTCTTTTTTATTTTTCCATCTCAGATGTAAGTTGTAATAGCGGATTTCAACAGGTTGTCTAACAGAGTTGAAAAATAAGTAGTAAGGCAGAGTATTATGCCGACAAGTAATATCAACGGTGTTGGCTGACTCTGAAAATTTCGTCGGCGGCATAAAATTGAATGTAAGCCGCCTAATTTTCAGCTGTTTTTAAAATCTACAACGGTATATTAAATAAAACGGTTTAATTAAGATTTTGTATGTTAAATACATTGTGCTTCGAAAACTTTTTAAAAACTTTCGTTTTCCACCATATTAGGGACATCGAGTAAGATTAAAAAAAAAAAAAAATACAAAAACAGATATGTTTGTTCTATTTACGATTTTTTAGTTTTAATGTTTATTATCGTTTTATTAAATTTATATAGAACATAAAAATTTTCCAATTTTCACAAATAAATAAAATTTTAAAAATTTTAATACGTTTGTAAATGCTTTAAAATAGGTTCAACGTTTTCATTAATTATACGTACATTTACGTAAAAATAGTTTTTTTTTAATAAAATATTAAACTCATAAAATAAATACGTATATAAAGTATCTAATGGTCAAAATCTAAAATAAATATAACTGGAAAGAAAGGTCTGTTAACGGATTTTAAACTTAAGATCATTTTTTAGAATAAAATATCTTATTTAAAAAAAATCAGTTTTCATTTTTTATAAAAAAAACAAATCCGTAAATTGGCTTTAAATATACTATTATATAACAAAACGTATTATATAGAGACGTATTTATAAAGACAAACATGATTTCGAGAATTGTCGACATCATTCGTAGTTTGGTAAAAGTAAATTTTTTCAAGTTAACTTTTAAAATTACATATTAATAAAACATAAAAAATAAATTAATACTACTTTATAAACAAATAAATAAGAAGAAAGTTTTAGATAACTCATTACTCAAACTATTTAACAGGAATTGCAGTTTTCAAAAAAATATTGTTGTTAATACATTTGTTACATCTAAAATAAAACAGTTTCATTCTAGAAATTTAACACAAATTACTGGTTATTTTAAATATCGTCATCATCTTCAAACAGTGCAATTATGCGTTTATGTTCCGAATCCAAATCATCATCATCATCTTGTGATTGAGTACTTGGTACACAAGAGGACGAAGCAGTCGTTAGTGAATTATGCTGCATAGCATTGTGAATTTCTAAAGCATCTAAAGTTTCGAAATATAAATTACATTGAGGACATCGGGCACAAGGATTAATAACAGGAGTTGTGGAATTATGAGATGTTGAGGACTGCAGCAATTCTAGCAAAGGCGACGTATGACGAATTGCTGTATTTGCATTCGCCAATAAGTCTTGTCTAACGCTAATAAGTGGTGTGGGAGGATTATTCGTCTTCAGTTGCAGTATTGGCTTTACAGGGGTTGTAGCACCAATTGTTGGGGCCACTATAGGTTTGGCAGCATTTTGTAATTTTTCCATAAATGCTAAACGTTCCGAGTCTTGTGATGTAGTTGTTTGTAAATTATTAATAGTATTAATGGCGGAAGAAGTGGCCAGTATGGGTATAGGTTTTTTCAGTATTAATTTTTGAGAGTTTCTACTTTCTGATCGCTCTATCTCATGTAAAATATTATTGCTCATATTAATGGGTGTACTGCGTACGTTAACATTTGGTTTAGCCATTAAAATGGGAGATGATGTGGCTAATATAGTCTTATTTAACTTACTATTTCCTATTTTATTTAAAAGTTGTTGATCCTCTATGGACGAGCCAGTCGATTTAGTTTCACTAAAAAGTCTTTGTTTATTTGTGGCAGCTACTGCTGACGTTTTATTGTTTTGCAACAAATCCGGCAAAGTGGTGTCTATACAATTTTCCTTTAACCACTCACAGGTTTTACGCAAACTAAATATCATGCGTCGTATAAATTCATGTGGTGATATCTCTTTGGCACGTCTAATGAATAAAAGATTATTCATTTCTTCTAGGAATGTGGCAAATTTATACTCAATACAGGTTTTAATGTGTTCACCAAAGGATTCTTCAAACATAAAACGTTTAAAGCAAAACGAGCATTTGTGCTCTTTACATGTTGATGGTATATTAATAGTTATAGCATCTTTAAGTTCATCTAAATCCATGATATCATCCTCTTCAAAATTTTTCTCTTTATATGAAAATATATTGTTCTTAATATGCCCCGTTCCAGCTTCTTCGGGTGTTTCATATTCATCACTCGAGGTTGTCCTGGGTAAATCGTCTTCCAAATTTTGTCTTTTACTATTATTTCCACTCGAACTGGGCATCATCATGTCAATTGTTTTATTATATTGCCTCTGTCTTTGTTTTGTTGTTTTGTATGAACTATTACCACCACCCCTTTCTAAATTTGAAGCGGCAGGTGCTGCTACATTTACATTGTTATCATACAGTTTGCTTAGATATTGTAATGAAAGTTGTATTTGTCTTGAAAGTGTTGGCGTAGCATTGATATTTGTATTGGACATAAGTTGTTTGGAAACTTTATTTTGTTCCTTACTTTGATTATTTTTCAGATTATCATCGTCATTGTAATTACGTTGAGTCATGGTCGATGCTACATCATCGATTATTTCATCATAATTCCAGACTTTTTTGTCGTTCATAATGTTTTTATATTCCTTAACTGCTAAAAAATTGAGACATGTATTAATGGCTTGTTCTCGAAATGTTTTTGCATGTTTCAAATATGAAATGCATAATGCACAGATATTTTTCGGAAGACCATCATCGGGAGAGACCTGTGTAAGAAAAAAAATATTAAAATTTTTTATAAGTTTATTTAAATTCAAATATTTAAATTTTTAAAGAGCCTTGTGAATAGCACCCCAAGTAATATTGATTATAAGTTTGAGTATCTTGAGGTATTTAGAATGCAGACTACAGTTTTTGGTACAATATTTAGTTATCCCTACTTCTTACATTCATCCCTAGTCATTCGTCAACCAAAGTGATTAACTATTTTAATAAAGGACAACTGCCATCTCTCCCAATTACAAACTGTGCAAGCATGTAGTGGAAATGACTGTTGGGTTGCATTCAATTTAACTTTGTTTTCTCTGACAAAATTATATTCCCAACCCTCGTAATCATCTTTCGTGTTAACTGATATATGCAAGCTGTTTGTGTGTGTATGATGTGTGCAATAAAAAAATTACAGATGTTTTCTTAAATTGTTTTGTGAAAAAATATGTGCATTAATCCTGCAAAACATCATCCTTTTTGGAGCAAATTAAGTGTTCTAATCCAGCTGATTTTTAGAGTTTTTTTTTTACTACCTTGTAGCATTTTACGTTCTGAGTGCAGTGATGGAAAAAAAATTATCCGACCAGAAAAAGTCGTAGAGTTTTAATGATCTCAATCAGGTTAGTGAGTATTTTATGGTTTTCATCAGTTAAAACATAACCTCACTCTGAGGTAAAACGAAAGAACGCGTTTAATGAAGACAACGCATAACTTACAGTACAGTTATACGAAGTAGTCCATTAAATTGGTGCGGGGTGAGAAGAAAGTCTGTCGAAAGCCCAGCAAAAAGCATAAGCCTAACCGTCCTTAAGAAATAAAAACGATGACGCGAGAGTTGTTCCCCAACTCAGACCTGAATTACAACTGGTTTATCAACTTTAGTATTCCGCTTTTCGATTCGACAACTTACAAAAACGTAGGTACGATCGATCGTAACGCAGAATACACACGTTCGTAAAGCATTGAAACGAACTGGAATTGCTTCTTCTTTTACTTATGATTCAGTTTTTTGTTGGAATACCTTTTTTCGATCGTTTTTGCGTAACTGAATGTGTAAACGTAATCGAAATACAGAATAGGGGTTAGTATACTTTAATGTGGATCTAGGACCAATCATTTTTGTTACAAACATCAGCACAAACACATAATACCCTTCCCACTATAGTGGTTAGGGTATAAAGAGATAAAATTTCATTAACTGTTTCAGTGTTGTGATCTCTCCGATTTTGCGCTCTTCAACTGTTAAAAAATTTATAACAATTTTTATCAACACACACAACTAAAATTTATTTGCATAGTGTAAGTTTGTGTGTAAAAATCATTGGCCAACATATATGTTATATTATTCTAAATGTCCAAAACAAAATTAATTTATAAACACAAACCTAAGAGTTCATAACCTCTTGAGTATGTCCATTAGAACCGGTTTTAGAACATTAGCACAAGCTTATGTTTGTAAATAAATGGTTTAAGGCAAAATAAAAAAGAAATGCAAAAAATTAACATAAAAAGAAAAAAACTTACTTGATGATAATTAAGCGTGAATTTTGTTAAAAAATGTTAACGGCAATTAGAAGAAAATTTAGTTTTGAATCGAAGATGAAATTTCTTAATAATATGTTAATGCAGTAGATTTAATAATGAGAACTTGATAGTTGAATTAACTGAATAGATTTCTAAACAAATAAAAAAATAAATAAACATTAAAGAAATTTATAATTAATGATGTTACCACAAGCTAAAAATATGTTTTATTTAAAAGAAATATTATACACACCTTTTTTTAATTTCTTGATGTTAAACACAGCTGTTTTAAATGTTTTTTTGGAAGTTTTAATTTCTTTACTTTTCCATTAACTTATAACTAATTTTCGTCCATTAAATAGTAAGTATTTATGTGGTAGTTATTCTTTCTTTCTTTAAAGCCTTAAAATTTTAAGTCGTAGTTTTTTAAGATATTCTCTTTTTAGTTTATTAATTATACTATCTACGATGCTTACTACTATTGTGTGTGTTGCGATAATTCATTAATTTATCAATATACTCCTCATGATTAACAATGGTAGCCAATAAACCACGAGCATTAACTGGTGACTCATTGGTCCATAGTCTATAAGGTTGTCATCTAAATCGGTCATGGTACCACCTAGAGCCCTTAGAATAGCATCACCAGCACATATATCCCATTTCTTAATTTTAGTTGAATGCAAATAAGCGGTGGCATTATTGGCCACTACTTGTAAAACCTTATAACCAGCACCAGCTGCTGTTAGAATATTTGAATTTTTCACCAAACACCGAACGTGTTAAGTCTTTGACATCGCCTGCATGGGAGCGTGACACTGTAATGATGGGATGATCTACATTGGGGACATCTGGATGTATGGAGGAAAGATATTCTGACATGGAGTGATCCACCCAAGCCCAGGCGGTTTGTCCTATAAAAGGACTGTGTATAACACCAATTACAGGTTTACCTGCCACAGCCACACACACCATGGTGGTAACATATTCATACAATTGTTCTGTAATAAGAAATAAGCAAATAAGTATGTAGATCTGTATCTAATTCCCTTTTATTTTTTTCTCTTAACCCACCTGTAAACTCCTGTGTAGCATCCAAAGGATCTATCCATACGGTAACATCTTTTATGTTCACCAATTCATCGGGTATTTCTGCAGTTTCATGTAAAACCGTTGGATCTAGAGCGGATAATTTTTTTTCCTTTGTTGAAGTCACAAGAACAAGTACTATCATGTGATATAAACAAAAGTATTAAAATCAGCTGGATCAGAACGCTTAATTTAAGCCTCCTTTTTCAACTTATACACATGATTTTACCTTAAGTCCAGTGGTCTCCTCAAGCATTTCATTAATGGGTTTTTGCCAATCCAAATAATCTTTACAATTTGCATGTAAATAAATTGGAATATTTGCAAAAATTTCATAATCGGCAGGGCTGGCACAAATACGACAGATTTTACCCCACGGCGTCATTTTATTTTAAAATAATTGGTATGTGAGTTAAGTTTTTAAAATATATAATTTCTATATAAAAGTTCTTAAATATTAAATTGTTAAATTAAAGAAAAAACAATAGCCGCACAATTATTTTACACAAAAACACTAGACACCAAAAACAAACACACACAACCAGAGCCCTGCGCCGACAAATATCAATGGCGGCGGCGACTGACACAAAATATGTCGTCGGCGGCTTAAAATCGACTATAAACCGGCTATGTTTTCAAATACGTTTAGTTTTTAAATTTTCTACAATTTTAAATATTAACGGAATTCGAGAAAGTGGGATTTTAGAAGCAAATATATTGTTTATAACAAAAAAACAGAGCAAGCGCGAGAGTTGTGTGAGAAATTATGCAGGGAGGGATAAAAATTTCGTAAAAATAAAAACAAATCCTTTTTACGAGGATCGGCCTTTATTTGACCTTATCCTCAATATAAAACTTCATGCAGAAAATAAGTTTCTAAAAAATGTTGCTTTAAGAAAATTATCAATAACGTAAAAACAAAGATATTTAAATTTCTTAACTATTACATAGTTTGGCACAGGTTTGGCATATTTTTTTGTCATTACACTAAAGGTTAAGCAAAATAGTACACATAGTATAATAGTTAGGGTTCTATAAATCGACTTTCGAATATTCGAAAAGTCGAAAAGTCAAAGTCGACTATTTTGTTCCAAAAAAGTCGATAATTCGACTATCGTCAGTGAAAAAAGTCGAAAAGTCGACTTTGTTAATAAAAGTCGAAAAGTCTGAAAGTCGATAAGTCGAAAAAGGTCGATAAGTCGAAAAAGGTCTATAAGTCAAAGAAAGTCGAAAAAAGTCGAAAAGTCGGAAAAGTCAAAAACCCTAAAATAGTCGGAAAAACTCGAAAAAAGTCAAAAATATTCGGAAAAAGTCGAAAGTAGTCGAAAATAGTTAAAAAGTCGAAAAAATCGAAAAGCCGGAAAAAGTAGAAAAGTTGAAAAGTCGGAAAAAATGAAAAAAATCGACTATTTATAAAATACTTATAGTCAAAAAGTCGACTTGTAATTAAATAAAAAATGTGGAAAAGTCGAAAAATCAACTTTTCAAAAAATGCAAAAAGTCGACTTTTAACTAAATGAAAAAAGTCTACTTTTCTTTTCAACTAATAATAGTTACTAGGGTTCTATAAATCGACTTTCGAATAATCGAACAATCGACTTTTTGTAGAAAAAAGTCGAAAAGTCGAAGTTGATTATTTTGTTCTAAAAAAGTCGATAACTCGACTATAGTCTGTGAAAAAAGTCGACTTTGAAAATATAAGTCGAAAAAAGTCGAAAATAGCCGAAAAGTCGGAAAAAGTCGAAAATAGTTGACAAGTCGGAACAAGTCAAAAATAGTCAAAAAGTCGGAAAAGGTCGAAAAAATCGAAAATAGTCGAAAAGTAGGAAAAAGTCGGAAAAAGTCGAAAATAGCCGAAAATTCGGAAGAAGTCAAAAATAGTCAAAAAGTCAAAAAAAGTCGAAATGTACGAAAAATTTGAAAAGTACGAAAAAGTCGAAAATAGTCAAAAAATCGGAAAAAGTAAAAAATAGTTAAAAAGTTGGAAAAATCGAAAATAGTCGGAAAAAGTCGATTATTAAGTCTGCAAAAAACCAATAATAAAAAACTAATAACAAAAACAAAACATTTAAAAACTCCTTTTTTATTTTCCCGTTTTCAGTTGCTAAAATCGAAGTACATCATCGAGGTTATCTTCACATACATAACAACAAAAAATAATTTGTTATCATTAGTCAGCTGTTTAATCCCCCGAAAATTTGTTTGACTTTTGCTTTTCTCCGATTATTCATAGGAAAATTATTAATTTTTGCTCACAAAACGTTTAAAATATGTTTTAAAATATGAATAATAATAATCCAAACATAATATTTAATCCATTAATAAGTGCAATACAAAAAGTTGTGCTATATGAAACCAAAACGGTAAGAAATGAACCATTTTCTAGAAGAAGTAAATAAATAATGTTAATTTTCAGCGTTTGTATTTGGTGGGCAGTAATAATAGGGAAACACGCTTCCGTTTGCTAACTATCGATCGAACCCAACACGACCGTTTGGTAATAGATGAAAATCCTAATGAATTCAATGCATTGGAGATACGAAGATTTCTCAGCTCTTTGGGAGGCTCGCCCAAGGTTATATCTGCCTATGGAGTATTGGGTTTTGTAAGATTCTTGGAGGGATACTATTTAATATTGGTGACAAAGCGAAAATGTTGTGCTCATTTGGGCATGCATTTAATTTATACCATCAAGGATACGGTTATGGTTAAGGTCAATGAACCCACCGTTGCACTAAAAAACCCACATCCATATGAAGAACGCTATAAGAAAATGTTTCAAAATATTGATTTAAGGAGTAATTTTTATTTTTCGTACTCCTATGACTTAACACGCACTTTGCAATATAATTGTTCGGCACCCAGATATGTGGGTCCTCATGTGGATATTGAAACCGATGAGCCTTTGCCGGATTGGGATACTTTAACAAATAATGTAGAGAACTCCAATGAGAGGGTAGATTATGCATTTAGAAGTTGTTCGCGTAAACGTTTTGTTTGGAATGCTTTTCTATTGGAACCCATGCTATCGTGTGGTATTATGTTAAGAGATTGGCTGTTGGAAGTAACTCATGGCTATGTAAGTCAATCGTGTATTAGTGTTTTTGGTAGACGGGTAAATGTTTGCCTAATAGCACGCAGAAGTACCAGATTTGCTGGTACTAGATTTTTAAAACGTGGAGCTAATTTTCGTGGCGATGTGGCCAATGAGGTGGAGACAGAACAAATTGTAACAGATGGTCATAATATGTGTTCTTTCACGCAAATGCGTGGCTCGGTACCATCACATTGGTCTCAGGACATTAGTAAAATGGTACCTAAACCACCTATACAACTGGATATATCCGATCCCTATGCCCAAACTCCGGCAAGGCATTTTGAAAGATTACTCTTTCACTATGGTTCACCTATTATTATCTTGAATTTGGTTAAGAAACGTGAAAAGCGTCAACATGAAAATATCATTGCAAAGGAATTGGTCAACAGCATACGATATTTGAATCAATTTTTGCCACCTCAACATCGCATGAAGTATATACACTTTGACATGGCTCGCAAAAGTCGAGGCGGTGGTAATGTTATGGAAATGTTAGCAGACATTGCTGAATCAGTGGTACAACAAACTGGCATGTTTTTTAAAGCACGCGGTCATCCATTGTCCTTTCAAACTGGATTGGTGCGCACAAATTGTGTTGATTGTTTGGACCGTACAAATACTGCACAATTTGCTATTGGCAAATGTGCATTGGGACATCAGTTGGAGCGCTTGGGTTTTATAAAATCTCCCAATTTAGAATTTGATTCGGATTGTGTTACCATGCTAGAGAATTTGTATGAGGAACATGGTGATACTTTGGCTTTGCAATACGGTGGTTCTCAATTGGTTCATCGTATTAAAACATATCGCAAGACCGCTGCTTGGGCCTCACAAGGTAATGATATTATGCAAACGCTGAGTCGTTATTATAGCAATACATTTAACGATACCGAAAAGCAGCACAGTATTAATTTGTTTTTGGGCTATTACAAGCCCAGTAAGAGTCACTTGAAACGTAAGTAATTTTGCAATATAAAATTACAGAAATTTAAAAAAAAAAATTGTTATATTTTCAGAAAACCAACCCATTTGGGAGCTACAAACCGACTACTATATGCACAATGCTTATAAACCTTTAACGCCGGCTAATGAGACTCGCCTCATCACCGATTGGGTACGCATGAAAGTTCGCAAATGTTTACCCTTCTCATGTTCAGATGCCAATAAAATTGTTAAAGAACTATTTCGGGTACATAGCAAAGATTTAGAAATGATAGATGGTTACTCTAACTATCATCAATCATTCAAATGGACCGACTTAAGTGAACATATATCATTTGAAATCAGTCAATTAGCAATGCGTCACTTGCCAACTTTTCGTACTAACTACTCACCATTCCAAAGGCAAATACAAGAACGTAAAAAACCAAAAAATCCCTCACTTACAGGACAAAGTTCAACTAGTTCGACTACCAGTAATGATTCAAGTTCTACCTCTGAAGCTTCTGACACTTCATCGGATGAAGAATTTAGTGCATCGCTATCATTGAAAGAACAAAATCTAAATAAAACTCTAGATAAGGAAGCACCTTTAACATTGGCCGCTTTATTGCCACCCATGGAAGAGGTGTACGGTTGCAAGGTAAGTAATCCATCTAAAGAAAATATGACTATTTACAAGCGTTATGTACAAATGGCTAAATTAACAACACAACCCTTGAGTGCCACTGGTGGTGTGTCATCACAAACCATGACAATAGCTGGTAGCAATTTATCCTCTTCATCTCCAAGCACACCAAATGCACGTAATACGGGCATACAGTTAAAACCTCTAAGTGATTATGGTACAGATTCTTATTTGTCGGTAAAACCGCCTACTGTAAGTGAGGAAAGTCGACGTATTTATGAAGAATACTGTAAAAGTCCACGAAATTTTAATGCTGTACCCAAAATAGATGAAATGGATAAATTATATCGTTACGTTTTAATGCTTTAAGTGAAAAAGCAACAATATTTATATACTACATATTTATAAAATATTTATATAATAAACAAAACTATTACCTAATGCAAGATTTTAATAATTTATTTACATCATTAATTGTAATAACCAAAAGTTAAAAAAATTTCCAAAATATTTTTATTTTTACGCTTGCGAAAGTTTTTATTTTTATACGTTTCCTTCAAGTCTTTGGTTAATACTAAATACTTTTTAATCTACAATTGCAATTAAAGATATACATTTCAATAATACTAGAAAAAAATTAAAACAATTTGTAAACAACAAACAATTTTTGCACAACAAAAACAAGGAAAAAACAAAATTTTAACAAAAAATTAATTTTCAAATATTCATCCTAAAAATATACTACAAAATATGCAATAAAATTAAAAGCCTAATAGTCTACGACTCAATTAATCATCTAGTCGACGTTGTAGTAGGTTGTCCATTAACAGTATTGTTCACTGAGGTCGTAGGTTTCTCATAGACATGTTCCTGTCTCGGTAATGTAGATTCTTGTTGCTGCAAATGCATGGGATTATAACCGGCTTTTTGTCCCATAGTCATGGGAAATGTAGTTTGTGGATGATTATGTATGGGTGTTGTGGCCTTATAAACACCGGCCAATTCTTGTGTTAACATATATTGTTCCTGTTCGGGATAATCATGTTCACAGTGATGTTCTCCACAAATTTTACACTCATAAATATTTGGACGCAAAGCAATTTGGAAACGCTAAAATAAAAAAAAATAAAATTTATTTAAAGAAAACATTTATAACTTATTCAAAAACTTACTTCTGTTAAGCTGCTACCTTGAGCTTTCCACAAATTGATTATAGCATAATAGGGTATACAGACTAGAGAGAAAGAGGCAAACATCCAGCCGATACCATAGGCCCAATCAGGATAGGTATACTTTCCATTGTGATAGGTGGGCTCTTTATAATTAATTAAACTTAATATCCAAATAGCCTAGATATGAGTGAAAAATAATTTTGTAATAACCTTAATGCTTTTCCTCATGTTTTCTGTTGTTAACTTACAAATAGTAAACATGGTCCACATAATATCCAACATGATTTTAAATACAAGGACGGTGCCTTGCCTGTCATTTGTTTAACATTTTTCGATAGTCTTCCTGTACCATAGAACCAAGCAATTGCAATCATTTGACAAAAAGCTAAAAACATAATCGTAACAGAGGCAGCATAATGATCCATTAGTTGAAAGAAGTATATACCACCCTAGAATGAAAAGGTGAAATTTAAAATTAGGCAGGCGCGGATCCAAGGGGTGGAAAAAAGAGAAATTTCAGTTTGTTACGTGAGTTGCTTTATCACACTCTTTCGAAAAATTTTAATTATGAATGCAAGATAGATAGATAGATAGATAGATAGATAGATATATATAGATAGATAGATAGATAGATAGATAGATAGATAGATAGATAGATAGATAGATAGATAGATAGATAGATAG